>NC_046658.1:65224979-65254471 GCF_010883055.1 Belonocnema kinseyi | reverse complement strand
GAAAGAGGGAGCTCTTCTTAATATTTTGACACCAAAATCATGTCGATACACCTTACGGACTGCGAGTAAAGCCACCCACGCTTTAACTTGACAGACTGTATATTTCAGAAAAAAGGAATTTGTTTTTCTGTTAATCTACTATCGATAAGAATAAATTCGCATATCACGAATTAATGTACTTAATCTTAAACATATAATTTTGCATTAACAATTTCATTGTTGTACTTAATAATAGAAGATTTTAAAATGGTTTCTGATATTTATTAGGCGGCTTTTTCCTATCATTTAATTTCGGGACCACTACTTCATACCCTTTTTCCAGCTCAATGAATTTTGCAGAGAGACTAGACGCAGGCTATTTATAGGTGAATTTTTTTTTGTTAGAAATTACAAAATGTAACACATATATTGAAATTGAAATCCTTATAAATTAAACAATTTGTGATTGAAAAGACCTTCAAAACGAGTTAGTTAAGAATTCAAAGTATCAACATCCGACAAATTGAAATAGCCAAAAAACTTGTAATCGTACAATTATTTGGAATTAAAAATATTCCATATTTACATTTATACATTTATAATCATGTTTATGATCAGTTTTTCGATTTTTAATCATTTTTATTTGATAAGTAGTGAATATAGACTCTTCAAGAGCGAACCATTTTTGAAAGATTTAGAAAATCTCGCTATTGAAAATCAACGATTTATGTATTAAAAGGGCAGTTTCTCTGTGTACTGAAAACCCCAGCTACTTGTACCAAATTTTGACTAAAATAGTAATGAATTATTAATTTTAATAATTTAAAATTCAAATTTTGAAACTGAAAGCTTAATAGTATTAAAAATTGAGTAAATTTCAGATTATACTATTAATTATTGGGTGTTCACAAAGTAATCATAAATTTGTACGATATTGTACTTTGTGTTCAGAATCCTTAACAAAAACTGCTAAATTTTCGATTTGAATTTTTGAACTCATGAAAAATACCAATGTTGTGATTATTTCACCTGTTCTACTGAAATATATTTAAAGTATTTTTTTATGAATCCACGTGTCATTTATAGATGAATTCTGTAATCTCGAAGTTATCTCGTCAAGAAAGATACAAAAAATGATGGCAACCCTTCAGTTGGTGACCTGTATTTTATATCAAATAATCTTTAACATTATGTGGCTCATTTGCTGACAATCCTAAATTCTAGGGTACAGGACCTAGGGGTCGCGCTTCGCCAGTGCTCTGGACTGGGGTTGTGCGAACCAACACCTGTCGCAGCCAGGTAACGTGACATCATGTCAGGTGATCCCATGAACTCTGATCGTCCCAACCCCTCTTGTTTAAACGCCCCTCGTCTTTCGCCCACCCTGGATTTTCTACGACCTAATCACTAACAATAAGTGTAATCATTTTAATTGCTGTTCTGAAAAAATGATATCACGCAGAGGATCTGAAGTCCAGTCCCATATTTTTAAATCTTGATACAACAAAAAAAAGGGCAAATAATTAAATTTTTCGTTCAAAATTGATGATTTGGACTCTGCATCCTTCTTTTCCTGTAGACTTTAGTAAATATTACTATGTATTTAATATTATAACTTGTGCAGGGAAAATTGTAAACGCGGCTTTTTTGTGCGTACCCACTAAATTTCAGGAAAAATGCGTTCAGAGTTCGAATTATCAATGTAAATTTAACCATTTTTATTCCTTTATGTATTCTCTTCAGGCATACTTTCACAGAAAATACTAAAGTTAAATTTTGTTGCATATAAAATTTCCCACTGTTAAAGTTTACATGCTATTTAGCAAAAGTTCATTCTACGCTCGAATAAAAGCTGTCATCTGCTACGGCGTCCTGAGCAGAAATGGAAAAACGGCAAAGTATAGATGAATTCGAGCTATAAATCGGGACACCAGATTTAAAACAATCACAGAAAAAAACAAACTTAAAATTTTTTGCACGTAAGACTTAAAACTGTTAAAAATTAAACATATTTTGGCAAAAGTTTTACCGAGGTTAGGAGAAAAATTTTGATCTCGTCCACTCCGTCACACTGAAGTGAGCAAATTTTGGTAAAACATGTAGAACCAGCAACAGAAAAATGACGAAAAAAAAATTCTTACTGATATATCTCCTCCGAAAGAAATTACGCTATTGTAGAGGAATTAGAAATTATTTAATTCCATTTAGCAAAAAGCGCAAAAACAACTGACAAATAAGAATCCCCATTTCTCATAGATAGCGCTGGCGTTGTAATTCTCGCCACACCTAGAATAAAAATGGAGCGATTATAGGGCGAAAGATTATACAGGCAAGGTTTAAAATCGGAAATTATCTTCGTTTGATGTAAACTTTATCTGGCAAGGTTAATTTTTGTTGCGGTGAATCTTTCACTTGGAATCGATGTAAACTTTATCTATCATTTTTTCTGTGTTGCTGGAGTTTAATTTTCTCTTCTGGGATATTTTTTTCTTTCACAATTAAACGCCTAAAATAAACCATAGAACAGACAAATAAATATATTTTAACAAAATATTAATTGTAGTGAAGGCCTTTTCCGGTTTTTTGATGTTTTTATTTAAATATTTCTGACCGAAAAGGCCTTCACTACAGTAATATTCTAAGATACAAGACAAAAATTAAAACCTATTTTAACAGACTTCACTGCTCAGAATTGGGAATTCGGGTGATTTTCCTCGAATATATTGTTATTTTCAAAAAATGGTTGAATTTTCAACGAAACTTAAAGTTAAATTTAGACCATACAGTTTCATTTACAATCAAACAGGTAAACTTTTAATCAGAAGGGATGAATTAGCAACAAAAAAAGATGGATTTTTAAATCCAAAAGTACAAACTTTCTATCCAAAGACGAGGTTTTTTCCAGCCAAAATAGAGGTGACGCCCCTATTCTGCAATTTAACCCAGTTCAATTTTCAACCAAAAAAGATGACTGCTTGAAAAAATTTAATTTTTAAGAATATAACTTTTAAACTGAACTCGCTAAATTTTGAAAAAATGATGAACTTTCAAACAAAGAAATCGCATTTTCAACAACAGAGTAGATTATCAGCACGAAAATATTAATTTTCAACCAAATATTTGTTTTTCGTCCAAAAACAATCAATCAAAAAATAGAACAGTTGAACTATTAGTTAAACAAAATTATTTTCCATAGAAGAAATTTCAACAAAATAGTTATATCTGGAAACAATAAAATGAACCGTTACAAAATGAAAAAATTAACTTTCAATCACTTACATTGGGTTCCATTAATTCATTTTGCATTGAACCGAAACAACTAGAAAAAGAGGAAGTTTCCTGAAAACAGCAGGAGAAACAGGAATTCTTCAAGAAAGGCAAAAGGTGGGAAATAGGGTTAAGATTGTGAAGTCTCAAGTTCGATGCTCAATTTAAAAACTATGAAATAAAGATGATAACAATTACAAAAGTGAAAAACAATAAATATTTTAAAGCACTACTTAAGATTCTACTAATTTACATTAGTTATAATTTAACTTGATTCAATCAAACTATGGTGAGAGTTCCAATCCACGATCATACTCACACATGTGATACACAAAAATTTAGTTTTTAAAAATTTGCCCAGATTTAGGCTCTGGAATTTACGACCACGCTTTTTCTCCGAGAGATCGATCCAGATGCAATTGAAGGAACTCGAACTGATATTCAATGACACTTTGAATAATGTAGCGCGTTGAACTTGGTGTTTGAAGAGAATTCACAAACGTCTAGCACGAAAGTCGGAATCGAAGTGAGAAGCGAAAGCTGGATACCGTCCAATCAACCGAGTAAGCCACCATACAACAACACTACCGCTTCACAGTTCACACGCGCAGTTTCAAGGTCTCGTGCGACATACACACAGAAAAGTGTCCGCAAGAAACAATAGAGTCTAAGACAACTCCCAGTTTATCACAAACCTTATGAGGAACAGTAAACATTGTTATATTTATTAATTATAAACTTACTTTAGAAGTTTTACTTTAGAAATTTTTAAACAAAATAAACAGTCATAGTTGTCACCGGCCAGCGTAAAGCAACAAACTGAAAAGAGCCATGAGATATTATGCCACAGAAGCTAATGTAACCCGTAACACCATCCAACATGTCATTGGCAACAATATAGTCCGGCAACTGCCGCATAGGCGTAATGTTTCCGCGTGAATAGATCACTTGGTCTCAGCCGCTACAATGCGAACATGAACAGTGAAACATCCCTTATAAGCCCCATGAATCTGATACCAACTTAGGTGATAAGATATTGAAAGCTGTGAGAATGCGTTCCTTAAGCTGATAGCTTAATGAGAGGCCAGGAAGATCCATGTGACAGCTCTCATCGAAGCAGCGTTGCTAACGTTTTGAGGAGCCATGTCTCCTAGAGTTAGATCAATATGGGGAACTCCTTGCGAGTAAGATATCGAGGATGAGATACTCCTTTCATAAATGAGTACGTTCCAAGCCGTTCTTGAGGCACAGCAGAGGGAAAATTTTGGCAGTCAAACTAATGCCATGAATTGGCACAATGTGGGATAATTTCTTGATTAAGGAACGTTCAACTAAGCAATAAGGTTTATGGTGACCATGATCAATGATTGAGTTATTGTATCCGCCGTAAACATTGATAGGTGCATTTAGAATTATGGAAAACAAGAACTTATCTCAAGCAACGATGTACACGATACAGAAAATCCCAAAAAATATATAAACTACCTGTTGACTACACAAAAACATAGGCGAGAAATTCTCACACCATCGCAGCCGAGTGGTAAGTTCAGGCAGCAACGATGAAAAGAGCTGAGACTCGATCAAGTTCATACCGGCCACAAGTCGCAAGCATAAAGATTGACATGATTCCGTGCAGAGAACATCTCAGAGAGATCATGAATGAAACAGTCCGAGCACATGACTCATCAATCAATTTTCAATCAAAGGCAACCTCCAATAAAACGGTCATTCCCCCAACTGAGCAGTTGAACTCTCATAAAAAATAATTACAAAGAACTCATTTTTACATCATCGTGCTCGACTTGTAAATTCGAGCACAAATTACTAACATATTCCACAACTCGGTCAGAAAATGCACTAAAGTGCAACGTCGAGACATTTCAATGCTCGCAAGAAGATAGCATTTGTAGAGATCACACAAGTTGAGCCATTCAGAAAACTTGAGTTTGTCTAAATATGTCTTAGATCGAAAATAATCAGTAGGACTGATAAAGTCAGAAATGATAAAGTCCGAAGCTAAACTCCTACAATGAAGACAAACTAGCTCAAACAGGACAACAAGCTTACTCGACGACACCTCCGGTATGTGTGCAGTCATGAAAACAGAGCCCCGGAGATTTCATAAAATATAGATCGCTTATTTAAATCATTCCAGAATCAAATCGAGGAATAGACTTCACAATGTCAGCTCGGCACGGTGAAGATGGGAGTCTCGAAGATAACGCGGTCTGACTTTCTGCAAGTCAGACATCATCCTGCAACTAGCTGAACAATGGTACGATTTAGAAGTTCTCAGAACGAACAGTGGCACAGTTGTACTCTCTCCCTAACAATTAACTCTGATCATGAGGAACGGAGCTTGATGTCAATTAATTGACACCCAGATAACTCTGTGACATGGACCCTGTGGTTCTGCATAATTCATTGAACATCAATCTGGCATCTGGCGCCCAATGGTAGATACAGGTTATGTAAAACATCACATTCAGGTGGCCCAAGATCAGATACAGGTTACGTGACGTCACAGTCTTGGTGCCCAAGACCAGTTGCTTGGCATCTAGAGTTCAAGGTCAGATGCAGGTTATTCAATGTCATTGCCAGCAGGCGCAATCACATGGCTCCTGGTTGTGCTAAGCCAGATGCATGCTACTCAATGTCACAGTCATGGCACCCAACCCAAGGCCAGTTACTTGGTTTCAGGCGCCCAAAGCCAGATACATGTTACTTAACGCCACAGTCATAACAGTTAGTCAAAATTTAGTCCTACGAAGTTCATTTTTACGAGCATACATTAAAGAATTTGCGGACAGCAGACGATCTAGTCGGGAAAATCACTTCAGTTCACAACCACATCCGATATGGGTCATTCTTAATCCAGCCTTTTTTACCGGAAGCCAATACTCGACCTTTTCTTTTTTCAGTGCACTCACGTCATATTTAAATGTATTACTCCGGAATATTCTAACATAAGTGGCAGCGACTCATCATGACATGAATTTTCGACAACTTTACAAGTTAGCGATTTCTTTCATTTCTTCACTGTCAGGGAACACATAATTTAAAGTTTGTTTATGATCAATTTTGTAGCAAACAATAGTCAGTTGTTTGATTATTTTCAAATTTTCTCACTGTTTTAACAATTGAATATATTTTAAGCAATTTTTTTCAAAACTTGAAAATCGTTTCATAGACCTCGGTGTAAATGCAACTGTTTTTTGTCAAAGTTAATCTTTTCTGTTCGAGAATTTGACCAGTTGGTTGAAATTTCATCTTTGTATGTTTGTTTAGTTGATATTTTTTTAACTTTAACTATTTGGTATAAAATTCATCTTTGTAGAAAGAATATCCAGGTATATGGTTAAAAGGTGTACTTTATAGAATAGAAAATTCGTCCTGCGACTTTTTGTTTGAGAATCCGATCATTTTGTTGAAAATCCAACTATTTGCTTCAAAATACAATATATTTGGATTCTAAATTCGCTATGATACCTATATATTAATTTTATTTAAAAGAATTTATTCCTCTATTACTCCCTTATTCTCGTAAAAAATGCACACTATTTTTCCTGTTTTCAAAGCATTTTGGACTGTGAAATCTATTAAAATCTTATGTTTACATGCTTTTTTATTTATTTCAGGCTTTTATCAAACGAAATCAAAGTTGATGACTTGATGGTTTATGACGCGATGACCTTCGACGATGAAGGGTACGGGTGGAAAAAATTATAAAATAGCGTAACGTAGTTTTTGAACAGTCCCATTATCGATTATTGATTCTATAGATATATACGTTAAAATGAACTTTTATTTGAATTTAGGTGTCAAAAAGATAAACATTTTAAATGAGAAAGTTCATGCAATAAATAATAAAAATGAAAGAATAAGTTACTCTTATTGAAAGAAACTTTATAATTGCAAGTGCGTGTGAACTGGTGACTTGTGTTCTTGTTTGAACGCAATAATATGTATCATTGTATCACGGGACAAAAGTTTACTCATGCACCTCAAAATGACACCGGAGTGTGGAGGTCGCGTGCCTGCATGCCCCATGCCACCACCTTCAGGATTGATTCACGTGGATTTGTTCCACCCTCACACGAAGTCATGATTTCGTGACGCCTGTTGTTTCACAACTTAGGTAAAGTTATCTCATCAAGTCGTCACGAGGACTCTCCCCTTTCCCCTAATGTGCGATAAAACTTTTCCTCCTTCCAAAAATCGCATACGAACTTTAACTTTCGTCCTAACTATGCAAGGTCACGTGCATCTTTTTCAAACTCCATACACAGTAAAAAGGAATACCTACATTTCTATGACATGTATGATCCTTCGATACATTTTCGATGTCTTTAATGAGGACATTAATGGGAAGTAGCTAGTTTCTTTGAAATAATTACTGTTACTAAATAGCTCAATTTTGTAACTACACACAATCGGCCAGAATCTCGAAAAGCTTTATCAAACTCAAAAAATAAACTTTAAATATATAAACTAATATAGATGCGGATAAACTAAAAATTTCCTGGCAATTGAGAATCTATGAAAAAATGGATTTTTTAAATTATTTTTTAACTCCTAAATTTGAACATTTTAAGGAGCAGTTCGCATTAAATTGATTCACTTTGCATCAGGTTATTTGCCTTGCAAGTTATGTAAAGAAAACTTTTCCAATTGTGTAAACAATTATTTTGTAAAGAATTGATCAGCAATATCTGTTTACAAAATATAGTGCTGTTTGATACTGTGGAGAAAAGTAAATTTGATATATGGAACAGCGATCCATAGATTATTAAAAATGCAATCTCTAGATATTAAGAAAATAAATATTACGGAATAATGTCTTGCGTTGTAAAACTTTATTATCTGAGATGGTAAAATCTGCAACAATCCAAGAGTTTAAAATCTGTAAAATCCATATTATAATCCTGGTCCTTTAGATAACCTAAAATATATATAATAATTTGTTCAAATTTATTTCTAATCACATACAAATTTTTGATAGACAAATCTCTAAGTAGAAATGGAAACAAATTTCAATTTTTTAAACACGCAAAAATCAGGAAAGTGGCTATCACAAGACTACTGAAACTAAGTGAAGGAGGCTTGAACAAGCGACCGTAACGTTTAATGAAAATACATATAAACTTTCCCATTTTCTCAGTCTAAATTAGATATGATTTAGCGCTAATAATCACTTTATAACTTAATTATTGTAGAACAGACACCTGGATATTTTTAAATCTCAGACGTTACAATTTAATTCCTAAAATATTATCAGAATCTAACATGTAGAGATTCAATTTGGTAACATCTTCATATATTGGAAAAATATTATAGCTTATACGCGCTAATATACACTGGAACCTGGAATTCCGTATACTGGAGTTGTGCGTTTTTAGAATTATTGTTCTCGGTAATTTGTTTATGAGGAGAGCCGCGGGACCGAGAGGGTAGCAATGTCGGTGCTTCAGTTGCATCAGGGTGCGTCATGCGTCCAAATACAACAGATATTATTCATGCGAAGTTGCCTATTTTAGTTATATTATCCAGTAAGTATTATCCATTTTCTCCGAAATTCAATAAATTTAAAAAAATATGAAAGTTATTTTTCCCAATCTAGCTTGAAGTCTTTTAAACTCACTTTGAATTTCTATATACTTTATCAAATTCTTCGGCATTCCCATAATTTCTTGTAAATTCACTTCAATATTACTGAAATCAGTAAAATATTTTTAATTTTTTAATTTTTATGGATTTCAACGTATTCTTCCCAGGTCTGGATTGATTTAGAAGACCTGATCTGGCCCAGTTCTGGCATCTGTCTGGTCAAGATCTGACATAAATAGGCGGTCAGGTCTTCATGGTGTGGTCTGTCCCTGTCCAGGGACTGGCGCTGATCAGCGAGCCAAGAACCAAAAAAATTTCGAAGTTCTAACTATCAAAGCAAGACCGTATTTTCTTATGACCTTGACAGACTGACCTGGCCTAGGTTTGGTTTTGGTTAGCTATATAAGAAGATAATAATCTGGATTCGATCAATACATTTTTTTTGACATGTTTCGAAAAAGTTACGGGGTGTCTAATATGATAGAAAATAAGAAGTTCATTTTCTCAAAACATACATGTTTTTCTGATCATCTTGATTGGTCTGGTCCAAGTTTGACGCTGATCAGCTGGCCAACATCAATAATTGTAAGATTGGTCTGGAAGATCTGGTCTGGCCCACACCTGTCAGTGGGTGTCTATAATGAAATTTTTTTAACTAAGGATGCCTATAGTGAAAAATGATTTTTTTCCTAGTCATTCAAAAAATAAAGTTTCTTCCCAAGCAATTGGAATTTATTGCTTGGCCTTCGACGTGGAGACATCAAAATTTGAAGTACTCGTTGCGTGTTGACTCTGACCTCTTAGACACACTGCTAGTTTTTGATGATCAAGTGTCAAGAACTGACAGCAAGCCAATAACTCGAGGTTGACCAGCCCGTAACTAACGGCTAACCAGCTCATACCTACCCTACTGAAAATTCCTATATAGGTTCCTGTATAGGATACTATACAGGAAGCTGCATAGGTCCTAAATAGGATCCTACGTAGGATCCGATATGTTTCACCCATGCATGCCACCTATATGAAATGACATAGGATCCTATATAGGTGCCTGTATAGGACACTCCCTAATAAGATGTCTAAGCGTACCTAACTAATGGTACCACATGGTACCAGTGGTATGTATGTCTCCCTGGAGGACCAAAAAAAAACGTCTGCACAGCCGTAGGTGCCATAGAATACTTTTGCGCATCTGGATATGGTTCCATGCAGAAACATACACAGTAAAAAAAAGTGTTCAAAATGATAACGAAATCAATATCATTTTGATATGCAAAAAAATAATGCCGAATTCAAGAGTATTTTGATCGGCCAAAGAGAATGATCGACTTTTGAGATCATAATGATCTGACTCGGGATCATGAATGAAGTCAAGCCAAGATGGCTGACGTTCTTATAATACTTTAGCTCATATTCAAGCTTTTTATGGTCTCTGATCGTGCAGTGTACTTGAAAAGTTAAAAAAATAACGAAATCTGATATTAGAAAATATCACCTGCTAAGTGTAGTTGTCACTTGCGTGTGGTTAGAAACCATTTTTAGGTTATGTCGTCATGAAACCGTCACCAATAATTGGCGGCCATTTTGTTTAGTCTGACAAATGAACCAAAAAATGAGATCAAATTGATCCGAATGGAACATCATTATGATCTCGAGAGTCAAATGATCGCTGGAGCGAAATGCTCTGCAACAAAATTGATCCTTTTTTTTACTATGCATACAGAATCCTACACGGGGAGACTTTCTATATCAACATTTGATTCATTCTATATGTATAATTAAAATAAAATGGTATCTCTTTATGTATTATTATAAACTTAAGCGAGCAAAAATTAGTATTCACGTTTAGAAAAAGTGTTATTTACTGTTTGAAAATGGTGATTGTGAAAAACTGATAATGGTCAATAAGAAGTTTTGTAAAAAATATCGTCAAAAGTAAGAATTTTATGTAACATAAGTTGTAAGAAATGTACGAAATTTTAGTATTTTTAAATAAGAATGTGTAATGAAATGAGTGCCGCTAGTAATATCTGTAACCGGGATTTGCGAGAATTCTAAAAGACTATATTAAAAACGCCCGAAGGCTTCCTGGTTAAAAAATATGAATTCGCGCCATCGTTTTAAATTCTCTCAATTAAAACTAGTCCTCAATTTCAACTCGCATTAATAAAAATGTGAAGAAATGAAACATGTCCCTCTTCCAACTCAATAAAAAGGTAATAAAGTCTTTACTGTTATAATAGTTGGGTCAATTAGACGACGATTTGTTTCAAAAAACAGCAAAGATATCATCCAACTATACCAAAATATGAGTGCCTGTTCCTATTTCGAAAAACTTTTTTTTTTAAATTTCCTTCCTTCAAGTTCTATATCAACCGTAGCAATGAAAGAAACTATTTTAAGTTTAGAAAAAATTGAAAATCAACACTTTCTCTCCTCCGACTCAATAAAAATTAATCATTTTTAATTATCCTCTTCTAATTTGGAAAAAAACGAAAATAAAAAATTCTTTCTTCAAACACAATAAAAATCTTGGGAAAAAATTGCCTCTTCCAATAAAAAAACTGTTTCTCTTCCAACTCAATAACAACTTTACAAATATAAAATGTACTGCCAATTTACCAAAAATTAGAATTTTCTATATTTTTTTAGTATCCTCTTCTAATTCAGACAAAAAAAAACGAAAATAAAAAATTCCTTCCTCAAACACAATAAAAATGTTGAAAATAAAAAATTGACCTCTTGCAATTGAAAAAAACAATATCTCTTTCAACTCAATCAAAACTTTACAAATATAAAATTTACTGCCAATTTAACCAAAATTAGAATTATATCATTTCAAGGTTGTTAAAAATGTTAAAAATACAATACTCCACATTTTTCCACACATTAAAAATGTAAACCTAAAAAAGTTCGTCTTGCAATTGGAGAAAAATAAATACCAAATTAATCATATTTTTTTGAATTTTGGTCCTTTAAAATTAATCATTTTCAGTTATTACTTAACGTTGCAATAACAATTGTAACGTTAAAGGCTTAAATGTGCACTCTGAAATTTTTACCATTCAAGGCTTTCTATGTCAAACGATTCAGTTTCAAATTGTTTACTTTTGAATATTTGATGTATAATTGCTCATTCAGACATTTTATTAATTAACCATTTTGGATCTGAATGGGTTAAAAATGTAATATTTTCGACTGAAACAATATTTGAATAGGATTTTAAATCAAATAAAATTGTTTAATTAATGAATATGTTAATTTTAAGTTATTTTCACATTAAAATTAGTTTATAAAGTTTGAATCAGAAATTTCGATTCGCTTAATTATTAAGGATTTCGTATTGAAAAAGTGAAATTTTCAACGTAAAAATCTGTAAATTGTTTAAATTAAAAACGATTTACCATCACATTGTAAAATAATATATTTTTCAATTTTTAAATTTCGAAATACAGTTTCGTTTTAAAACCTATTAATTAATTGATATAGTTTTATTAATAAATTCTTTCAATTACAAATTTACGTTTAGAAATTACGACATAAATCTAAAAATTGTAAACTGAAAGATTTTTGAATTAAGCGTTGTAAATTAAATGATGTAGTAATTGAAACAGTTAACAACTAAACTTAACATTAAAAAAAAAGTTTAAATCGAATTTATTTTTAATTGAATTCTATTATGTGATATGATATTTGTTATATTCCAAGTGATTTGATAGATGGTTCTTCTAAAAACTTTTGAAATTCCTTGTGAATAAATAAATTCACAATCATACTCATTTCTTGGTTTTTTTCGGTGTCGAAAAATTCCCGGTCATTTCCCGGTTATAGGATTATTTCCTTCAAAACTTAGACACTAGAAAAGTCGTGGTACCTAACAAAAAAATTAATTACGTTCTGCGTCTTCTCTGAGAGAAATTAAATTATTTGAAATTTAAAATTGGTTTGATAATTCAGAATTTAGCAGGTTCACATTGTCATATTTATTATTTTATTTTAATTGCTTTAAATAATGAATAATAAATATTTTTTTTATCTTAATTTTGAAGTGAAATGTTCAACATTTTTGTCTGATATAATTGCGCATTTTTTAGGAGGTTCAAACAGAATTTCTTCCTGAATATATTTGACTGAAAATATGAATAAATATTCTCTAAATTTTAAGCAACTTTTAAAATAGTAAAAAACAATTTATAACAAATAATGAGGATGCTCATTTTTCTCATAGGCTCAAGTAGGTTAGAGTTCAATATATTAAAGGCATTTTTCGTAAAGAGTTGGATTTTTTTAGTGGTAATTATAACTTTCCCAAAAGCTTGTACCATTAGGAAATTCCTTGTCTTTCTATAAAGTTACTTTCATAAATTAAGAAACACTATTTGATTTTATATACAAAAATTATACCGTTCCTATACAGTTATATATTTATAAGGACCAAAAACAATAATTTGTATAGGGCAGATTTTTTTGAAAATATACTTTTTCGGACCATGCTTTATTTATTCCTATTTTTTTGTCACTTTTAATAAACTCAGTTGACTAATATTTAACCATTCACAGATGCATAACGGAAAGTTTTTTAAAAAGTATTATGTAATACGATCAGAATTCCTTTAAACAATGTGATATTTAATACTTAAATGGCTCATTATTAAGGAAAATTATACCTTGGGAAAACATATATAGATGCCTGGCAACAACCTAGAATTGTCAAGGAATTTTTTATACAGAATTTGAGTAGACGCCCTGAGATAATAACAAGAATAATATTTGTTAATATTTGTATTGATATCTTTCAACACATAAAATATCTACAGAATATACCGATTAACAGTATAAATTTCCGCGATTCTTTCTCAAATGAGCTAATAATTACTTTTACATTTTATAAAATAAAAAAAACTGAAACTCCAGAACTGTCGCTTCATACAGAAAAATATATTTTTTAAATTATTCTGTCTGTCTGTTAGTCTGTAGATTTTTAGTTCATTAGCACGATAACTTTCGAAAGAGTTTACAGTTTGGCTTGGCTTTTGGTATATTTTTGAGTGTTCTAAACTAAAGGTCAAGTTCTTTAGCTAGCCATTTTGGATAAAAATTCAAAAAGTGAGTTATTTTAAACATTTTTGAGACAACTGTTTTTCAAGATTCAAACATTCTTTGTAGAGATATTTATAGTATTCAAAAAGACGAACAATTTATCCTAATGATGATTCAGAACTTCAAGCTCATGCAAAACACGGAAAGATATGAGTAGATAGAAACTGTGCATTTGAAAGAGATCTACAAATTTGTTCGTTATCACTGTTTAATAGGGTGCGTAGATGTTATTTTAATCGTGAAAAACATAATAAAGAGTAAAAGAAAAAAATCCGCCTGCTGCGTGGACAAATTCTCATCACAACTTTCGTCTTTTGATTTCTTGTATCTCTCGTGAGAAAGAAATATATATATATATATATAAATGTGTGTGGGGGGGGGGGGTGATAAATAGTTAATTAAGTCTGAAGCACCTGAAATTTTTGTCCATGGAATAATGTGCGTTCATACAGTTCTCTCCGTCTTTCTTTTTGCCATGCACCAGCGTGAAACACAACATCACGTTACCCCCATTTTTCGTATAGTAGTTTAGAAAGATTGCGAGGCGTTCGTAACGAAATGTACATCATTCTGTTACACTTCTTTCAAAGCAATATACTCATTTTCTTTATTTGAATCCATTATAAAATTTAATACAGAAACTTAGACATACTGTAATTTTTTTATGTAAGAGTCTAAAATTCGTACGATTTATTCCAATCAGAGATACTACTCTGCGTTTTCATAGTCACTATTCGAATTTTTCTAACCGAACCTCGATTATCCCTAAATTCGTACACTTTATTTGAATTATGGATATGCGATTAAAGAAATACTAATATCAAAGGTCTCTCCATGTATATAGGATCCTATACACAAACCAAGATTGTATCCAGCAAGATATTTTTAATTACCAGGTATCATCCATTTTTCTCAGTGTGATGTTCGATTAGCATTTATTGTGATCAAAAGTTGTATTATGATTGTAAAGAAAAGTTAATACACAAAATTCTTTGAGATTCATACCTCCAAGTTAAATTATTGTCAAGTAGTCGCTTTCCTTGTTTTGACATTGTTTATATTTTTCGGGTTCTCATTAAGCAGGGCGTGCATCGACGTCTAATGTAAGAAGTTAATATTATTTGTTAATTACTTTATAGTATTTCAGTCCAAAACTTTTCAAAATTAAAAGTTCCAATATTTTCAATTCTTTTAAAAAAGTATGTACACCAAACCGTTTTATTTTCTTTTATCTTTTTGCATACAAATATTTCCAACAATTTCAAAATGGCTGCCGTTTAAAAAAAATGAGAGGTGTATACAATCAGGAGAATTTATCTTGAACTCTTATCAAGCATAGAATTTGTTTAAATAAAAATAAATAATTTCAAGCTAATAAACAATGCAATAATGTGTTTTTGAATCAAATACAGTGAAACTCTGATATAGGGTCCCCTGATATAGCTCTTCCAAGAATTGACG
Source organism: Belonocnema kinseyi (assembly GCF_010883055.1). Classification (NCBI taxonomy): domain Eukaryota; kingdom Metazoa; phylum Arthropoda; class Insecta; order Hymenoptera; family Cynipidae; genus Belonocnema; species Belonocnema kinseyi. Next base: position 65,239,057 of record NC_046658.1, on the reverse strand, counting down.
CCCTGCCGCAAATAGGAGTAATAGGATTTGCGCGCAGTGTGCGGCGGCCGTTTAGGTGTGACCAAACAAAAGGGGAGCGGAACTCATTCGGGTTTGTTCCTCACCACTGTCAGCCCCAAAATCAGCATCGTATCAGAGTTTCACTGTAAATTTGGTTTGAATCAAACCAAAATATATGTTTAGTGCTATATTAGAGGTAGAATTTTTCCGAGGGTAATTTTAAACATTAAAAAATAAACAATTTCCTTTAAAGTAATTTGATTAAATATGATTAATTCAAAAAACAACTTTCTTTAAAAGGCTACAAAATTTTGATCTGAAATAAATCCATTCTTTCTTATATTTGACTAAGTATATTTGAATCAAAAGCGAAAGAAATTTAGAGTTGGATGTATATAAAAAGTGCGAAGTTTACAAAAGTTGATAATAAATCGTTAATGTTTTTAAAAATAATCTATTAAGAATGAATATAATGAATAGAATTTCATTTTTCTCGATTTTAGTGTGCAAATTGAGAACTGGAAAATGGCATCGAATTCAAGCACCATGAAATTTCTTATTTATATCAGTATCTTCTGCAATTCTGTTTTCTTAGTGAATGCAACGCTTAAATTAATAAATGTGGTATGACCCGTGTGGAAATTTTGTCGTTGGCCTAACCGGGCTCAAGCCTGGCAAAACTAGGTCCTGAGCTGGTGATCAAGCCTGGCTCAAACTATAATGAAACGCTAAATCGGGCCAGTGCCTGGCCCGATCGCCAGGCTCGATCGCTGAGTCTGGCTCAGGCTTAACCCTAGTTCAATATCGACCCCTAACCATTTTAGTATTGTATATATTTTTAAAATGTGAAGAAATTATTATAAGAAGCTTGAACAATTGAAAATAAATAAACAAAAAAATACTGACGTGTTGTTTGATTTTCGGTGATACGGATATGCCATCAACTTCATATTTTTCTTCAAATTTGCCACAATTAATTTCATCGTAAAAGTTTCTCTCTATTTGATTATTATCATCAAGTGTAAAAATATTTTTTTTGTTTGCTTTTCATTGTGTAGATAATAATAGATTGGTGTTAAATGAAAAACTTTACGGACTGCTTGAAATGAAAATTTCCAAAAGACAAAATTATTGACCTGAAAAAATCGTACGACCATTTTTGTTTTCAGGTTTTCATACAATTTAAAATTAATTTCCTCACTTTCGAAATCCATACGTAAGAATGGAATAGTGGTCCTTCCTCGATGTCTCCTGACTCTACGAGTGCTTTTTATTATTTTAGGCATTTTGCGACTTTATAAAAGGACACTTTTGTAAGCAAACACAAAGTTCATTAGTGGTTATTGGAAAATGCACAGGATAATTCAGCGCCATCTGTCATCAATTTTAGGAACTTTGCTACTAACTATCTGCCCAGTCTCGAGGTCGAGCCATTGAAAAATACAAGCTAGGGCCAGGCTAGGGGCGTCCGGCCTGGCCCAAGCCTGGAACAGGGAAGATACCTGACGATTTTTGCACGGGGATGACTGTCATTGATAATAATATTTAAATTTCTGTTGAATAAATATAAATTCCTTAAATTATCACGTTCCTATATATCTAAAGTTATTAATAATAGATATGAAATTTTTTATAAAACCTTTTAAATTTTAGATCTTCCGTCACGGAGATCGAACTCCATCTCCGCCACTTGAATTTTATCCAAAAGATCCTTATTTATATCATAACTACGATCCACCAGCGTATGGAATGTTAACAAAAGTAAGAAAATTAGATAATTTCACAGAAACCTTCTAATATCTTTTCTTTTTCGAATTTTAATGTATTTCATTTCAGAGTGGGGAATTAAGAATACATAATCTGGGTCAAATTCTTCGTAGAACATATCACGAATTTTTGGGAACCAACTATATCCCTGGATCTGTTAAAGCTTGAAGTACAAATGTTAATCGAACAAAAGAATCTTTGAAATTGGTTTTAAAGGCTTTATATCCAGAAGCATCGATACCTACAACTTCGAAGCGCATTTTAAAAGATACACTACTTTTTCCACAAATGTGTCCTCGGTTAGTTATTTTTTTGCTAAAGAAAATTTAAATTCGAAACTCTAAACATTAAAAAATCTTTTCCTCATGTTAAAAATCTTCTATAACAAAGTATTTTAGACATTTATATTTTGCTTTAAGAATTGTACATACAAATTCAAAGAAAATAAAGTCAGTATGTTGGTATGTATATTGACCGACAACTCTAATATTCTTTATTTAACTTTCTTACCTGGTCACTTTTATTAACATCAGCTAACTAATTAAAATAATTTTATAATTTAATTAATCGAATTTTTATCTATAGATATATTATAGAATATTTAAAAGCTAAAGAAAAGTCAGACGTGAGATGAGAGATGAAGGAAATAAAAGATTTTATGACAAATCTATCTTTATGGACGGGCAAAAAAATAAGATCGCCTCTTAATATGTACCTTATTTACACGACTTTGGAATCTGGAAATTTTATGTATTTCACATTGCCATCTTGGACTCAGAAGGTTTGTCCAGATGAAGACTTATTCAAAGCATCGGCTTTGGAATTGAAGATAATGAATTATAATGACGTTATGAGAAAGCGAAATGGAGGTAAGGTATTTATGTAATTAAATTACATAGAATTAAATTCAGAATAATATGTAAACATGCTATTGTTAAATTTAAATTATAACCAATGAAACATTTGTGAACAATAATAGTAAATAATGAAATGGATTTAACAAGGAAACAAAAAATTAGCATCTGACTTTATAGGAATGTTGATCCGGCAATTCATGAAAGATGTTAAATCCGTGATCAGTGGATCAATTTTTAATACTTTTAGGTCTCTTATTACTTGGGTGTGCCAGCTAAAATGAAAGAGTTACAAATTCCTGGATGTGACATTTTTTGCCCATTGAACCAGTTTCTCAAACTGGTAGAAAATGTTATTCCATCTGGGTTTGATTTACTATGTATCGCAATTCGAGAAGATAATTTTATAAATACCCAGGAAACAAAAATCCATTCACTTCTGTTGAATGGGTTTCGAAGGCTTTTGAATTACGTATCTGTCACTGGAATTCCAAATTGTCGCCGATTTGTTTTTTAAAGACTTTTAGTCGTTATAATTTTGTTGACTAAATTATATGCCGTAAAAGACTAATAACTGAAATAGCAAAAGGAATCCAATAGACCTGCGCATGATTTCTTTTAATCTTTCGATCATTTATAAATTTAAAAAATCGTGTAAAATATGGCAGCTTCGCCCCAAAAAAGTCGGTCTCATTCAAAAATAAAGAAACCGATTCAAAATAATCTTGCTTAAAATGGTCATTGCAGTACATGGCGGATTCGACGCTGCTTGAAAAAATGACCGATTTACATAGTCGCAAACCGATTCTGTTTTAACTTTCTGAATCTGCAAATAACAAATACGCAATTCACCGAGTCGACTTTTCAATGGATTCTTTTTTCCTGGTTAACTCACGGAAACTTACTACTAACAACAACAAATTTCTTCAAATATTTTCTCAGTTTACTGAAATTAGAAAACATAAAAATTGTAAATCTCTTTATTCAAGAATTAAGACCAATAGAATTTTCTATTTTCCTCGCTATTTTCTACACTCATTTTCTGAAGGAAAAAAATTTCTTTTAAATATTACAATATGAAAAAATTAAGAACTTCAAATCTTCTATTTTCAGTGTCAATTTCAAAAAGTTTAAATATTGCACAAAAAAGAAAGAATTTTTTTCTTATTTGATTTATTTTCAGTGAAATAGACTTATATTTAAATGTACACATCCCTGCGAAAATTTACTATTTATTAACCTCTTATTCATTTTTAATCAATTCATTTAAGATCATTTTTTATTTTACTTGCATAGAAATATATAATCCGAATGTTTCAACAAATATTCTTACAAATAAAAGATTTTTTCTTATTTGTATTTACTTTATTATGAGGTTTGTATTTGCGCATGTATAACTCCTTTAATTGATTGAGTGACATTTTATTAATATATTGAAGAAAATAAAAAATGTCTCATAATACTATATGATCACGCTATTGTATTTTTCCGTGAGTGGGTAGTGGCCACTGGCCAAGTGCGTTCACTTTGTTTTAATATTTAACAGGAGCACTTCCCTCTATTCTATATTCCCCATGTCTATTTCTCCATTCCTTGCACCCCGACCTCTTGACCACAGTTTAGTCCTAGCGTTATTTAAATTACAAATCAATACTGTACTCCCTATTCAACGTTGTTTAACACATCGGTTATTGCGAATCATACGTATAGACTATAATTCAAGAGCTGCTTTGAAATATTTTTATTCCGTGTGTAAAAGTGTCGATTCTATACCTCGAAATTGTGGAAAACATCAGGCAAATTGAATAAATACACGTAGAATTTAATAAGAAAACCCAACTATTCTTTGTTGAAAGCTTTTTTTTTAAATTAAAACGTCTACTATTATATTTTTGGTTCCTAATTAATCTTTTTTGGTTAAAAATTCTACATTAATAATTATTTATATAATATATAATATATAATGATTGGTACAACAAAACATTCATTTTAGCGGTTAGGGATTTAAATATACTGCTAAAATTTCGCGTTTTTTAATTCAGGATAAATTTTATTAACTGAAAATTCCACCATTCCATTATTGGTTGAAAATTGGTATTTTTTAAATGAAAATTTAACTATATTCGCTTTTTTTTGCTTTAAAATTAGTTGTTTTTTTTTTACTGAAAATTTAACCATTCCATTTTTCGTTGAAAATAGAACGTTTTTATGTCAGAACTAAACCATTTGTTGGGAAAATGTATTTTGTTGCAACTAAGTCTTTTTGCAGAAAATGAAATCTTCTTGATTGAAAATTCAATCGTCTTGTAGAAAATTAATATTTTTACATTCTCATCATTTATGATTGAGAAAGTATTAGAATTGTCGGAAATTTGACATCACACTTTTTCAACGGATCTCCACGTTTCAAGACCCCCTGAATCCGAAAATCAGGTTTTCACGATGTCTGTCCATCCGGCCGGCCGGCCGTCCGTCCGTCCGTAAACACGATAACTCTCGACAAAATTTACGAATCAAATTCATCTTTGGCACACTTCTTTAGGTCCTTAAAGAAAGGACGAGTTCGTGAAACAGCCATTTTTGATAAAAATTCAAAAAGTGAGCGCATTTTGAAAATTTTTAAGACCACTTTTTTCTAAATTTGAAAATTCTATGTACGGATATTTATAGTATTAAAAAGAACAAACAATTTATCCTCATGACTTATTTCGATAAAAAGAACATTCTCAGAGTTATAGCGTTTTCAAAATTTTTTTAATTAAACGAAAATCAAAATTTGAAGCCGAAAAACGCACGATATGAAAAAAGTCAAGAGAAGAAAGACATTTCTTTTTGAAAGCCCTACAAGATGGTTATCCCAAAAAAGATCTACAATTTCGTTAAGAAGCACTTCTTGATAGGATGCGTACTTTTTGTTTTATTCGTGAAAAATAACGCTGAAAAAAATAAAATAAAAAAAATGTGTGGAAAAACGACGAAAGTTACGAGAAAAAAATCCAACAAAACCTGTTTACAAATGTCTGTCGGAAATCGAGCGCGCAGCGCGAGTGTCACGATGAGAATGTGTACCTCAAAGCCTACAGAGCTTTGAGAAACTTAATCTTTGACTATACTTAATTAAGCAGACAATTCAGAATATGAAGACGCATATAAATACTGTCATCTAAAAGAGATCTTTTTGATTAAGTTTTTTTGAAGCATTCCAAATGCAAAGAATAAATATCCGAGCGTGAAGCGCGAGATGTAATTATTTTCGAGTGCGAAGCGCGAGGCAACCTATTATCGAGCGCGAAGCGCGAGATTCAACCGTCGCGCGCCCTAGGCGCGTTCAAACTTGCAAGCGAAGCGAGCCGCGCGCGTAGCGCGCGATGAGAATATGACCGCGAAGCAGGCAGATTTTTTGCTTAAAATTTCAACTCTTTTTTTTTATTTCTCTTTATAAGTTAAACATTCTATTATTTTCTTAGAAAATTCAACTGGATGATTTTATGCCTTCAATATATGGAAACTGTCAAGAAAATTAAATTAATAGAATTCAATAAGAAAATCCAAATATTCTTGGTTGAAAGTTCATTCCTTTCAATTGAAAAGTCTACTATTATATTTTTGGTTCCGAATTCACCACTTTTGGTTAAAAATTGTACTATTTGATTAGAGATTGAGCTTTTTCATTCAAAATAAATGATTTTTTAGTTGAAAATTATTTTTCTACTTATACTAATAAGAACCTTGATAAACCTTCATTTCGTTTGTAGAAGATTTACGTATTCTGTTATAAATTCAGTTTTTTCTTTCACAATGAATTTTATTAACTGAAGATTCGATCATTCCATTTCGGTGGAAAATTGATTGCTTTTAAATGAAAACTGAATTTTTTGTTTTAAAAAACATTTCTTTTGTTTCAAATTCGGTTTTTTTTTGCTTTCAAATTATTTGTTTTACTTCAACAATTGGTTAGAAAATTCATGTATTTTGCTCGGTATTTTGTTGAAAATTAGTATTTTTTGTAGAAAGTAAATTCTTCTTCATTAAAAATTCAACTTCTGGATAGACAAATCAACGATTTGATAAAAATTTAAACTACTTCTTGTAAATTCACTTCTTGAGTTGAACATTAATCTTTTTATTAAAAAATTTAACTATTTTGTTGAAAATTCGTTTTTGTGTGTGCTGGAAATCGGTTTTTTAAATCTAAATTTAAGGTATTCATTTTTTGTTTGGAAATGTAATGTTTTTTAGTTTCAAACTTAACCATTTGGTAGAAAATTAACTTTTTATAAACAATTCATATTTTTGGTTTGAAAATACAACCTTATTATAGAAAATTAATAATTCTGGCTTAAAATTTAAAACTTTTGATTAAAAATTGTTCTTTCTATGTTTAAAATTCTATTATTTTGGTATCAAAATTCAACTGTATTAGTTCAAAATTTTCGAAAATGCAATTGTTTTCTTAAAAGTGATCTTTTCTTGTTGAAAATTTAACTGGTTTGTTGAACATTTGACTTCTTGGGTGGCAAATTAGCCCTTTTAGTATAAAAAGTTATCTCTATACTAAATTTTTTTTTTTTACTTGAATATTCAATCTGTTTATTTGAAAATGAAACTATGTTTTATTGAAGATTATTCTTTTTCATTTCATAAATTCGACCATTTGGTTACAAACTCATCTCTGTAGGTATAAAATTCAACTGTTTACTTAAAAATTTAAATTATTTGTTGAAAATTCTCCCTTTTGCGAAAAAATTCAACTATTTTATTGTAAATGCAACTTTGTGGGGTCTATTTGGTGTCTATTTGGTTAAAAATTCGTCTTTATGTGTTGAAAATTAAACTACATAGTTCAAAATTGATTTGCTTGTCAAGAATGTAATTATTTGTTGAAAGTTCAACTCTCTTTTTTAAAATACATGATTTGTGTCAAAAATTCATCTGCTTCTTTGAAAATTTGTCTTTTTACATAAAAAATGCATATCTTCGGATTAAAAATTCATCTTTCTCGTTTGGAAATTTGACTGAATTCTAATAAGTCATCTTTTTGGCTGTGAAGATTGAACTATTTTGTTGAATATTCGTCTCTCGTACATGAAAGATCAAATATTTGATTGCGTAAATGCAACTGTTTAGTCTCGTATTAAATTTTGGTTTGTTTGTATAAAATCCAACTACTTTTTAGATGAAAGTTTATCTTTTCAGGTTTAAAAGTTAAATGTTTTTTAAAAAATTCTACATTTTATATTAAAAACTCAATTCTTTCGCTATAAATTAATGATTTTTGATAGAGTTTAGTATACTTAGTAAATTTGTAGTTAGTTAGTAGTTACTTAGTATTTTGAAATGGTATTTGGTTAGTAATTTAAGATAATGGTTGGTTAGTGATTGCTGGTAGTTTGTAATTATATGTATATTAGTTGGTTATTATTTGGTTAGTAGTTTTCTGTTAGTTAATAGTCAGTTAGTAGTTTGTCAGTAGTTAGTCGTTAGTTGATAGTTAGCAGTTAGATAGTAGTTGATAGTTAGTAGTCAGTTTTATATATATCATAAACGTTTTACGCATTGAATTAAACATATTCCCTATACACATTAATATCAAAAGTATCAAAAGAAAGGAAGAAACAATTTTGACTGAAAAAGGAACGTGGTCGTCCGTATTTCGGTGTCAGCAGGAGGGAGAAGGGTCAAGGTCTGTGTGATGGATATATGACGAAGAAGGCGAGGAGTGAAAAAAGTGTTCAAAATAGTATGACGTGGTTTTTGAACGGCCCTATACATCAAATTTAAATTTTTGCGATTTTGTTCCTTTCTTCAAAAACTGTAAAAAGCATGTTCCCAACTTCACATCAATTTAAACCATCAAGACTGTTTATAAAAATTTACAAATTTGTATCCGTTTAGACTTGCATGATCGAAAATATGCCCTGTTATCGAAGAAGAACCAGTTCTGAAAGAAAAATAAATGCAGTCATTGATACCATACTTAGAAAAGATTCATGTAGAGACAGAGATCTGAAAAAACAACGAAGGGATCAAAAATATCTGAAGCAGAGTGGTTATAGCAAGTGTCAAGCTGAGGGAAATGAGGTGTGCGTTATATTTTTTATCAATAATTTAACAGAAAACATTATAATATGAATTTGATTTTAAAGAGTTTGATTAGATTTATTTAAATCTGAACTTTTTAGGGTGTTAATAATGGTATCGAAAGTTCTGCACGATTTTCTCTTCGGGTGATGGAGGCAATGCGTTCTCTTCAGAGAAGCAACGAAAATCAATCCTTGACCTCATCAAACATGGAAGAAATAGTGAATTATATTGAGGCCAATTATCAGTTTGATGGCGACCTTGATGCTCAGGTGCGAACCGTCCTGTCACGAATATCTCGTCAGGGGTTAGTCAAGCATTAGAATTAAACTAGATTTTTTCTATTATATTTTTAAGTGTCGAAAATTTTAAACAAATATGAGAAGTTTAAATATAATGAGTGCATGAGTGTTCATACAATATGAAATTAGAAAGATTTAATCAGAAAATAGTCAAATTTAAAAATTGGAGGCGTTCACAGTCATTTAATTTTAAATAGAAGCAATCACAGTTAACAATATATCTAATTGAAAGGTTTAAAGTTGGACAGAATTAAACACTTTTTACTTGTAAGCCTAATGGATGTAACCAGTATAAATTTTTATTACATCTGAGCCTGAAATATGGTTTATCTTGTAATTTAAAATATGTCAAATCAAACGTGCATAAATTGTCACAATAAAACTTTCTATTATACTTCTAAAATTTAAGTGCTTCAATTTTACAATCTGGAATTTGAAAACAACCAATTTAAAATTTAAAACATTACAGGAAAAACAGTTGGTTAATACCATACTTTTGGAAATGTGATGTGGATCATTTCCAATTAACACATTCAAATTTCCAACATTTCAAATTACAGGCCGCGTTAAAACAAAACAGTTAATATTTTAAAGTGAAACTATGTAATTTTTAAATTTAGGAGAGAGTGGTACACAGAAACTTTCAACTCTTTAAATATTATAGGACGAATTTTTTTGAAAAAATCAGCGTTTGCACTTTGCTAAGTTTCGATTTAGTTCAAAGTTAACATTTGCTCAATTTTAGGAAAAAACTGATGAATTTTTTAAATCGAAAATATTTCCGTGCATAAAATTGAAAATATTCTGGAAACATTTTTTTCATATGCTTCATACGTGGGTTAATACTCTTGAAGTTTTAAAATTAAGATAGTTAAGCCTTATAAATTGAAAAGTAGTGATTTCTCAAAATGATGGGCTATTGTCAAACTTATTAAAAATTTGTAGCAATAACTACTTAGGTTTTTATATTATTTATAATAATCATCAGGATGCTCCAAAGAAAACCAAAGTTCGAATTTCTTTTGGGATAATGAATCGTTTTGTGAGGTTCCTGAAAGTAGAAAATGCGCTTTTTTGGATCATGCATCATTGAAGGGTTCCGCTCACTCCCTTAATTTACTTATTGAAAATACATGTGGACAAACTCCATTTTTACGAATATGAAGCTGTAAGAGTGTAAGGCGCACCGTCAAACTGTGTAATTTCGGACATTTGTGGCAATTCTAGACACACCTAAATCTCCTAAGTTAATAGGATTATTTTATAAAAACTGTTTCATAAATCTTGATCAGTTCAAGCCTTAACTGGTTCTAGATTCTGGTTGAAATCGCCCACCTTAAGTAATTTAAGCTATCAATGTAGGAATGTCTGATTTTATCTCATATGCCCGAAATTATCCCATTTGATGATACATTACATTTGTGTACTTTCTTTCATCACAAATCTTTTTTATTGATTAAATTAACAAGTTTTATATATTTTTTGTATTTATTATTAAATGTTTGAACAATTTTTATTTGTTTAAACAATAATTTATCACATTTTTTCGCAAATTATTGGTACTATTACAAAACGAGATAAACTATTTCGGCAATATAAAAAATTATTAGTATGAATATAATTTCTTGTTAATTGTTTATACAGTTTCGCATTTTCTAAATGTAACTTTTGACTATAGTGAAGCCGAAAAAAATGTTTTTTTTTTACAAATTTATTAGCAAACTTAACAGAATTTTAATATATCTGGTATTTTTACCCCTTGACCATTTTTTTTAACAATTTTCATTTATTTAAACTTTTTTTAAATATAAGAAACTTACACATTCTGAGCGTAACATAAACTAATTAGTTTAAATTAATGATGAACACGATTAATTTACTTTATTGTTAATTGTTTAAATAACTTTTCATTTTTGAAATGTAACTTTTGTATAAAGCAATGCAGATAAGTGCAGTTTTCTGCAAATTTTTCAGCCAAAATTCATTAGCCCCTTCTATTTTGGCACTTTTCGTTACTTAACAACAAGTTTCTAAGCCATTTTTATTTGTTTAACTCATTTTTATCGACAAAATATGAAAATTTTAACTTTCTCTGAGTAGCTTGAACTATTTTATTTGAATCAAAAATCAACACCAAGGATTAACTAATTAGTTTCTGACATTCAGAAAAGTAAAAACTTTGTCAAAAAGTGTTTAATCAAATGTAAATTGTTTAAACAATTATGGGAAAGAAATTACAAATGTCATCATAGGTGAAGCTAACGAATTTTCTTAAATAATTTACAAAAAAGTACACTTGTCTACCTTCATTAATTTAAAAGTGACCATTTAACAATTAAAAATTATTTAAAAATTTAAAATAAAGTAAATTAGTCGTGTTGATTTACAATTTAAGTTAGCAGTAAGTAGTAAGAATACCTTAGTTATAACAGAATTTTATGAAGTTGTTTAAAAATTAGCAGAAAACAATACTTTATTGCCATATTCCAAAGAAAAGTTACATTTAAACAATACAAAATTGTTCAAACAATTAAAAAGAAGTTGAATCGAGAGAACTGATTTTTTATAGTGACTAATTATATTATGTCGTTGTGTGGATACCCACAATTTGCGATAAAATGTGAACAAAATATTGTTTGAAATACCAAAAAATGTGTAAGAAAGAATAATCAAACCAAAAAACCTCACCGCTGCACGGATACATTTTCAACGCACGCGGCATATTTGGACCGCAAAATGGATTTTTTTATTGTTCATTATTTGTGTCGCAATCAAAATTTCAATTTTCGATTTTTCAATCGACCATTCTTTTTTCTTGTAAAAAAGCTATAAGGATAAACTGTTCGACCAACCGACTACCACGAATGGGCGTACATAGAATTATTGAATCTTTAAAAAAATGGTCTTAAAATTTTTGAAAATGCTCTAACTATTTTAATTTTTATCCAACATAGCTGGCTAACAAACTCGCCCTTACTTTTCAGGTCTTAAAACAATGTGCCAAAGCACAGTCCAATCGGATAATTTCTTTGAAACTTACCTCGTTTACATACTGCAACGACAACGAAAACAACCACAGACACTGAAGCAAAATCCAATTTTTTTCTATCAGTGAGTTCGAAAACATTGAGATATGATGAAATCCACAAAAGTCAATTCTCACATAAAACCAACATCTTATCATTAAGATTAGAATGTAAAAATACATAAAAGTTATCAATATGACTATTAAAATTTATCTGTGATAAATAGAAACATACACAACCAATATACATCAAAATACTCGATCATCGTATAGATGGTGGTTTTTCTGGGATGCAGGATGGTGGAAATTGAGGAGGTAAGCGGAACCTCTAAACGTTGGCTGATCGAAAGAAGGCATTTTCTTTTTACATTCTTATCAGAGAAGGTATTAGATTTGTGTAAAATTCCCCCCCCCCCTCCTTTTTTTGTCAAATATCCACGTTGTGAGACCTCCTGAATCCGAAAAACAGGTTTTTACGAATGTGTCTGTAGGTCTGTCTGTTTCCACAATCACTTTTGAAAAAATTAATCTATTCGATGGCCTTTAGCACACTCTTTCAGTGTCCTTAACAAAAGATCAAGTTCGTTAACCAGCCATTTTGGATAAGAAGTCAAAAAGCGAGCGCATTTTGAATATTTTTAAAACCACTTTTTTCAAAATTCAAAAATTCTCTGTACAGTGACAGTATTAAATAGTATTAAAAAATTCGAATAATCTGCCCCAATGACATTTTTCATAAAACTAAAAATTTTAAGAGTTATAGAATTTACAAAATTCTACAAAAACACACGAAAATAAACATATTAAGCCAAATCACGCTCGATATGAAAAAAAGTCAGAAGAAGAAAAATGTTGTTTTTTGAATTCCCTACAAGATTATCATAACATCTTTTTGAAATTTCTTGAAAAATCAAAAACTCAAATTTTGAAAGCGAACAAAATAATGAAAAATCCAAAAATTACATTTGTCGACCAAACTATACAAAATACGGTAAAAGATGAAAAGACAAATATGGTGTATTTGGAAAAGATCTACAAATTTGTTATGGATAACTTTTTGATAGGTTGCGTAGTTTTGACTTTAATCATGAAAAACATCGCTAAAAGTACAAAAAAATCTGCCGGCTGCGTGGGCGCATTTTCATCATAACTTTTCTCTCTTAATTTCTTTTTCGTCTCGTGTGTTGGGTCTCAACAAATTAAATTTTTTAAGTGTTTTAAATGATATTTTTTACGATTAAAACCAAAAACAGAACTATCAAAAAATTATTCATGGCAAATTAAATCGTTTTTACATTCTCATCAGAGAATGTATTGGATTTGAGTAAAATATGACCCCCCCACCTCCTAATTTTTGTTTAATATCCACGTTTTGAGATCCCCTGAATCCGAAAAACAGTTTCTTACGAATGCGTCTGCCTGTGAGCATGATAACTTTTTTAAAAAATCTATTAGATTGGCCTTTGGTACACTCTTTTAGTGTCTTAGACTAAAGGTCAAGTTCATTAGCCAGCCATTTTGGATCAAAATTCAAAAAGTTAGCGCATTTTGAATATTTTTGAGGCCACTTTTTTCAAAATTCAAAGATGATTCTCTGTACGGATATTTTTAGAATTCCAAATGTCGAACAATTTATTCTGATGATTTTTTTTTCATAAAACCAAAACTTACCAGAGTTATAGCATTTACAAAATTCCAAAAAAAACACGAAAACGATCATTTCAAGCCAAATAACGCACGATATGAAAAAAGTCAAGAGAAGAAAAATTTTTATTGTTTAGTGACCTACAAGATACTACCTAAGAACTTTGTGATTTTTTTTTGAAAAATCGGAAATTCAAATTTTGTCAGGATAACAAATAATGGAAAATCCAAAAATTACATTTTTCCATTCAACAGTTTCACAGTATTTTAAAGATTCGCAAACATCGTTTTGCACCTGAAGCGGGGCCGGGAATGTGAAAATGAGACCATATGAACTCTCATCTAACACAATGCTGCTGAAGGTCGATGACCTTCTCAGCCTAAAACACCAACCACCTTTGACTC
>NC_046658.1:65223686-65224969 GCF_010883055.1 Belonocnema kinseyi | reverse complement strand
TGAGGTTAGGGACATAATTTCGAAGTTCAAAAACGGTAAGGCTGCTCAGTATACCGTATGTGTAATGTTTAAATCATAAAAATAACATTGGAAATGAGCCATTTCAATTTATGGAAAAACGACAAAAGTTGCAATAAAATGTTCAATAACTAATTTTTTTTTAATTGCGATTTTTTTAACGAGACAATGAAATTACGTCGGTTTTAATACCAATGCATGTTAGGAATTATAATAATATACATTAATAGGAATGATATTTAATTTCAGGGATAAACTCGAGGGCGAAGCACGAAATACGTGATGAGAATGTTTTCGTTAGAGCCGAAAGAGCTTTAACAAAATAGAATTCACAATCACCAAATTACTGCATTCGATGCTTTGACCTTCAGTTTTCAAAAGTCTGTATACAAATACCGAGCGCCTAGCGCGAGGTAAATACATTATCGAGCGCGAAGGGCGAGAACCAACAGTCGCGCGCCATAGGTGCGTCTAAACTTGCGAGCGAAGCGAGCCGCGTGTGAGGCGAGCAGATTTTTTTTAGGATCCTCCCAAAATGAGTCATTACCTCAAAAGAAATTCGAATTTTGATTTATTTTTAAGACCCTAGTAATCACATTATGAAGATCTAAAAATTCAGTGTAAAGTAAATATTTAATTTTGTAGATTTATAATGAGCGTTGGTAAAGAAAATTACCATCTCTTGGGTCCTTTCGCTACCTACATGAATGAAAATGGCAGTGATCAAATTTTGGTTCGTCCTGCCGCAAGAAGAATAAGGGCACGTTCAAGAAGATCTCCACGCCATGGACGTCATCCATGTCATCGAAAAGATGGTCCGGGGAGGCCCAAAAAATGCAAAAAAGGGGTACAACCTTCTCCGAAAGTAATTAAGGATCCTGAATTAAAAACTAGGATCAAAAACTCTGCAAAAAATCAGGATATACGTTCCCGAAATAATAAAAATGAAAGCCCTTCAACAAGTGTAACATCTCCAAGCTATCGAATGACACGTCATTCGAGAAATAAAAATGGAGGTTCTTTTAGAAAATCAAAAAGTGCAAAAAGGAGAAAATGTTCCCTAGACCGAGAAGATGTAGAAGGATTTTCTGGGCAAAATATAGAGGTTCTTATATTTTATCTTAAATCTCACATGATCTTGAAGGTTTTATTCTATCATTTTATGTTATAATTGTGGGTCCGGATGCAATAAGGGCACATAAAATTTTTTCGTGCGAAAACGAAGTCCCCTGGAGGCTTTAGAAAAAATTTTCGAATTTTAATTT
>NC_046658.1:65221503-65223586 GCF_010883055.1 Belonocnema kinseyi | reverse complement strand
AAAATTAAAATTCGAAAATTTTTTCTAAAGCCTCCAGGGGACTTCGTTTTCGCACGAAAAAATTTTATGTGCCCTTATTGCATCCGGACCCACAATTAATACATGCTTTTTCTATTTATTATATTTCATAACAAAATAAAAATATTCCATCACGATTTCTTCCCAAGTTTAATGAAGACTATCAGTCAGGAAATTCAAGCAGCAGTTATGTAACTTGTTGTGACGACTTAAATGCCAATAATGCAAAGAATGGAAAACAAGTTTATAAAAATGGCGTACATTTTTGCGGAATTAGTGGACCGTCGCGTATGATGATTAAAAATATTTCATCCAGTTCGGAAGAAGAAAGCTCACAGGATAGTCTTTTTCAAGAGCTGAAGGCACACAATTCAAAAACAGTTGCTTCTAATAGTAAAGATCTGAAAAAATGGATCAAGAATTGTCGAAGAGGATGCAGAAAATGAGAAAGTCGCTAAAAGCAATTTATGAATTGACATTTATAAAATGTTTAATTATGTAGAAGATAAATAAAAATATACTTTTCCAGATTACTGTTCACTCCTCAATTTTTAGGAAAAACAACATAAAACTTTTTTAATACATATTCATTTATTTTCTTTCAAGTATAAAATTTTAAAACTATTTTCAATATTATTTTCGAAACAATAAACAGATATACGAGAAAGGATATTCATTATTGTACATAATGTGAATCTAAACAAGCAGTAGAAAAAGTACTAAATGACGTATACAGGTTTCAAGCAAAGCTTTTATATTTCATTATTGTTCATCTTCTAGCTGTCATTTCTTTAATGATGAAGAATCATACCGAACTTTTTTGGCAGTTTTTTCCCGTTTCATATTTTTAGCAGTTTGAAAAAGACAAAGATTGGAAGAAACTCGAAGTATTTGCCCTCTATTATCGGCGGGTACAAGAAATCCAGAATGAACGGCAAATGAAAGTGCTTTACAGATGTATTTTCTCGCTGCATTCCTCACTGAAATTTAAAAATAAATTTCAATAATTTTCGATTTTAATTAACTTATTCTGGCACGAAATAAGATACAATCATATGAAATCCAATTTTTTCTTATAAAAGAAAAGTTTAAGAATAATGTATCGAAAACAACATAAAAAACCAAAATACGCTAAATTAACTAATTCAGTTTAATTATTTTGGACGCCTAAAGGGGAATTTTGTTTATTCTAAATTCAAGCTATATATTCTTTCGCGTAATTT
Source organism: Belonocnema kinseyi (assembly GCF_010883055.1). Taxonomy (NCBI): domain Eukaryota; kingdom Metazoa; phylum Arthropoda; class Insecta; order Hymenoptera; family Cynipidae; genus Belonocnema; species Belonocnema kinseyi. The sequence goes on along the minus strand of NC_046658.1, from coordinate 65,222,345 downwards.
ATTTTTTAATGTAGCCCTATGATTTATTATTATACCTTCATTAACAGCTTTGGAATAATCAGCAACAATTTCTTCAGAAGCAGATGATCTTGGATAGCGGCTAAATGTGTTTTCATAAGTCAGGGGTAAATATTGAGGAAAATTTAGTTTTAAATTGGAATTTGAAATTTGAACTGAGGATAAATCCACCCTATGTCGATCAGGATGAAGATCTCGAGGTTGTTTTCTTATATGAGCCCTATGAAAAATACTTCTCGCATTGTGTCTCTGTTTTCTTCTATCATTTACGTTAGCCAGATTTCCCAAATACTGATAAACTAAATCTGAAACTGTTTGCTTGTGATCCTGTGATTTTACAGAATATTTCAAAGTTTCATCATGCCGAGCTTCTAATTTTTCATGTTTTCTATCTTTTTCTCTGGAATTTGATTTATTCGATATTTTTCGTTTACGCCTTGATGAGTCTGGGGCCATTTCAGATATTTTTGTGTTTTTGAGTTTTAAACATTTGTGAAAATCATTGAATAATAAGTTTAGGATTTTGACAATGACAATTTTCTATGATTTTAAAATGAATTTTCAAACTTGAAATTAGCTACTTATGGATTTTTAAATTCATCTTTTAATTGTTTTTATTTAAGCATTCATTGATAAAATCATTGAATTGGTTTTTATGGAAATAAAATTTGTAGAATTTTTTTTAATTGTAAAAAAGTCCCGGAGGCACTTAATACATATATATAATTAAAAATTTGTCATAAGGACAACCGCAGGATTTCGCCGGGAGCGGGTGCTTATCTGAAAAATTGCACCCGCTTCCAGCGAAATCGCGGTAAAATTTC
>NC_046658.1:65217402-65221403 GCF_010883055.1 Belonocnema kinseyi | reverse complement strand
AACTCTGTTTGGCGTGATTGTCGGAATTCTATGTGCTGAATTTAAAAGTAATATATGTCATTTTAAAGGAAATTTAGTTTGCCACAAGAAGCTCAAATAAAAAATGTTATTAAAATTTTTTTTCATGCTGAAAATACAAAAAATGTAAAAAAGTTCTTTTTCCAAACTCGTCAAACTATTCTCATAATATGAGATACCCCAGGAAATAGCTAATAAACTGCAAAATAAAGTATTATTTTTAATGAATAACTTCATTCTAGGTTTCCGAAATATAAATTTACTGCTATTTAGATATATTTAGTTTTTGCAGTAGTCTGAAACACTTTTGTAAGCAATTTCCCCCACGCAGCCACAGTCTTGTAAATACCACAGGTATCTCATATTATGAGAACCACGCAGTAAAAATAAGCGTTAAACACCATTAACTCTTCGCCCACTGGAAGCGCAGAATATTATTATTACTATTTTATAGTATTTTTCACTGAGAGGCCATTCTATAATGTTATTGGTACAGAAAAAAATTACGTTTACGTTTCAGTTCACATGTCTCACTTCATTATTAATTAAACACTTTTATTATTTGTAATTACTATATAACAAAACCTATATTGTTTTGACACTTGTATCCGTTTGAAGTTTCGAACGCAACCATGGAAACTATCATAAACTCGATCCGAAGATGCACGGACTTGGCCGAATGGCCGATCCGAATGCAACTTTAAAGCCGCGAAATATGAAAATACCCCTGCATAATGGCTTCTCCCCTGCTGTTGTGCAATTCGGATAGCATTCAACTCGCCATGTATGTAAACCCCAGCGTGTCCACCCTGTATATTGTGCTATAAATTTTTGACAATTACAACAAAAAATGGTATAGAAAATTTCAATATGTAATTATTGTCTATTTTCGTGTGAAATTAATAAAAATGCTGGCAAAGTAGAAATCGGGTAAGTGCTAATACATTTTTAAAATTACAAAAAAGAATTTTTATGAAACTTTTTTTTTTAATTGTAAAAATGCATTAGGACTCAAACTTTCAGCTTGATATTTCATTTCGTATGGAATTAATATAACAAAAAATGCTGGTAAGGTAGGAATCGGATAAGTGTAAACTAAGGAACGTCTATTGAGTATTCTAAGCGACTCCCAAACTAGTGCCGCCGGCCGATGAGGCTGCCGCTGGCAGGGGGGTGCCACCCCGGGCCGGGCAGCTAGGCAGGCTCCCCGCTGCGAGCAGAAGACTACTTTCCTCGACTTTCGTGTACCTACCGCGAATGAGCCTTTCATTGTTATGAACTTGCAATAACTGGAATTATAAAGACTTAGCTCAATTAAATTTTAATTGGCTGAATGAATTTCGTGATATAATTTAAAGAAAATGAAAACAAAGTTTTTGAAAATCGGTTAATATCCGAACTAATAAATGAAATATTTACAAATCTTGTGAATGCAACAAAAGTGCGAACTTTTCATTTTTCTCAACCGGCTGTAATTCTCTAACAACGAAAAGGTCAGCAAAGCAAGCAACCGAGCACGAACGACTAGCGTCCAGTGTCTCACTTGGGTTCCAGTATAGTGAAAAAATTTGCGGGTAGGGCCCCTGCCGCTCCCCAGAAAGTGCATAAAAAGTTTCGGAATCGCTACCTAACCCATGGACATAGGAAACAAGGGACTAGGCATGCCATTGCGGGGGTGATGCAATGAGGGGGGAGGTCCGGCACCTTTTGATGTCCCGCGACAAACATAGCAGCGCCCACATGTTTACATTTTCATGCACAGTTTGTCGGCAAAAACGCTCGTGCGCATTATCAAATGACACATCGTAAGATGGCGGCTCTCCCCACTCATGGAATTCTCCCCCCTCCCGTGGATTCAACCCCGCTCGCCAAGTTAGGATGGCATGCCTAGTCCCTTGTTTCCTATGTCCATGTTCTAACCCTAGCATTACATCATACTCGTTCGGTAACGTCGAAATCTACAAGGCTGTACCACTTGGTGGATTGAAAAGCATTGATTACATAGGAGTTTGACCTAACTTAATTTTTGTGGACGAAAGTAAGTTAAAAATCGTGATATGGCTTTGCTTCTCACATAGAAAAGCCATTTCTTTAATAATTTTTAGCAATTGGGGAAGTGTGCGATTTGGACACTCCATCAAGAAAAAATATAATCCCAGTTGGCATCAGGACGTCCTAAAGACATCCGTAGAATGTACCTCTATGTAGTCTACGTCATATGATTTGACGTCTCTAAGACATCTTTTGGATCTTTTCATGTCTTTAAAAGTTTCTCAGGAAGTCCTTAAGACGTCCGCCGAAAGACGTATATAGGATAAGTTTAAGACTTGTGTGCGCCCACTGGGATATGCTGTAATTCAGGTTAGGTTGAATTGTAATGATAGCTGGCGGTAAAAATTTTTGAATTTTGGTAGTTCGTTAAAATGAGTTTTTCAAAGATGTGAAGAAATTATTTTCGCACTTTGAGAAAACAAAAATGATCCAAGACTGTAATCCTTCTTAGACATCCGATAAGACTTCTTGAAAATCCTTAAACTTCTTCGAATTTTTTTGTTAATCCCTTCAAATTCTTTGCAATCATTTCAAATCTTTCGAAGTATCTCGAAATTGACTAAAATTAACTTTAATCACGTAAAATCTTTAAAATATTTTTAAATTCCTTTAAATCTCTTGACAATCCTTACAATCTTTGAATTTTCACAAATAATTGAAAATCTTTTCAAAAAACTTTTAAATTAATTGCTTAACATTCTATAAAGAAACTAAAACTTATAGAAACATTTTTAAATTCTTTAAAAATAAACTTTCATTATTCCTCAAAATTACTTGAACTCTTAGAAATCCTGTAAGATTTCTTGATCCTCCGATTTTTTTTACATCTCTTTAACTTCTTTACATGCATTTAAATTCATTTAAAGTTTCTCAAAATTGTCTGGAATTAATTCAAATCGATTAAAATCCTTGATATTTTCTTAAATTCCTTTAAATCTCTTTAAAACCCATATAGTCTTTGCATTATTTCAAATTCATTAAAAGCTCTTTAAATCACTTTTCAAAAACTCGCTTGGCATTTTTAAGTAATTCCTTGAAATCAGTAGAATTCTTAAAAATCTCGTAAGATTTCTTAAAAATCCTTGAAATCCTCGGAATTTTTTTAACTCCCTTCAACTTCTTTCAAATAATTTAAAATATTGTAAAATTTACTAAAATTAACTCAAATCTTTTAAATCCAAAATCATTTAAATTTTCTTAGGTTACTTAAAATCTCTTGAAAATCGTTAAATAAATTTCTTTCAATACCTTGAAATCTCTTAAAATTTATTTCATCGGCTGTTTTAATAAATTTTCAATAACTCGCTTGACTTTCTTTAAAATCACGGAAATTGTCGTAAAATCTTATAAAATCGCTTATAAATCCTTAAAAAATTTTGGATTCTTTAAAAAATCTTTAAAAATTATTCAATTTTTCTGCATTCTTTTAAAATCCCTTCAAAATTTTTTGAAATCGTTAAAAATCTTTCGAGAAATCCTAAGATCACCTAAATTCTTTTAAAATTTTTTAGTCTCTTTGATATAACCTTATTTTATATGAAACTACTTAAAATCACTAATTATCGAAAAGTATAATGACGTAAGTCGCCGGCAATTGAGGTTATAACCTCAATTACAGCAAATTATAAATTTTCTTGATGGATTGCCTAATCGCATATTTTTTAAATTGCCAACAATAATGAAATAAATGGCCTTTCTTTCTTAAAAGAAAAGCTATATCACGATTTTTTTACTTAATTTCGCCGAAATTAATTAATTTGAGTCAAACTCCTATTTAAACAATGCTTTTCAGTCCTCCAAGTGGTATAGCCTTACAGATTATGATGTTGCCGACCAAACGTGACGTAATATTATAATACTCAATGAAATAATAATAATAATAATAATTATTATTATTATTATTATTATTATTATTATTACACCATTAAGCC
>NC_046658.1:65194761-65217302 GCF_010883055.1 Belonocnema kinseyi | reverse complement strand
TAGAGATTTTTCAGATTGATCCAGAATTCTCGTGCTATTTAAGTAAATAACACGTTCGATCCGCAACACTGCTCCGACCCAGGTTGCTGATCAATCTCTCTATCAGTAACCCCAAGTGAAGATCCTCACAAAGTCGTTATGTAAAGTTCCCCACTTGGGTCCATTAGTGGCCAAGGTCTTTCGTTTCAGATGTCATTCACTCTACTAACACTCTTTTTATTAACTATTTGCCGGCATACTTTCCTGTCCTGGCATACTTCTCTAGCTTCTTTTATATCCATGCATTTATTCATGCAGGCTCTTGTGTTTCTGTGACTTCTTATGTCTCTTCTAACTGAGGTCTCATTCACACATTCTAACTATTCTTTCCGCGGTCTATCTTTGGACACGCTGCCATTTACTTTAAATATTTTACAATTACAAAAAAATGTATGGATAATTCTTTTTTATTGTAAAAATGTATTAGTACATAAGCGTTCTTCAGTTTATTTTCTTTATTTTCCCAAACATTCAGCTCAATATCTCATTTCGTTGGGAATTGCGAATTGATGTGATAAAAAAGGATGCCGATAAAGTAAGAATCAGATCAGTGTTATTATCTTTTTTATTGTTGTGAAAGTTTGATTGAGAAACTATATATAATAATTCAAATAAAAAGGCTACGAATAAAAATTGTTTGAATTTTTCATAAATAACATCTTTTTAAATGGCACAGCTTGCTCCTGAAACGACATATCGCCACTTCAATAAATTTTTTCTCAGACACTCACGTATTGCGGGTTGCAGTACTAAATCGGAATGTATAAAATGTAGGAAGGAAAAAATTCGTTTATAATACAGATAATATAAATATATTTAGGAAATTGAATTGAATGATAAAATATTTAATTTGTTACAATTACGTATAATTATATTCTACTGAAATTCCGCAAATTATATTTATGTCCAAAAAAATTTGAATTTAAATACCAATTACTTTATAGTTCACCTAACCTCCATAAGAGGCGCTTATCTCACTATAGTTGTGTCATGGCGTCTTCACGACGGTCAGAAATGTCAAAACAAATCAATTAGCTGCATAATGTCTAATAGGGTAAGTCCTTTTTAATATCAAAATATATATAATTAATAAAAAACATTATATTATATCTTAAATAAATGTGCGATTTTTCAATTGCATAAAACATTTACTTTGAAGGTTATTTTTAACACATTCTAAAATGCTTTTTTCGAAGCACTATCAAGTTCCGAGAGTTGTCTCGATTTTATCGACGTTTCGTAATGCATATTTAACTAATCCATATAATGATTAAAGGCATATGCTGCAAGGTTAAAAATATAATATAGTGTATAAAAATGCTTAATGTTGCACTGACAAAAATATGTTACACAGCAGCAGGTAGATTTTATATTTATTTTCACTCAAAATTATGTAAACGTAGTAATTTATATTCTAGTGTATGGGAGTTTTTATTGCTTATTTTTATAGTTTTTGTTTCGCTTTCAATTATAATTGAAATAAAGGGAATTCGTCTTCCAAGAATGTTATTGAATAACAAAATTCTAGCATCATCGATTTGTTTTCTCTCTTTCCTTTTGGTTTAGGGTCATGTTCAAAAGAACACCAACCAAGGGAATATCATTAAATTCTTCCAAGTTTATATCTATATCTAAATTTATTGTTATATACCTTCTGAAATGGGTGGTGTCGTAGAGGCCTGGCGGGCTCTGGCGCCGCCAGAGTACTTTTGCGAAGGCCTGGCGGCGCCACGAAAAATGTTATAGTTGCCATCAATTTATGGCAATGGATTATAGATTATATTATGATTCGGAATTTCCTAACTACAGTGAATCAGGTTTGTGGAATTTCCCCCCAGTTTTTAAGTTAATTTCAAAACGCGCAGGTAATCCATGCTCAAGTCATAGAATTATTGGCCATTCAAATAATTATGCTGTTTTACAAACGGAACAAAATACGACACGTTTCTCATCAATTCACCTAAACATTTTTTTCTTGACCAAGTTATGAGTATTTGAACTTAAAAATCGAAACCGCGGATTATCAAAAAATGGTATATTTTGTTGATGAAAGTGTGATATTTTGAACAGGGTGTCCAGCAACCTAAAACCTGGAATTATTCTTGAACTTTATGTTCAACCTTAAAAACCAGAAAACCTCCTTGAATTTTTTTGGACCTTGAATTCACTTTTTTAAGCAGTTATTTTATTGAAATGCGAAAAGTAATTTATATCTTTTAGTCTATTATAAACGAAGCCCCTAGTTTAGAAGATATCTTGCTACGGAAAAGTTGTTTTATTTATCAAGATGTAATTTATCTTTTACTCACTGCAGAATAAATAAAGAGAATTCTAGGCATTTTTTGTAGATTTCACCAATTATTTTATAGATTTCAATTAACAGACTTTAATATTGTGAGTAAGTATAGGTTTTTAATTACGTCTTTGCTAATATAGAATGTTAAGTATACATTTTTATGTGATAACGGATTTTTCAAGGGTTTTGTCACTCGATTTTTGAGTGGACACCAAATTTCAAATATTGTTTTAACAATTTCAAAGATTTTAACATTTTAAAAGGATTTTGAACATTTGACAAAGAATTTACGGATTTCAAAGATTTAAAAAAGTCGTGTACACCAAATTAAAACTATTTCGCAACAACTTACGAATCTTTTAAACGTTTCAAAAAATGTAAAGGGTTTCAAAGATTTGGAAAAGGATACATTACACCAATTTTTAAAGATTTTCATTCATAAAGATTGCAATTTTTTCAAAGAATTTAAGAAGGGTATAGTAAGCCAGTTTTCTAAGATTTTAACTGATTTTACACATGTTACAAATATTATATTGATCTTAAATGATTATAAAAGATTTCAGAAAGCTTTTTTAAAGATTTCATAAAAATTGTATACAGATTTTAAGCGAATACAAGAATTATACAAGATTTCAGAGATTTTAAAACATTTCGAGTTGAATAAAAAAGATTTCACAAACAAAGATTTGAGAAAAATATTTCAAAATATTTTAAAACTTTCAAAAACAGTTAAAAAGGGAAAATTTTAGTTTTATTCGAAAATAAATTTTGTATAAAATAATTTTTAAATGCAATTTAAATATTATAAAATTTGAACTATTATTTTAAAATTCTTATAATCATTTTAATGAACCGTGCTTTTATTCATAGTATGATCCTACAATTAAAATAAATATAATAATTGATAAAAAATTTTGTATACAAATTTAATAAAGCTAAAAATTCAAGTTAACCAGATTTATAAGATCACAAAAGGTTTCAACAAATTTGCGAAGATTTCATAATATTTCAATGATTTCAAATGAATAGAAAAGATTTCAAAAACAAAAATTAAAGAAATATTTGACAAATATCTCAAGAATTATATTAAAATTCAAAAAAGTTCACAAAGATTTCAAGAATTTCATAGACGACTTATGTTCGCAAAAAATTAAGAATTTGTTTATTTATCGTTCTGCTTTCCTTAGAAAATGTTGGCCAATAACAAATGAAATAACACTTCTTAACCTTAAAAAGACCTTGAATTTTGTTTCTAAGAATCGCTGGACATTCAGAAAAACCGCAGCCATTTTGTTACTTTTTAACTTTAAAACAAATTCTGGCGGATTTCTAAAGCGGAATAGAAGTTCTATAACAATCCGAAAGTCAAATATTTTACTTCTTATAATATATTGCGGACAAGTGATTTTCCGAGTCTCAGATTTTCAGGCACTTGCAGATAAGCAGGTGAAAATTAAAGGGAAAAAAATATTAATTTTATAATTAGTTATTTGAGAATAAGATATTTGGGATATAAAATTTGATAACTTCATAAGGAACATAATTGAGGCGCTGAGAACGGCAAGTAGGTAAAGCACATTTTTGTAAAAAATCGTTTTTTGTATGTATTCTCAAGTACCTTAGGCTATGGCTTATCGATAAATGTTAGAAATATGTAAAGAAACAAATTTAATTTTGCTAAAAAAACGAGCTTAAAGTTGAAGTGAGTGTTGAGAAATGATTATGACAAATGTTTAAAGCTCATTTTGTTTTTTGCCTCCTATTATTAAGAATAATGATGATGAAGATTACCCTTATTGTTTAAGCTTCTTGCGAAATATTTTTATACTAAAAAACATTTTCAATGTTTTTGAAGTTTTTTATAGATTGAAAGCATGAAAAAACACACTTAAAAATATTTGAGAATAACTACTGGGTAAAGCCCATTTCGTTTTTTCCTCCATTCTACTCTAAAAATAAAAAAACTACATTTTTAAATTTTCAAAATATGGCTCATAAGAACCACTTGCTTCTGTAGTTTTCTCAGAATTTTCGACTTTGAATCCAATCACAGCAGAAAACGTTGTTTTTTTCTCCTGTAAAATTTTATTTTGGGTTTTACTTAGTTGTCCTTCTCAGTGGCTTAAATTATTATCTGCCAAATTCAAACCTTTTTATACGAATTACATATACGCAGAATTGTAAAAACTTGTAGGTTCCAAATATCTTATTTTTAAATCGTAGGTACACTGCGAAACTAAATTTGTTTAATTTCGTAATATTTTGGCTTGTCCATTAACAGAGGCAGACAAAGGGTACCTACTGGGAAGGGTCAGTTCATGGTGGATGGATATTTATAAATTCACAATAATGAACATAAATTTCCATAAACTTTGCAATAATTTGCATGAGCTTTCTAGTAACTTTACAGAAATTTTCGGTAAATTTTGAGATCTTTTTTGCACGTTCAAGTAATTTTTAAGAATTTATTTTCCCAAGTTAGAGACCACATCTCCAGATTATTCTCTAAGTTACCATCGTAAGTCAAAGTTTCTATGAAAGTCCCGCCAAACCACTTTTTTTAGGATGCATCACTGTTTGAAATCGTAGTTGCCCAGTAATAGAATTGAGTTTCCTTCCAAAATCATACTTTCTCGCTAAAATGTATTCAAACATTTTGCTTCTCCTGTAAAATTTTATTGATAGCTCACCGCTTAGCTTTTCCCGCTTCAATTAAAAAGAGAAATGCAGTTATCCTTATTCGAAATTCGTACTTTACGATCAAATTCCTTTTATATTCAATATTCTGAAAAATGAAATTTTTCTAGGGAGCAATAAAAAAGACTTTCGAATCAAAGACTGGACCCATACCCCATTCTCAAGTGAAAACAAAAACCCACAGAAGTCAAGATACTTTAGAGCGAACCTCAAAAGCCGAAGTTGAAAAAGAAAAAGAAAGACGTCGGGTTGATCAAAATGCAGGTAGAGATAGTAAATCAAAATCAGCTCAAAACCCAGTTAATCATTCCTCAACTAAAAGTACTACTAGAAACAGTAGTACACTCTCTCATTCAAAATCCACCCTTAAAAATGGGGCATTTCCAACATCCAAAGCGCCTCTTTATAATTCCACGAAAACATCAACCTCCAGTAGAGCGACATCTTCTAGAACAAAATCTGAAATTGAAAATCAATTATCGAAAAACACTAGACCAACAGAAAGAAGTAAATCTAAAGAGGTGAAGGCTAAAAATGTAGAAAAGAGAGGCTCAAGTACTATTTACATGCCGAAAAGCAATGCAAGTAAACTTAGTTCTTTAACAACGAAGCAATCTGTTGAATCTAATACTTCAGAAATGAGAAAATACACTGATAAAAATGATATGCTTAAAGAAAGGCAGGAACAGAAAAGGCAATCGTCTAGAGAACGAAGAAAATCTAGAACTTTGAGTCCTAGTGAAGTTAGAGTTTTGCATACTGCAGTCGGACCCAGAAAACAAGTGGAGAAACAGTCAGGAGAAATTGAAGACGCAGCAAAAGCTGATTCTGATGAGGATTATGACTACGAAGATGATTTTGAAGTATGTTAAATAGTTTTCATAGAAAAACTTGTCTGTGTTTCTCACTTTCCCCACTTTTGCTTACTTATCTTTTAAATCAGGGTGGCCGCAAGTCTGGAAAGGTGAGGGATATTACAAATAACTTTCAAGCATAATAAATTAAAAATTTTAAACAATCGCTTCATTCCATTTATAAAAATTTCCTAATCAAAATTTTACAAGGTAAGAATTCTAGTCTTTGAATATTAAGGGCCAGGGAAAATAAAAAATTGGTTAGGGAATAATCAGTGAGTCACGAAAAAATATAAGTCAGGGAATTTTAAAAACGAGGTATCACGGCCACCCTGGGGATAAAAGTTCATTTTCATAACATTTCCACTTCTTCCTCTGTTTTAAGAATATTGCATGAATATTTTTGTTTATTTTGCAGAGTTACGAATCAGATTTTGAAGAATGTACAGAGAGTGATGCTTCGCCAATTAGTGAAGAGACAGAAGAATCTAGAAATAGTCCTGTTTTAGAACCGATTGAAATGAAAACAATGGAAAAAGTAAGGTTTAGTCAACTCTTTTTGGTCATCTGGTTTCGGGATTTTTTGTGTCGGAATGGAATGAAATTTTGTTTGTTTATAAATTGATCGTTTTCAGTTGAAAATTCAAGTTTTTGGTACAAAATTAATGTATTTTGTTGAAAATTCGTTCTTTAATGGCATAAAAGTAATCTTCTTGTTTGAGCAACATCTTTTTTTTCAAAATTCAACACATTGTTTGCCATTTTTTTGTCTCGGCCGAAAAAATCTGTCTAGATTGAAAATTCAACTCGTGTTGAAAAGTAGTCCTTTTTGGTGGAATGCAACTGTTTTTGATTAAAAATTTAAATATTTTTTCGCTGTAATATCAACTACTGCATGTTTCGTTGAGAGTTCATTTTTTATTAATATATATTTCATTACTTGGTTCAAAGTTAAACTCAATTTTTTTTGGAAGATTCATTGTTTGAATTGAAAATTCATCTTTATGGCTGAAAATCTGTTTTTTCTTTGGATGATAATCAATTTTTATTACTAAAAATTTAATTATTCCAGTTGAAACTTGAAATATTTTCTGGAATTTTTTTTTATATGAACATTTTTTTCGTCACTAAAAATGTAACTATTCTAATTATGTATTCCATTATTTTAGTTAAAAATTTATTTCTTTGGTTGAAAAAGTCACTGTAAATGTTTTAAATAAAAATTTAACTATTATATTTGATTAAAAAAATTATCTATATTAGTTGAAATTGCGTATTTTTTATAAAAATTAATCTTTTTTGTTGAAAGTTCATCTTTGTGGTTTACAATTTAATAATTCCAGATAAAGCTTAATCATTTCAGTTGTAATTTTATTTTTTTCATTTACAACTGAACTATTCCAGTTGAAAATTTATCATTTCAGTTGAAACGTCCTCATTTTATTTGAAAATTTAACTTTCTTTTTTAATTTGTTATTTTAAAACTAAAAATGTAACTACTCCAATTGAATATTCCATTATTTTAATTAAAAATTTATCTCTTTGATTGAAAAAGTATAATTTTTCGTTGAAAATTCATCTTTTCTGGTTGAAAATAATATTTTTTGTTGAAAATTCATCTTTTTTGGTTTAATATTCAACTATTCCAGTTAAAAATTTATTTTTTAAATTGGAAATGTAACTGTTACAATTGAATATTCCATCCTTTTATTTAAAAATCCATCTCTTTGGTTGAACATTAGTTTTTTTAACTGAAAATTTAAATATTCAATTTTTGTTTGAAAATGTTTTGAGTTAAAATTTCATGTATTTTATGGAAAATTCATCTTTTTGGTCGAAAGTTATCTTCTAGGTTGACAATTCATATTTTTTTATTTAATATTTAACTATTTTAGTTAAAATATATTATTTATGTTAAAAATTAATTGTGTTTTATAATTAATCTTGGTATTCGAAAATTCATCTTTTTGATTGAAAATTTAAGTATCCAAATTAAATATTTATCATTTTAGCTGACAATTAATCATTTTGGTTGAAACTTAAAACCTTTTGTCAAAAAATCATGTTTTTGTTTTAAAATTAATCTGTTGCAGTTAAATATTTATTATTTTAGTTAAAAATTCATCAGTTTGGTTTAAAATTTGTGTATTTTTTTTGGGGGGGGGGGGGGTTAATTTTTTTATTGAAAATTGACCTATTCCATTTTTTGCTGAAAACTGATATTTTTGAGTTCAAAATTCAACTATTTTGTTAAATATTGATGTTTTCTAGTTGAAAATTCAACTATTTGATTAAGATTTTATACATTTTGTTGAAAAATCGTCTTTTTTATTAAAAATTCATCTTTTCGGTTGACAATGCAACTACATATTTGTTTAAAGATTCATTTACCTTGTTAAAAGTTCCATTATTTTATTCGAAAAGTTAGGAATTTGAAGCGGTTTACATTGAATTTAATATAGTACTATACAAAATTATACCTGGAAAAAACCTGGAATTAACAGCGAATTGTTTTCCTAGATTTGAGTAGGCACCTTGGTTTATATCAAATAAAACAAAAATGTATAACTTGCATAGTTTACTGGAAAATAGTTTTTAGATAGTTTTTTGGTTGATTCTAGATTCTTATGAATGAAACTGAATATTTTATAATGAGCGGTATTCTTCAAAAGTTGCACATTTGAAAAAAATTTGTTTCTAAAATAAAAAGTACTAAAACCTTTTTTTTTTAATCGGAAAAAAAGGGATGTTTGCTTGGCGTTTGCATTTTTTTCGAACATCAGTGTCAAACCGATTCCAATAATTTGAGAGCTTGTAGAGTACAGTTATACCTTCTTGTTTCAAGAAAAAAAAACATTTTGTGGGAAACACGTTTTTTAATTTTTGTTTTTTTCCTCATAGAATTTTTTTCTTTTATTTTCAAATGCATCTTAAAAGAAGTAAATGGAGACCTCGAAAAATTAAATCGATCAATTAGAACCAAAAATATTTCACTACCAAACAATCATATATTCTTTGTTAGAGCCAAATCCCATTCCGAGGCGAACATTTTCGTGATCTCTTGACGTGGAGAATTGCTCCAGTCCTTTTTCCTGGTCAAATTAATTTGTTAAAATTAACTATTTTATACATTCAAAAAAACTTACTTCAGCTCATAATTAAATTATAGAGAAGAATTGTGAGTAGTTACGAAATTCGAAAACCTGAAGAGGAACGTATGCTGGATTCTGGACATTATGAACTGGCCGAGGCGAGAAGAAGAGCAGCAAAAATTGAATCAATGTCAGTTGAATCAGTGCCCATCAGTAGGCCAAAAACTCCGCCTCTCCCGGAATTAATTCAACCAGTTAACCAGTCATTTAGGTTTGCAATAGTTAAAATTAGATACCAAGAGAAATAAAATCCCTTTCCGATAATTAAATGTGCTTTATTTCCAAATTGATAGTCTATAGTGATTTTTGCACGTTTTTATAACTTTGGAAATCAGATGTTTTTCTGATAAAAATTTGTTCGAGCAGAGAAGAGAAGCAGTCTGAAAATAAATCTCTGCCATTGTCGATGGACGAAGGCTTCGAAGATGGTCGGTCTGGAGATTTTGCGAAATCTCCCCCTCTTTCACAATTTTCTGAATCTTCTAAATTATTTAAACCGATCAGGAAGAGAAAAGTGAGTTAGATTATTTGGTTACTAGATTTCTAATTCTTTGAGAATCTTAAGTATAAGTTTGGTTAAATAGGAATCGAAGAAATTGAGTAGAGGCAGAGAATTAATGACGATGATTAAATTGGATACTGTGGAATGGTCTTTATATGAAAGCGCGCCGATTGCCTATGAGGAATTCATTAGAAATTACGGAAAAATAAATACGCAACAGGTATTTGTCATTCAATCCATTGAGGTATTTAATATTTACTTTATAAGTGCAATATTCCTTAAATTGAATAAATTTCTTTCAGATGTCAACGCAAACAAATGAGGACAACCTTGATATAGACATACAAACGGAGGCAATAGAGAGTAGCAACAAATGGACACAGTTTCCAATTACTTGTAGAAAAAATCTGAAATCTAATGAAGACATAAGAATGTTTAAAAAGGTAAGCACTACTTTTTCTAATCAAAATCAGATATTTCTTTTTATTTCATTTGGGACAGTACTTAAATTTCGTTACTCGCAGTAGCTGTGGAAAAAGTTAATAAAAATTTAAGTTTACACACGTAAGAAACCTGGTGAGTGAAAAACAAACCTAGCCAACAAACATTTCTTTTTAGGCCAGGAAAAAGTCAAGGAATTTATATAACTTTACATAACTGGCAAGAAGAATAAATTTGAAAATTTGCAATTTTAATTTGAAATTGTTTTATTCCGTTTATAAAAGATTCTTGGCTAAATAATGGTCAGGGGAAAATTAGGGAATTTTGAAAATGAAGTTTTGTTGTAACTCTGATATAACATTCTTGTTAGATATTTATTTATTGTTTAAATTCATAGTTTTGAAAAACTCAACTGATTTTTTTAAAAATGAAAATTTAACTTTTTTTATATTTTTATTTTTAATATTGATCTGTTTTAGTAGAAATTTCACCTTTCTAGGATAAAAATTCAACTATGTAGTTGAAAATTCAACAATTTTGTTAAAAAGTCATCCTCGATTATCAAGAATTAAACTGTTTTTTTTTTCTTTGATTCGTCTTTTTGGGTTTAAAATTCAAGTATTTTAGTGGAAAATTTACTTCTTGTTTAAAACTCATATTTTGATTTTGAAAGGTCAAACTAAAATCAGTTTTGGATGAAAATTCAATATTTTGTTGTTGAAAATTGGTCTTTTTAAATAAAAGTCCATCTATTTTAGTATAAATTGCATCTTTCTTGCATAAAAATGCAACTTTTTCATTGAAAATTCGACAATTTTGTTAAAAATGGATCCTTTTTTTGTGAAAACTCGTCTTTTTGGGTTGATAAGTCAAGCATTTTCGTAGAAAATTTACTTCTTTTTTAAAACTCATATTTTGATTTTGAATAGTCAAGGATAATAATTTAACTATGTTTTTTATTTGAAAATTTATCTTTTTACTTAAATAATTCATCCATTTTAGTAGCAACTGAATATTTTCAGGACAAAAATGTAACTGTTTTGTTGAAAGTTCAAAATTTAGTAAAAAATTGATCATTGTTGTTTGAAAATTGAACTGTTTTATTAAAAATTTTACTATATCGTAGAAAATTGACCTTTTTCAAAATTCATATTTTGACGTTAAAAAGTCAACTATAATCTTTTTTGGGTGAGAATTGAACTTTTTTTCAATTTGTCTTCTTGATTTAAACATTCATCTTTTTAGTATATATTTCACCTTTCTTCAATAAAAATCTAACATTGGTGGAAATTTTAATAATTTGGTTCAATAGTAATCCTTCTTTTGGTTAAAAATTCAACTGTTTTGTTCAAAATTCGTTTTTGGGTTGAAAATTCAAATATCTTTGTATAAAATTTACTTCTGTTTTAAAACTCATATTTTGACGTTAAAAAGTCTAATTAAAATCTTTGTGGGATGCAAATTTAAATACTTTTTTTTATTTAAAAAATTCATCTGATCTGGTAGAAATTTCATTTTTCTTGGATAAAAATGAAACTGTTTGGTTTATAATTTAATATTCTTTGTTTGAGGAATCAAATATTTTGTTTGAAAATTTTTGTTGAACCACTTGGTTAAGGAATAGTTTTTTGTTGAAGATTCATATTTTTAATTGAAAGTTCATCCCTGTGGTTGAAAGTTGATCTATTTTGTTTAAATTTATCTTTTTTAATTGAAAGATAAAATAGGTGGCTAAAAGTTGAGCTGCTTTGTTGACAAATTTTTTTTCAAATGAAGGTTTATTTCTTTGGTTGAAAATTTAACTATTTGGTTAAAAATTAGTTGTTTGTTTAAAATTCATATTTTCTGGTTGAAAATACAATTTTTCCATTGAAAATTAGTAGTTTGGCTTTGAGGTTCAACAATTTAGATGAGCATTTTTCCTTTGTGACTGAAACATTTTTATCTGTTGAACTTTGTTATTTTTGTTTTTAAAATTAATTTTTTACATGAAATTTTATCTTTTTTGTTGAAGTATCCACTATTAAACTTTTTTATTGTGTGTTGATCTTTTTAGGTTGAAAATTCAATTATTTCGTTGAAAATGCAAGTATTTTGTTAAAAAATGATCTTTTATGGGAGAAAAGCCGTTGTTTTGTTTAAAGTGAATAAATAAATTTGAATTTATTATCTGAAATATTTTTTTGTTCTGTTTCGAAAAGATCGCATGTTAAAAATATTTCAAGATTAAAATGCTGGTGTTTGAATTTTAATGGAGAGGGAAAATGAAAAATTGGTAAAGGGAAAATTCTACCAGCAATAACTAGTAAAACAGCAAAATTCCATTCATCTTTATGTCTTTTCTATAATTTGTTTGACAAAGTGAAACATAACTTCAAATTTAAGTAACAGTGGACATTCTTATATAAATCAGAATTAGCCGACAAGCATGAAATTTACCAAATCCTATATAATTTTACATAAAACTACATTATATTATTGTTAAATGCGCTCTATTGAAATAACAATTTTTTAAAAGTAAATAAAATAATTCATAAATAAACAATAAAAAAGTATAGATTGCTTTGAAAGCTATAGATATTTCGTAAATATTTATCATATTATTGTATAAATATTTATATGGATAATTCTTTACCTGCAAATGATGTATTATGTTAAATACAAAAAATTTTCCATTTGTTTGAAGTCCTATTGTTAATCTGATTATTTATGGAAACTATAAATCACGTAGAGTAGGGAATGGAAGGGGGGTAGCAATATTTTTTACTTTTCGTTCGGCTATAATATGTTACGTAATTTAATTACGCCCCTTTTCTCACGAGTCGAATATTTGATTATTTTCTCTTTTAGGAACAAATTGGAGTTGGGAGTGAAGAAGATGAATCAAGTTCGTCTTTGCTTCCAGTATACGATGTTGTACAATTGAACGACTTTTTAGAGAGGGCCGGGAAAGTTATGCTTTGTTTGTTGGAAGAAAGAAGATCTGGAGGCAATATTCTACAAAAAAATATTCACGAAATGCCTTTTAGCGCAGGATTTATCAAACTGTCTGTAGATACTTTGACTTTTTTATCTGGAAGATCTGTGACATTTATTGTCTACTCGGAGGTTTTGAATAAAGTTCTTCTTACTGTTCACGCCCAGGGAGACGAGGTAAGGGATTTTTCAAAATTAAATTATATTATATTAATTATATAATAAATATTTGGTTCAAAATGAAATTGTTTTGTTGAAAATGTGACTATTTTGTTGAAACTTTATCTTTTTTGGACAAAAATTCAACTGCTTAGTTGAAAGTTGAACTAGTTTGTTCAAAATTAATTTTTTTTGGTTCAAGATTCATTTTTTTTTAAATATGAACTATTCCATTTTATATCAAATTAATCTGCTTGTTTAAAAAGTCATCTTTTGGTTTAAACTCTTTTGTTGAAACTTATTGCAATTTTTCTATGTTAGAGTCATCATTTTATTTGAAAATTCATCTCTTTGGTTGAAAATATGAGTGTTTTGTTGATTTTTTTTGTTATTAAGAATTAATTTTTTAAACTAAACAATGTAACTACTCTATGTTTTGATCAAACATGCTATTTTTATTTAAAAATTGATCTTTTCTAGTTGAAAATTCAATAATTTGACTGAAAATTCACGTATTTTGTTGAAAATTCGTATTCTTGTCAAAAATTTAATCTTTCATCCATTTTGGTTGAAAATTTAAATTGTTAGTTAAACATTAATCTGTTTTAATTGTTGTAGAAAATTAAACTATTTTATAGAAAATTTAACTATTTGCTTCAAAATGATCTTTCTTGATGAAAATCCATATTTTTGGTTGTAAATTAAACTAACTATTAGGTTAGAATTTCGTCATTTTGGTTTATTTTAATAACCTAAAGTGAGTTTTTTCAAAACAATTTTTTGGCTGAAAATGTTTTTAAATAATAATTCATTTTTTGTCCACAAAAAAATCCTTTCTAGTTGAAAATTTAACTATGTGGTTTAAAATTAAAATTTCTTAATTGAAACATCATCCATGTGTATGAGGAAACCATTATTTTGTTTTAAAAATTTCTTTGAAAATTAACTTCTTTGTTGAAGAATCAACGTTTCGGGTTGAAAATTCAACTGTCTTCTATAAAAATCGTCTTTTTGGTTTAAAAACTCAACAGTTTTTGGTTGAATTTTAACCTTTTTTGTTTAAAACAATTTTTTTTGATGAAAATTCAACTGGCTTGTTAAAATGTAGTGTTTTTGAATTGAAGATGCGACTTTTGTGGTAGAAAAGTAATCTTTTTGGTTACAAATTTATCTCGCTTCCGTTAAAAATGTATACATATTGGTTAAAAATGCAAATGTTCGGTAGAATATGTTTCGGTAGAAGATTCAACGATTTTTTTTTAATTCGTATTTTTGGTTGAAAAAAGAAGTACTTGGTTTAAAGTGTAACTGATTTGTTTTAAATTGCTACAATTGATTCATCATTTTAGTTTTAAAATTATCTGCTTTGTAGAAGATTCGTCTGTTTGACTTGAAAATTAAACTATTTGGTTTAAAATTCGTCTTTCAGTAAAATATTTATCAATTATCGTAGAAAAGTTGTTTCTTTGGGTTGAAAATTTCCTTTTTTTCACGATTTAACTTTTTATGTTAGAAATTCATCTTTTACGATACAAAAGTTAGTTTTAATGGTTAAAAAGTTATCTTTCTTGATTGAAAATAATTTTTTTGGCTTTAAATTTCAACCGTTTAATTGTTAGTGCAACTGTTTGGTTAAAAATTAATTTTCTTTGTTAAAAATTCGTCTTTTTGGGTTAGGTTTATTCAACAGAACTTACGCCCCTATCATTCCCCTACTTTTTTGAAAAATCCCTCTATTGCCCTGGTTTTGAGAGAATTTTGGGCTACATTTCCGGGAGGGGGGGGGGATGGCTCAAAATTGGTAACGTATTTTTGGGACTTTTGTAATTGAATTTTTTAAACACTCTTTAACAAATGTCTAAGAATATTTTGTAATAGGATATTGAAACGACGAAAAAGGAAGATTACATAACTGATTGTTGTATCGGATGTATTTGGAACATTTCGGAACCGTCGAGGCCTACAAAAGTTATTTATTCTCAGAGTCCCATCACTTCGTGTTGCTTTCATCCAACTAGTTACAATCTTGTTTTTGCTGGATTGCAAGATGGGTACGAAAAAGTTAGTTAAAAAAAAAAATTGTTGGTTTGAAAAAAAGACTCATAAGTGGATGTTTGCTTATTAATTAGGTCAATTAATTTATGGGATTTGAAAGAGGATGAAATGTGGCATCAAAGGGTGACGGATAAAGACAATGAAATGGATTGGGTGTTACGCTCACCGACTTACACAACAGCAGAAAATTTTGAACTTGGACACAAATCTGAAGTTGTGGCCTTGCGTGTTCTATCTAAAATAGACAATGATTACTTAGATCGTGTTAGCAATAAGTTTTTACCTATTCAAGTAAGTGAATTTTTAAACAGTTATATTTATTTGTATTTTATTCTTTTCACAGTAGTGCTTTATTTTAGATTTTTTCCCTCGCTTACTAATTTTCCAGTAAAAAAGAAAATTATTATAAGTATCAAATCAAAAAGAATTAGAAAGAATTTCAACTCCAAATGGAGGGATCACAATAGTTGAGTAGTTTAATTTTAGGACAAATAGGGGACCTTTTTTAAAAGAAAAGGGGAATATTTACAGGGTGGATTTTCCATTATAAAATAACACTGTTATAAAAAATCAATAAATACAACAATTTGAGAAGAAAACTTAAATTTTGTTAAAGAATTATATTAAATTTAAAACGTGAGAATTGTGTATATGATTAACTTATAAAAAAGTATTTATTTAAATAACGTTTGATTCTTATTTTCAGTTGAAGGGTGTCAAATTAAAAGTACATAAGTCACCAGATCCGACAAAAATTTCAATATATTGAACTTTTAGAATGAAATAATTGTTTATATATCATTATTATGCTTCATTATTTAATTTTTTTTTTATTTTACGTTTTCTTTTGCACATTTGAAACTCTGAACTAATATGTAAAATAATTGTATTAATATAATCATTAATAATATTAATATATGCACTGTTTTTTTAAGAGCATAGGATTTCTATTTATAATTCTTGAAAAATTAATTTAAATTTTTAAAAAAGAGGGGAAAAAATAAAATTCTAAAAAAAGGGTCATAGGGGATTTTTAAAATAATAAGAGGAAAAGGTATAATAAGAAACTGACTGTGGTCCCTGCAGATTGGATGAAACTCTAATTCAGAAGTCATTTCACGTAGGAAATAAAAATTCCAATTTAGTATCAGAGTGTCTAGCGAGCTAGGAAATCCGGAAATTTTTTGTACCTTGAAAAATACGGGAAAATGCCAGAAATTCGTTAGCAGATTCAGTAAATCTGTGCTCATAAATTTAAAAATTCCAAATTTGTATTTTTTGTGTATAATCACTAATTCCAACATAAATGCCAAACTTATTTCTGCTAGTTTTTTTCCTCGGTAAGTTTTTTTATTTATAAGCATGGTATTTGGAAAAAATAATTTTTTGTTCTTTTCGGTAAATTTTCGATCATATAATGGTCCTGAGTTTTGACATAGGTCCGATGCAGGAAACGAAAAAAATGTGTCAATTCCCGGTTTATTCCTGGATCACAGCAAATTGTTCGCGGTCATTGAAATTTTAAAATTCGAGCTCCTAAATCTGAAATTTTTGTAATTCAAGGCGATCAAATCAAAACGGAACTAAAAATTAAAGTACTTAAAGTGGAATGCTTTTATATTTTTAACTTTTACAATTGAAGCTTAAACATTTTTTATTCAAAAGCTCAATAAATGAGACGTATGAAATGGAAGCTTTTAACATTATGACCAATTTTCAATTAGGTGCCGTTAAGCTACAAAATTTTAAGTTTTAAACTTTTATAAATTGAAGAGTTGAAAGACTTCAATAATGCAATGGATTTTTAAATCTTGAAAATGATATAATTTTGAAGCAATTTTAATTTAGAAAGATAGAAAAAGGAAAAATTTCAAATTTCGTGTAAAACGAAAAAACTTTTTAAATAAGAAGTAACATTATTTTTATTTTTATTTGTTTAAAATCAGTAATTGTTCAGTTCTTATTTATATCTTATTGATACACTTTTTTATAACTTTGTAAATTAGTTATTTTTCGGTTCAAAATTGGTTCATAATTTAGTTTTAAATTGTTTAGTTTTGTATAATTTATTTATAATCGCTCATTTTAAATTAACAGTGAAATATTTCTAATTATTGCGATAATATCGGTTTATTTATATTTAATTTTTTCTTCAATTCGCATGGGTTAGAAATGGAATATTTTAAACTGCAACAATATTTGAACATACGATTTAAATTTGAGAAAACGTTTAATAATGAATCTACTTAAGTTTAAATTATTTAAAAACTGAAAATAGTTAATTAAGTTTTCAATCGGACGTGTAGATTTGATTAACTACTAAAGATTTTAATTTGAGTTTGAATTATAATTTTTTTAAATTTTACTTTCTATTCATGTCAGTGTTTCTTTGAGTAATTTTTATACTATTTGGGCGTATTTTGAAGCAAAATGTCCACAGAATTTAGTCTACGTTTTGACAAAACTCTGCTAATTTTTCCTTCGATTCGGCCAAGGTATGAACTTAGAATAAATAAGTCGTCATCATTTTAAACGTTTGTCTTACCTTATATCAAATTTTTGTTTAGAATTAATAATTGCGTAATTTTTCTGACAAACATGATATTTTGGATTTTTTTCTCAAAGTAAAAAAAAAAACTTTAAAAACCGTTGTTCTTAATGTAACTTTAGAACTTATCCTAAGTCGGTCCTCTTGGTAAAACCATACCGATCCCGATAAAATAACATTAATTTTTTTAAATTTTCTAGTATCTTTTAGTACTTTTTTAATTAAAAATGACTTGCGTAATCATTATTAATTCGGATCCGGGAATTTGGGAACAAAATTACGCTAGACACTCTGAATATTTAAAAAAAATGTTATTTCATAATCATCGCAATATTTAAGAAAATACTTTCTTATTTTTAGATATGTAGTTTAGACGAAGAAGGTAGTTTAATCATATGGAGCGTTTTACACACAATGACAAAAAATATCCAAGATATAGGATTATCGCACTGGGGCGATGTGAAACTTGTAAAAAGCCAAGAAGTGCCTTTATTCTTACAAAAAAGCGAGACGTAAGCCTTGACTTTGAAGTCCCAAACTATTTTCATACATACTTTCCAATTGTTTTCCTATTGTGATGAATATCCTTTTTTTCAGCGAAAATAATTTAAGGGGATTTTTCGATATGAATATCGATAGCGTAGACAATAACGATATTTATTTATCTACAAATACTAATAATATTTTACACGCAAGTTGTATTGGTAGAAAAACTAATCCATTTTCTTATAAAGCAGATGAATTAGGCAAGTAAAATATGGTATAGAAATTAATCATATCAAAAACATTTTTAAAAAGATAATAATTTGACTGTCTTTTTTAGATTGGTGTGGAAACGCAACTTGTATCGAAAGATGTCCTTTCAAACATTCTTTCTTTTTAGTGAGTAATTTATGTATAAAAAAAAAACATTAATCATATTGAATTTTTGAAATATGGTGATCCAAAATTTCCTTTTAGGTTGGTTGTGAAGACGGAACGGTTCGCCTTCACTCTCTGAATGTAGAAAAATCTCTTCTGCAATTGAAGGACGATCATTGCATTTCTGCAGTGAAAACAATTCAGTGGTCGAAGTCTAAGCCATTTACGCTATTTGTGTTAGACGATCATTCGCAGTAAGTAATTTAATAACATTTATTCTTGAAAAATTTCACAATCAATTGCAGTCTTTATTTTTTCCAATGCACCGAAGAAAAGCCGAGTTTTAAAAGTTATTAAATGCTCCATATAAGCATTTTATTAAGTGTTCGTTAGGTTTTCATTTATTAAAAAAAATATATATATATACTTTAATTAATTAATACGTAATATTTATTTAATAAAACTCGAAATTTCGCTTTTGCGTTATAAACTAACTTTTAAAGGAATTTTGAGTTACTTTAGAGAAATTTTCCTGACACTGACCAAATAAAATTTGATTTATCTTCTCCAGAATTCACGTTTGGGACTTGACCAATAGTGATATTTTTCCTACCTATACAATATCGACCAAAAAATGGGAACGCGTAAAAAGTCTTCGCCTTTCGCCCTGCAATTCTATTCGGGATATGGTCAATCAATATTTGGTAAAGGAATAAGAGTGTAATTTCGATATTTTAAATTAACTGAAACTATTAGAAATTAATGAAAATTATATTTTAGGCCATTGGTACCGAGACTGGAAGTGTAGAAGTTCACAAATTAAAGAAGGATTTCTACTATTCTCAGCAGGAAGAATTCTTAGAAGAAATGAACATGTTTTTACGATACGTCGCAGTTTTATAATTAAATATTTTAACTCAGTTATTCCTCAAGAAAATCAGTGAAAATATTTTATTAGAATAATCGATCTTATAAGACTGTTACATTGTTTTACCCTTGACTTTAATTACACTTATTGCAGTTTTAATCCAGTAGCTGAATATTATTGGAAAAACTCAGTTTCGAATTTCTAGTCAATTTAACACTTATGTGCACTAGTAACTTATTTTTAGGTCTAATTTTTTTCGCGCGAAACTACGCTTTTTCTTCGTTTTTTTATTGTTGTTAAAAATCGAACTAGTGTTCATGTATCATGCAAATTCAATTGTTCTTATCATAATAAAAATAATATTTAAAACAAATAGCTTCATCGGTATCTTATTCTGAGAATACAGAGAAGTGAAAATTATTTAATTTAAAGGGTATTTATTTATTATTTTATTTGAAATGTAACTGAAGTAAAAACTTGCAGTTGTAAATTCTGTAGGCAATTCAGCTTCATTTTTAAATTAATCTTTAATTTAATTTTTTATCAAAAGAGTCGGAACTAGTTGTTGCAAAAAAAATTATTCGGAAAAAAGGAGAAAATTTCCCCCTCGCCTGTGTCAGATTTTTGTGCACCATTAACTGTTACAAAAACGTATGTAAATAATCTTCCTTTACAGTTTTTAAAAAATTATCACAACTTCATTTTTTTTCAATGAAATAATTTACTGAAAGATAAATGAAATCATTAAACATTTTC
This sequence comes from Belonocnema kinseyi, assembly GCF_010883055.1. Classification (NCBI taxonomy): domain Eukaryota; kingdom Metazoa; phylum Arthropoda; class Insecta; order Hymenoptera; family Cynipidae; genus Belonocnema; species Belonocnema kinseyi. The sequence goes on along the minus strand of NC_046658.1, from coordinate 65,197,098 downwards.
AAAAGATAAATCGCAATCATTTAAAATCGATAAGTATCAAAATTATACTTATTTGCAAGCACAAGTAAAAAATATTTGTTGCAAAAACCTTTTGAAATTGAAAAGTTTTGAGTCAAAAACAGTGAATATTGAAAATTTGTATAGGAATTTTTACAAAATATTAGAAAAAGTTACCTCAAGGATAACAGCGTAAGTTTTTTTAATACGTATTAGTGAAAAAATTATGAGCTCTATGTAAAATTATGTATAAATTATGAAAAAAGAATTTTATAAATTAACTCCTTTCGACTTTAAAAATGCAACTATTTGTTTAAGAAACAAATTGTTTGTATGATTTTAAATTTAACACGAAAAAGCTTAATTAAATAACTAAAATAAAATCGAGCATACATTATTCGATTATAAAGGGCCGAAATTGAACAATTTTCAATTTTAAACTTAAAGATTTTGAAAACAAACATCGTTTATAGTTGTTTTGATCCAAATTTGGTGTATTATCAGGTAATTTTATAGGCATTGGATTGCAATTTTAAAATTATAAAGTATAAATTTGGATGTATTCGATTTTGAAATTTTCATAATTAGAAATGTTTGGAAATAAATGTAAATAGGACAAAGTTTTAATTTTAACTGTAATGCGATTATACGTGAAAAATGTATAATTTAAATTTCTTAGGTGAACCATTTTTATAGTGAAATCTTAATAATGTTACCAATTTGAAAATAACTCAATTCCAAATTAGAATAAGCCTTCGTGACTTAACATTTTTTACCGATCCATAGTTTTTCCAAGATGCCTACAAAAAATTTAATTTATCATATTAAATTTCTGAATTTTATTTAGTTAAATGATTCAGTGAGACGGAAATTCCCTGAATCTGCTTACTTTATGCAGTTTTTGAATATGTTGAATACAAATTCTTTGAAGATATGATATTCTGTTCGATCAAATTACGTACACAACGTTTATTGAAAAATTGGGAAACTGTTTTTTTGTCTTTGTAATACCAATCTATATCAACAGTCAAATTTATTTAAATTGCTTCTTTTTAGAAATTCATTACACGAGTTTGAATTCGTTGACAGTTCTAACTTCTTAATTCTTTCTTCGATCATATTTTACAACCAATTTTTAATCAAAATATTCATTTAATTCAAGGAAGTAATTTGAATTTGTCAAAAATAGTATTTTTTGTGATTTTTTAATCCAATAATTAAAATGTGGCTTTTCCCTTGAAACATTATAATCGTGAATTCGAAATTATATCTTTTTAGCAAGGACGAATAATAGTTCAATCGTTTACTAATTTTAATAATTATTTTTGGCCTCAATGCTTGAATAATAAATATACATAAACTCGTATTCGGTGTCAATACAAAATTAAAACTTTTATTTTATACATGTCAAAGTTCGCCTTATAGTAATTAAAACACTTTTATTAAGAAGTACAAAAGTGCTGTAAGGATAAAATAATCTTTGTTTCTTTCAGCATCGTTGCAAAAATGCCGGTTCTTCAGAATATGATCGAGAATGTCACTGTAACTTGGTACTCGATGAATTCGATCCGCGTCTCTTTGTAGGGCATACGTTTTATCCTGGAAAAAGAAAATTATTTATAATTCAATATCAAAACTAAAAGACACGGAATATTATTTTCTTATTTACAGTTATTATTCTATTGTAGTTTAATTTGTAACTTGGCAAGTAAATCAGTCCAAAATGCAAAAATTCTCAAATTTATTGATAAAATAATCTGCAAATTCTGGAAAATTCTATAATATAGAAAAGCATGTATACAGATAAATTAAAGGCATTTGAAACAATGCTTGATATATTTAGGAAATTTATTGGGCCAAATAACTTGATAGAAAAATATTATTATACTATGTAAAAGTCGAGCATAAATAATAAATACAGGTATGAAATTCATATTGCCAAGGATTTCAATGATTACCCAACGATTTTACAGGTTCCGCAAAGATTTCTGATGGACTTAAAAGATTTTACAAGAGGCTATGGTTTACAAGAGGCTATGATGGGAGGAGATAAATGGAAGGTAGTGGGGATTTATGTGAACGGTGATATGCAGGAAAAAGCAGAGGAGATTAAAGAAATGATTAAAGAAAATAAAGAAGAGATTAGGATGATAATAGGTGGTGATTTCAATGCGAGAACAGGAGACAGAGGAGGAAGGGAATGGGGAGAAGAGAAAGGAAGAAAATCCAAAGATATGATACTAAATGGGGAGGGAAAAAAGTTGTTAAAGAGCTTGGAGGAGTTGGGATGGTATATCTTAAACGGGAATATAGAAGGGGATGGAAAAGGAGAATATACAC
>NC_046658.1:65183112-65194661 GCF_010883055.1 Belonocnema kinseyi | reverse complement strand
GAGGGGATGTACTGGGAAAAAGAAGAGAACAGAAGGTGTAGAATATGTGAATGGGAGGAGGAAACATGGGAGCATGTATGGGAAGGATGTAGGAGAGGAATGTAAGATAAAGGAAGCTGGCAAGAAAGTGTGATTAAGATTCTAGGCGAAGATGGATTAGGAGAAGAATGGATGAAGGAGTTAGAGGGTGCTAGGGGAGCGAATGAGGGAGAATGAAAGAATACACGTGAAAAAGGTAAATGGGGGTATAAAGAAAGTGAAAGAAAAAGGAAACGGAAGTCGCTTATATTAGAAGCGTGAAAATTGTAAGTAATGGTAAAGTAAAAGATAAGCAGACTAAGATGCGTTTGCGTTCTCATACTCTCTCTCTCTCTCGCTTGCACTCTCGCTTTCGTTCGCTCGCTCACTCGCTTACTAATAAGTCCTAAATTGCGCTATCGCAGGAAATAGAAATAAGGAACTAGATATAAGACTTTATGTAAATAGTTGTAAATAATTGTATATATAGAAAGGATAAGATTGTAAACAATATATAGATTTAAACGGAAAGATTGTAAGGAATGGAAGTCATGTAAACCCTTAGGGGACACATTATGAATAAAGAAGAACTAAAAGACACGGAATATTATTTTCTTATTTACAGTTATTATTCTATTGTAGTTTAATTTGTAACTTGGCAAGTAAATCAGTCCAAAATGCAAAAATTCTCAAATTTATTGATAAAATAATCTGTAAATTCTGGAAAATTCTATAATATAGAAAAGCAAGTATACAGTTAAATTCAAGGCATTTCAAACAATGCTTGATATATTTAGGAAATTTATTGGGCCAAATAACTTGATAGAAAAATATTATTATACTATGTAAAAATCGAGCATAAATAATAAATACAGGTATGAAATTCATATTGCCAAGGATTTCAATGATTACCCAATGATTTTACAGGTTCCGCAAAGATTTCGGATGGACTTAAAAGATTTTACAAAGAATGCAACAATTTATCAAAGATTTCATAGATATTTCACAAATATTTCATACATTTCGCAAAGATTTCAGATAGATTTAAAAGATTTCACAAAGACCTATATTATTCCACAAAGATTTCAGATAGATTTGAAAGATTGAAAAAAGATTTCCATGATTTTAAAGAGATTTCAAAGATTTCGAAAACATTTAAAATACTTCACGAAGACTTCAATCATTTCTCAAAGATTTTAATAATTAAATAAATATTACCGAATGTTTGAAAAATATTTCGCAAAGATTTTTAAAAAGAACTAACAATGATCTTACAAATATTTCAATGATTTCCCGAAGATTTAAATGATTTCACAAAGATTACGAAATTTTCAGAAATATTGCAAAGACGTCACAAAGACTACAATCATTTCTTAAGTATTTCCCAAACATTTCAATAAATTCACAAATATTACCAAATAATTCAAAAATATTAAAAATATTTCGCAAAGATTTAAACAAAAAACTCAAAGATTTCAGAAAGATTTAAGAGATTTTAATGATTTCCGAAAGATTTCAGAATTATTGCCAAATATGTCAAAATTATTTGAAACATGAACTGAACTGATTTCAGAAATATTTCTATTATTTTACAAAGATTTTAAATAGATTGCAAGGCGATCAAGATTTCACAATTGCTTTAAAGATTTCAATAATTTCACAAATATTATCAAATATTTCGCAGATTTCCAAAGATTTCGCGAAGATTGGTCAAAGGTTGCAATGATATTTCAAAGATTTAAAATAATTTGAAATATTTCGGATAGATTTCAAATATTGAACAAAGAAAGAAAGAATCAAATCAAGATTTTGCCCCTCTGGTCGATTTCTAGGGGAGGCAATTGCCCCCTGTGCCTCGTATGGCCCGTCGCCTCTGTGACCATGGATATATTTTAAAGAACAGAATGCGAATCTTCAAGACATTTTTAATATATAATTGGAAGAAACAAAATTAAAATTGAAACTTTTTAAATCCCGTACCCTTGATAGTTATTTTTAAAAAATTTTGGTAGAAATTCAATGACTTTTAGAAGCCCTTTTTTTATAAATCTCTGCTTTTTCCTGAAAAACGAAATTCCCTGATTTTCAGGATTTTCTAGACCAGCGGTCATCCTGTTATTATTTTAAAGAAATATTTTTTTCTGATGTTCACGTCAAAAACTTATATTTGAGTTTCGTTATTTAACTTTGATTTTTTTTTCAACAATGTAATCAATATTAATATACATCTTTTAATTTTCGAATAGCTCCTAATGAAAATGTAAAAATAAGAACCAGTGTCACTGTCTGAAGTAATTTTTCGCAAATTTACATTTTCCCAGTCTTGAATTTGATATATTTTTCAAAATAAGATATTGTTTTTTTTCTTTTGAATTAGACTATTCATGTTAAGATAAAATTAAATTAATGAGACATTCATTTAATGAATAAATGTATTAAAAGTTTTGAATCAATTTTACTTAACTACTTTTTTAAAAGAGGAAATATATTTGAAACATCAATTATTCCGGATAACAATTGAATACGTTACTCACTGGGAAAAGAACGTTGTTCGTTCCTTCGAAAGTTCCGTACATAGAAATTTGTGGAGTGTCCCCTTTGAATTCATTACCAAATAGTGCATTTAATTCTACTAACATCAGATAAATTTCCTGTTCCCTCGACTTTGATACGTTCGTGTGCATCATTACCTGTTATAAAAAAAATTAGTTTTTCAGATTTGTTCGGGGCCTTGACCACTCGGCTTCTGAGTGTACATTTGCAGATTTAAAGATTAAAAATTTTTTAGCAATTCACAGAAATGTCAAAGGTTACAAAATATTTCAAATATTTCGCAAAATTACCAAAGTTCACAAGGTTCTTGGGTTGCTTCTCAACCCAAACAAATTTAATTTGCACTTGCATGCTTTAAAGAAATCTTTGTATAATTGTGAATATCAATAATAAACTAAAACGAATCAAGATTTCACAATGATTTCTAAAGTGTACGGAAAGGTTCTAACGATTTTAAAGTTTTCAAAAGGTTTCACAAAGATTTTAAAGATTTCTCGAAGGCTTGTATACCACATATCAAGAGTAAGCAATCCCTTGGGTTTCATGATTTGATAAATAATCTAAATTAAGAGACTTACTGATCCAAGAGGTGTCCAGGTCAAAGAGCATATTTCCTCAAGCTTAGATTGAGAAGTCGATTCGTCGACACAAATTGGTCTATAGGGCGTTTCGAAAGTCTCTACAAAAAAAGCTTTTTTTTAACTTGAGTGTCGACAAATTACATGGTATTATATTCTGTGAGTATTTACTATTTGAAAAATGTATAATTATATTATCCTAAAATTTGGGGAAATGGTGAAAAATATATAACGCCAGGTCTCTTTGGCTTATTTAACTTTTTATTTGATTTAAATAATGCTATTTGATTGATTGTTAACTCGGAATTTAACTGAGACTAGAGCTGGTTAAAATCGAATTAATAAAGTGTTATTATTTAAACACAATACAAAATTGAATATTCTAGACATGTGTGGTATATCTATATACTTTGAACCATTTATAAAGGTACCTTTCAATAATTCCGTCATGTTATCCAAATTGATGAAAGCCACATCGCCCGTATGAGCCAAACAGTTCAATGCCGTCGATTCTAGAGTCTTGAGTTCTGCTGCAAAATGTATTAGAGTATAAGTAAATAATTTCATGCTAAAAAATGCGAGGAAAACCATAGTCCACTAAGAAATAGCTGTACAAATTTTAAGAATAGAATAATATATGTATAATCGAAAACTAAGATAGGGAAGTTGTTTTACTTATAAGACATATTGAGTACAGATTTTTGGGGAAAGTGTGATTCCATGAATTCAAATCAGGCACACAGCTTTCATTGAAAAAATCAGAAACCATCTTTGCGTCATTGCAGTACCAGTTGTTGTCGCCAGTCATATTTCTCATTATGTAAATAAAGGCATTCCATGCTATTAAATAAAAAATTGTACATATTTTTTTAAAAAGGATATACTCAATCAAAGGTAATTCTTTTTCGTACCAACGTCTCTATATCCAGAAAAACAAGCATTATGATATTTTATATCCTCCAACGATTTAAAATTAGCGTACTTTCCGACCAATGCTACCACTTGATTTTCATGATTAGTTGCATTCGGCAACATATGCACAATTGGTTTAAGACCTTTCCTGGAACAAGAGATATTTTTGAAAGAGAAACATAGAAATGAAAATATAGGACATATTTAATTATTAATTTAATTATTATTTCTAGAATTTCTTACGTCGTAGCTTCAATTCCATTCAGTGATTGTATTACAAAAATATCACTATTCCAATTTCTCAGTGAGCTTATACAGTCTGAAAAACTGATTTCTTTGACACATTCAATAGATGGCTCTACCCCACGACTTTGAGCAGCATTCGAAAGCCATTTGCATTTTTGATACTCTAAATTTGTTGCGACACACCATTTGATCCTTCGGTCAGGCTTACATTTTATATGATCCTTTAGAGCATAATATTCGGCAACTAAGAAATAAAGTATAATCTTTTTTTAATTTATCCCGAGCAACACACTAATTGAATAAAACTTTATAAAACTTGATATATTACACATTTCCAGATAATCATCTGGAGTTTTAAATGGGTCGACTAAGACTGGTACTCTGTATAAATCTTGTTCCAAAAGTCTTGGAAAGTCTCCTACTCCCTTATTTTGTTCAATCACAAACTTGGAAACACGCCCAGCAACGTTTCTGGATTTTTTAAACGAATTTTCAGATTTTTTAGTTAGAAATATAATTGAATGAACTTGATTTTTATTCTTTCAGAAAGCAATATCTTAAATATGAATGGAAAAGTAATTTACTTTCTGGCAATGATAGTTCGCCAGGGTTGTGTTAGCCAAACGCATGGAGTATCGTACAATGTTCTGGTTCTACTGTCTGGACAGAGAAACTTGTACTCTTCTTTGTTAATATTTAACGTCTACAAAGTTTAACGAAAAACATTTTATTAAGCTCTTCCATAATTGTGACCCCAAAAACTATTGCGTAAAACTATTTTTCTCTTAAAAAATTCATTACTTCCGAAACAGCTTTAGATTCATAATTATTTATTTTTGTTTATTTAAAGAACACGTAAAATATATGTACCTGAAAGTGTTGAAGAACGTCAGCAGCTCTTGCCCATGCAATATCCCCCTTACCCTCCGTTAAGCATAATAATGAACCCTGTGGTCCAGCATAAATATCTCCACTTAAGCAGTTTTGTGGATTTTGACAATTGGAACATAAATTGTAATATTTCCTTTCTATAGAATAAAAAAATATTCATATTAAAAATCAAAAATTAAGTTTACTATAAAAAGGCCAGCTTACTCAATTTAGTATTGAAATATTCATCAGACGTCCAAGGACCACCAATGCAAGCACTCCCAAAGTAGCTAGACAGAGCTGACATTCTATTTTCCAATAAAGTTTTTTTCGGATCGCATTCTGAGACAACGAATTGTTTCTCGAAATACTATATACGAAACAAATTAAATTATTAATACCATATATTGCAAAGTTTATTTTGAAAGTTAGTTGTATTGATTTTTTTTAAATAAGGCCTGCAGACCTCACAGTCTATAGTCTCTATATAGTTATGTATAAATTGTATCATACAGCGCACGTGTTTAGAGTATTCCATATATGGTCCAGATTGTCCCGGATATGGACTTCCAATGGGCTGAATATATCCCAACACAAACGTGTTTTCTAATGTTCTTTTAAAGCAAAAAAATCATTATAATATATATTTAATTCCAATTTGCAATGTGATCCTTATCCTGGAGTATTCTAGAAATGCTTTAAGATTTTTAAGAATATTCTGGAATGCTTAGCAAAGTTCAGAAATGGTTTTTGATATCCGAGATTATTCTGGGATTCTAAAATGTTTGGAATATATGTATATAGATGATTCTTAGATGTTCTCGAATATTCTATCTAGAATATTATAGTGCTGTAAAATGTTGTTTGAAATTCTTAGACTATTCAAATTCTCTGTGAATCCTCATAAAATATAGATCTTGCGGTAAACTCTGGAATAGTCTGAAAGTTTCTCGAATGGTTTTAAATTTATTGAACATTCTTCATTTATAAAAGTCTACCAAAATTTTGGAAGGATCAAGAATGTATTGGAATGCTCTTTACTATTCTAGAGTATTCTCGGATTTTCTGGATATTCTTTTATTCCTAAAATTCTCTTTATATTATAGAATGGTTTTTGATATTTCTAGAGTATCCTGTCTTGGAATATTTTAGAGACTTATGAAATAAAATAATTCTGTAAATCTTTTCAAGTATCTGGAGTAGTTAAATGGTATGTAGAATGTTATTGACGATTCTGTTTAATTTAAAAAAAATTCTTAGTAAATTATGGAATTTTTCGGACAATTCTATAGTATTCTTACCTATTTTAGAATATTCTGGAGTGTTTTATATTGTAGGGAATAGAATATTCTACAAAATCTGAAATTTTCCAGAATGTTGCAGAGAATTTTATTGAACATTCTGGATATATCTCTCATGCCCTTGAATATTCTGAAACAGTATGGAATTTTGTAGCACCTTTAAGAATCTTTTAGAATATTATTGAGATTCCTATGAGAATATTCTGACATACATATGCATATCTTCATTCCATTATGATAAAAGTTATTTAAAAATTTTGGTTAGAACGATTTGTTTTTCCCAGTGCTCGCAAGATGTTTTGTTGTCAACCCTATGGTATCCTACATTCAAATTTTTTATTCGTTTATAGGAACTGTGAGACCTGCACCTGTATAAATAAATAATACATATCATACGAACTCTTAGATGATCTATTCCAGCACTATCAAATTCCATCCCAGATAAACAGAGTGACATTCTGTAAGTATCCCCTAAGTTTTTTACACTTTTATGAACTATAATAACCATCTCTGAACTAACGGAGGCTAGAACAAGAAATTAGCTTCAATTTTTTTCAATTTTTAAGTAATTGCTTGCGATTTCCTAAGGTGTAAATTCGCAGCCTGTATTTAGGAAACTTGATCGTTCTTTACCATCTTCATAAATTCTTAACTCCTGTGTTACTAAAACTTCATGATTGTACTCTGCGTTCGATCCAATGATAAAAAGATCTTCAGGTTCAGCAGTCATAAAATCTACTGTCCCGTTCAATAAAAGATTCAGGCACGAAACCCTGTGAAATTAAAAGTATTTTAGATTTCGAGGAGAAAGCACTATTTACCATTTTTCCTATAGTTACTAGGGTGGTCCAAAATTGCATTGCAAATTTTTTTCATGCTAGAGAGCAACGACCACACCCCCCCCCCCTCTCATTTAATTCAAAATCCAAAAAAAGAAATACTCTAATTTTTAAATATTTGTTTATTTTAATTTTAACAGGTACCGGTTTTTATTTTAAGTTTCCCATGTAAAATGTATGGGTAAAAATATCATTTTTGAGTTTTTCGAATAATTTTTTAGGGTTTGGGGAAATGTAGCGGCAAAGTATAGAGGCTTGTAAAGAATTATTCAATGAAAAATTTCATGCATCAGGCATATGGCCTGATGCATGATGCCTTAAAATAAAAAATGTTGTAGGCACTGTATTCTCACATTTTTTAACTTAGAATTATTTATATTGTTCTATTGGAATATTTATTATAATTGGTTAATTAATTTTCAATCATTTAAACAAATGGAATTTGTTAGAAAAATGTAATTCTTTTTTTTTTGTTTAAAATTATTGATATTTCTATGTGGAATATTTATCAACGTAAATTTATTCATTTTTAATTGTTTAAACAAATTAGGTTTGTTTAAATGATTTATAGTTTTTGTAATGAAAATTATTACTGTTGATCTAGTGGAATATTTAACAGCATTGATTACTTATTTTTATTTATGTAAACACATTCCATTTGTCTACAGAATTTATTTTAATTTATTTCAATTTGTCAACAAAATTTACAGACTTTGGGGAAAAATTATTATTCAAACAAATTAGAGGTTGTTGTAAATAAAGAATAATTTATTGTTTATAGAATTGGAAAATCTTGAAAAATCTTTTTTAAACAAATGCCATTTCTTTACAGAATTAAAAATTAATTAAAAAATATTGATAAATATTCCACCAAACCAACAGTAATAATTTTTATTACAAAAAAAATGTTTGGAACAAAATTATTTAAACAAATGGAAATTGTTTTAAAAATTACAAAAATTTAACCAATGTTGATAAACATTCCACTAAAGAAATAGTAATCATTTTTAATAACACAATAAATTTTTAAAACAAAAACTCTTTCAATAAATTCCATTTGTTTGCATAATTGAAAATTAATGAACCAATGTTAATAAATATTCCACTAGACCAATAGTAATCATTTTTAGGGGAAAAAACAAATTTTTGAAAGCAATATTATTTAAATAAATTCCATCTGTTTAAATAATAAAAAATGAATGAGCCAATGTTGATAAATATTCCAATAGAACAATATAAATAATTTTAAGTAAAAAAGGCGAGACTACCGTGCTCAAAAGGTCGATTTCAGGAATAATTGACCTCTTTTTATGGTTAATTTTCAGTTTTCACGAAATTCTTCGTTGGATAATTCTCTACCAGCCTCTATTCTTTTCCGTCACATTTTCCGAAATCCTTCAAATATATTCCATAAACTGAAAAAAGTGATTTTTCTCGGTGCATTTTACATGGGAAACTTCAAGTCAAAATCGACACTTGTTAAAAACAAAATAAAACCAATTAAAAAATTAGGGAATTTCTTTTTTGGGATGCGGAATGAAATGGAGGGATTGTTGCCCTCCAAAAAAAGAGTATTTTTGAGCCACCCCAATAATTACATCCACTTTTGAAAATTATTAATTTTATTAGATGGCAATTTTGAATAATGTGTTATAAAAATGACTTGATATGAATTTAAATATTAATTCTCACTGAAGAATTACTTTACAACATAATTTACAACATTTTTCGCTGTGTATTTAATACATTTAAAAGAGTGCTTATACCTATCAGATGTTACCACACATTCCACTTCTTTGCTGTTTGTCTTTACAAGTTTTTGGCATGCAGTGTTAATAATTCTGTGAGTTTTTCTGCTGTCTACTGTACAAAATCTCACTGCACAAAAAGAAGCATTTTCATTATCATTAGTTACAGAACATTCACTTAGCGTTGTTGAAAATATAAATTATATTTTTCTGTAAGGTTTACTCTGTAATATTTAGAAACTCAAAAAGGAAATAAATATACTATTCATTTTTGATTATAAATTTTAAAAAACGATTTTATTCATACAGAAATGTTAATCATTATATTTTCATTACTCATTTCTATAAATATATTGCTATTCAATTTAAACAATTCCTTGTATCGCAAAATAATAAAAAATCCTTTGTGTCAAACTTTTTTCCTTATATGATTATTATAATAAGAATCTCAAAGAATAGAAATTTACTTGATTAAAGATGACTTGATGTTTTCAATTCCAAACGTATATTCTTAATTTTGAAGGTAGAAATTGGAAATACCAGTATAAAGATAGCGATGTTTTTAATTTGAAAACTGTTCTTTTTTAACTTGAACTATGTTTCTTATAGTTAAAGATTCGTTTTCAAGAAAGTTATACTAGTGAAGGTGCAGTCTTATTTATGGCTGATTTAAAAACTTACGTTTATTATCCTTAGCAAAAACCGTTGCTTGCAAATAAAGGAGAAGGAAAAATCCCAGAGCTAGAAACGTCGACAGTTTGAAATACATCTTCACTAGTGAAAGCTCAAAAATTAAATATCGAGATCTGGTATATTTTCGTAAAGTCTTTTACTTTAGCAGAATTTTTATAGACTCGATCGGATACCGGTGATGACCAGAGTCCAGCTTGAAAGTAGAAAGGCATTCTGACATTGGAGTTAGTTTTGGTGGGAGAAAATTGCGCAATCCCTATTCCCCTAATAACATCAAATCGTTTTAAAAATTGCGATGATTGAAAGAAAAAATGATCCATTTTATTAATTCTATCGCCTCTATCGATTTTAATGAAAAATTGTCACCATGGCTACAATAATTCTCCAAATGTAATGAAAATTAATCATTGATATATGTGCTTCCATTTTATATGGTCGCACAAGAAATTGTTCTAGTTTATAATTGAAAGGTCTATTTATACAGTATTAAGTATTTAATTCCAAGACCATATACAATTCACTTTATGCCAACAGTCCGTTATGAAACTTATGAAAATATATTCATGGCAATGGATTTATTTCAAATCGTGCAGACAGTCTATGCTCCAGTCACAGAATTCATATTTGCTACTTAAATATGTTGGTTTTAAAAGGAAATAAGGCGATACACATCTTACCGATTTACCGACAAAGTTATGAGTATTTGAATTTTAAAAATCAATTTTAAAGTTCAATCTATTCAAAATTGCACTTTTTTTCTTTATCTTGATTTTTTTTCTAAATTCATTCTAATGTAAAGAGCATATTTCATGATATTCTGCACTGCGTTTCGGCCCTGGAGAAGAGGGGAAAAAAATTTCGTTTACAAAACGAAAATATAATTTAATATAATATTATTTTATGATGTCATAAAAACAAAGAAGAACATAATTTAACCGTTTCAACAACTTGTACATCTGCCTTAATTTGAAATGAATTCGGTATTACTGTTAAGAATAAATTTTTAGGAATCTATCATATTTTCACTTTCTGGCTTAAGTATTTTGTTTGAGAAAGTTTAAAATTTGATAAATTTAAGGAATATAATTCAGAAGTTGAGAACGACCACTAAGTAAAGGTCTACTTTATCAAAAACTGTCTCACGTTCCGCAACTTTGCGTCAGTTTACTCTCAGTGTTGCGCTAAAGTGCGACTGTAATTGAGATTTCCAACAACATAAAGCCCCTTTCGTTTGTCCTCCAATTTACTCTAAAAATGAAAAAAAAAATTTGTTTTTAAGTCTTGAACGTATAGCTCATTAGAATCACTTGCTTCTATAATTGTTTCAGGATTTTCTTTATTGAATTCTATCATACAGTAGAAAACTTTTCTTTCTCCGTTTAAATTTCGTTTTGGGCTTTACCTACTACCGGCGATAAAACTATAGGCATCTGCCTTTGAAGCTTAACAACTCAGTTAAATAAAATGCTAGCGCAACAAGAAAACAGTCATATAAAAGCTGAAAGTGTTCTACGTAAATGAGCTTGAAAATGTTTATGTAAAAAATTGTTTGCGCTTAGCAGACTGAAAAATGTAAAAAAAAGTAAGGATTTTTGGGTAGATGTAAGAACAGTCAAGTTTAGAGCATTATTTTTTATACAAGAGGCGATGAAAAAGATTTGAAAAAATTCATGGGTATGAGGAAAACTGTTGATCATGGTGTGGCGGCGGCGGCGGTAAGCCCCAGAGTCTATAGTACACTCGAAAACTCCAGCGCTGACATTAACTAAAATCATCACTACTCCTAAACTA
>NC_046658.1:65170553-65183012 GCF_010883055.1 Belonocnema kinseyi | reverse complement strand
ATTAAAATTCGAAAATTTTTTCTAAAGCCTCCAGGGGACTTCGTTTTCGCACGAAAAAATTTTATGTGCCCTTATTGCATCCGGACCCACAATTGTATATGGTCTTGGAATTAAATACTTAATACTGTGTAAATAGACCTTTCAATTATAAACTAGAACAATTTCTTGTGCGACCATATAAAATGGAAGCACATATATCAATGATTAATTTTCATTACATTTGGAGAATTATTAAAATTATTTGGAGAATAAATTAAAAAAACTTATTCAGAAAAATTACATATTTAGGTGGAATTGTTAAAACTTGTAGATTCCAAATATCTTATTTTCAAATCACATTGGGATCACCATTGGTTATAAACTATAATTTCTAAGCTTTCTTTTAATGTGAATTTCATAAAAATTTGTGGATACGTTTTTTTAGATATTCATGTCCTAAAGTACTAAAATTTACCACAGTTTTGAAGAAAATCAAGAAATATTGGTTTTAGGCAGTGCGCTGATATGGAATGCTCCTTGTATATGCAAACAATACTAATTAATTCAAATTGAATCATATAGTAAATTTTGTTACTGGTAAAACATACAAAAAATTTCATATTACGCAATTGTGTTACCTCCCACGACGGTCCCTGTACAGTCCCTGTACGATTCCTATACGGCCTCGTTCGTGTCAGTGGCTGACCAATCAAAACGAGGCCTGAAGAGTACGAAGCCCTCGTTTGTTTGAATTGAGTGCTTTAGATTGACGTCATTAGATTGTATTTCGTGACACTGAAAAGTCGTCAATAGACAAAAGAATGGGACATAACTGAGAAAATACATTCTATACTTGCGAAGTATTATTATTCAGACCTTTACAACTTACCTCTATGTTTATAGTTTAGATTACTTGCCCCAAAAAGTCGTATGCAATTGCAGTCCCATGTGGTATCCTTCCTGGCGGCTAACATTTCCACTTATTCGAGCATTCTACAGATTAAAATTATTAATATTCAAAATTACATTTCTCACGTTTATAATATTTTCTCCAAAAAGTTGTCGGCACTCCTATATCAAGCACCATGCTAACCAGCCCCCTGAAGTGTCTACAGAACGTAGGATTTTTCGCCCCCCCCTCCCCACTCTCCCATCTCGGAGCGACACATTCAAATGTAGCGTGTCGGTGAGTCGGCTCTGCTACATGTTGCATAGGCCAGCCCAAAGATATTATACTGTAGAGCCGAAAATGCGCGATCACGAGCCCGAGCCCCCTCGACTAAACGATTCGTTTTCGGTGGCTAACCAGTTATAGGGAGGAGTTTTTAAGTTAACTTAATTTCGCAGGGTGTCAAGAGAATGAAAGTTCAGGCAATTTTGCTATGTTCTATAATTTTAGAAAAAAATAAGGAAATTAATTCTTATCAAGCCTTCTTGAGCAATTTTATTGCACTTTTTTTAAAATCTATTTTTGTTTAAAAATGTGCTTTCAAATTTGCGTAAGTTTAAGATATATTCAGTAATTTTGAAACGATTAGAATTACAATTAAAATTTGTGAAGATTTTTTAAAGAATTTTTTAAGGTTTCACGAAAATGAAAAAATTCTTTTAGGTTTCTACGAATAATTAATATAATTTTTTATTTTGAAAAATTGATTTAAAAAAATTCCAATACATTTTAAACTATGTTTAAAATGGTTAATAAAGAATCTGAAGATTTTTATGCAATCTTTTTCATTTTGCAGAATTTCAAAGAAAAGCAGGACAAATTTAAATAGTTTTTAATGATTAGAAGGCTTAGAAGGTCCGACAAGATTAGAAACAGAACTTTTTCAAGATTGGTAGGAAAATTTTTAAAGACTTTATTTTAAAAAACGTACTTTATGAGAATATTAAAAAAGGTTTTTAAACATACGAAAGGATTTCCTAAAATTTAAAAAGACTGTAGAAGATTTTAAAGCAAAATGTTTCAATTTAGTAAGATTATAATAAATAGACCAAAATCGAATAAATGCAAGAAATATTAAGAAGAATCGAAGAGATTCAAATCGAATTTTAAACTTAACTTCGGTTAGAAACTTAGATTTTTAAAGAAAGCAAACATAAACTTTAGAAACTTTAAAGGAATTCCGAAAGCTGTCAAGGAGGCAAAACTATTTTTCTTAAAATTCCTGGGAAAGATTTAAAATATTATGAGTCCATTTTTGCATATCTTGAATTAAGGAACATAATTCTTATTAGGCCTTCTTGCGCAATTTTGTTACACAATTTTTAAAATTATAAGTTGGTTTAAAAATCTACTTTCAAATTTCAGTAAGTTCAAAAGATATTTAGGAATTTTGAAAGGATTTAAATATAATTAAAACTTGTAAAGATTTTTCATGTATTTTGTAAGTTTTCAAGAAAATGAAAAATTAATTTTAGGTTCCTAGAAATAATTAAAATAATTTTTTATTTCGAAAAATTAATTTTAGGACATTATTTTAAAGCTTTTCAAAACATTCAAAAAGAGGTCAAAAATTGCTGAAGTATCTTAAACATTTTAAAGTCAATTTTTTCTTAATTTTGCAAAATAAAAAAATGAGGAAAAATTTGAATAATTTTCAAAGATTAGAAGACCTGACAAGATTAAAAAAAATATATTTTTCTAATTGTCGTGTGAAAATTTTTAATGATGTTTTATTTTGAAAAATGTGCTTTAAAAGAAAATTAAAGAAGATTTTTAAACACATCGAACAATTTTCTAAATTTTCGAAAAAGTGTGTAAAATGTTTTAAAATCAACATTTTTTAATTCGATAACATTCTAAATTTTTAAAAAATGTAAATAATCGAATAAATTCAATAAATATTGAGTAGAATTGATCAGATTAAAAAAGAATTTAAACTTCAGAGGAGTTTTAGAAACGTAGGATAAAATGATTTAAAAAACTGAAAAACCTAAAAATTCTTGTAGAAGAATAAGAAAGATGCGCCTGGAATCTGTGTACAATTATCAGTCTTTAAAATTAAAATTCGAATGATTTAAAAAAAATTACTTTCAGCACATTTCTTCTCAAGCAGAATCGCCTATTTTAATCGCAAGAGGTTCAATTATTTCCAATCAGAATAAGTACTTACATAAATTTTGAAAATTCAAAAAAGATAAATTGGAATAAGTTAAATGCGATTTAAAAAAAAAGTTGATTTTAATTACACATATAATTTGTTGAATTATTTCTAAAAATTTAGAAACATTAAAAATTGTAGTATTTAAATACACTTAACATTTAAGACTTTTATATTAAATTTTGATAAGATAAAATAGATATATATGCAAAATGAAAAAATAATAATAAATGTCAATAAACGAAAGACTTTCAGATAATGGAAGACAGAGAAATAAACTCCTTGGGAAAAAATGTAAATAATTGTTTTGGAATGAATTCTAACAGAAAATTGAAAAAAGATTATAAAACATATTTTATTATTTCCTAAAATGTTTAAAAAGTACGCAAAAATATTTTGAAGCAAAATGTTGTAATTTTTCCATATAACTTTAGAAAAATTAAGGAACATAATTCTTTCAAATTTTAGTAAGTTTAAGAGATATTCAAAAATGTTGAAACGATTCGAAAATAATTAAAACTTGTAAAGATTTTTAAAGGAATAATTAACATAATTTTTTATTCCAAACAATTAATTTGAAAAGAATATTTTTAAACATTTTAAAACATTGCAAAAGATTTCAAATTTTCTCAAAGCATCTGAAAAACTTTAAAGGCATTTTTTTTTTAATTTTGCAGAAATAAAAAAAAAATTTTGAAGATTAGAGATTGGAAGGTCTGACAAGTTTAGAAAAACAGAATTATTTTTCTAAGAATCGTGTGAAAGTTTTTAATAATTTAAAAAAAATGATGAAATTCAAAAAATTTTAAACTTTACAAGTGTTTTAGAAACGCAAGGTGAACTTTAGGAGCTTTAAAAGAATCTCGAAAGATTTCAGGAGAATGAACATAGTTTCTTAAATGCTTGGGAAAATTTAGAAGATTATAAGGAAATTTTTTTCTACATTTTTAATGATTTTTTTAATTTTTGATAAAAACTCGAGAGAGTTACTAATATTTTGAAGAATTCAATTCGAAACGTTTTAAATAGATAAGAAATTTTCGTAATATTTTTTAAAATCCTATAAAATAAAAATAAAATGTCTTTGAAATCTCCTAGGATCTTTTCTGACACATCTGATATATTCGAAAATCTTTTTTTTAATCTTCTTAAGATTCTTATAATAATTATTTACATATAAATTTATAAACAAACTGATAATACTTATTTTACTCTATATGAAATCTTCACAAAATCTTTAATGCCTTAAAGTACTTACCTCAAAATTACAAAATTTAACTTTTACAATTTTATTTTAATTGTAAAATAATTGTATTTGGAAATTGATTGATTGCTTAATAACTAATAAAAATATTTTTAGATTATTTTTCCCTGATTCTGGCCGAGGGTCAAACATGGTACAAAAAACCGTCGTGAAATTTCAAATAAAAACTGTACTCTCTATACATTAATTTTTTTTAATTAAAAATAATAATACTTTTATAAATATTGCCAAAATTTCTTTGAATATGATACACATTGATTTTTATTGAAAAACTTCCTGTAAATAGTTGGCGTTTTTTTAATTTGACGATATCTGTGCACCATGTTGGACCTTAGGGAATAGATTTCAGGAATAAAAATATAAAAATATCTCCATTAGTTAGTAAAATACTATGAAGAATCGCCTTTAAAATTATAGTTGAAATTAAGGAAATAGATAATTCTCTTACCGTTTTTTCAGCATATGATTTTTCACTAAACGTAAATCAGATTAAAATACACTTAAAAAATAAAAAGAAGAAAGTTCAGAAATTCATGCAGTTTTCTGTTCAGAAAATCCCACACATTTTTTAATGAAATTTCTTTCCACACCACATTCAAAGGAAAATTTTAAAACATTTTTATCTAATGAATAGTCTTTTGAATGAGGTCAAGTTAATAACTTTTTGGTCTTTTCTCTTAAAATCCTCAAAATTGTGATTATAGCCTAAAATAGCATGAAAAGAGATGTATCAAAAAAGAACCTAGATGACTTTAAATTTGTTTATTTTGTTGGATTTAAAAAAATATTAGAAAAATTCGAGTCTTTTTTAAAAAAGTTTCGAACATTTAGAAGTTTGTAAGGTATCAACGAATAATTGATAAATTTTGAGACATTTTTCCAAGTTTTTAAATATTTATAATACGTTTAAAACAAAATAAATTCCAAAATAATATTTTTAACTTACTACAATTTTCTTAAAATTTTAAAAAAGCATTATAGATGTAAAAAACTTGATTTATATAATCTTCTAAATTTTTCACAGGAATTTTAAGAAAAATAATTTTATCTCCTTAAAATCTTTCGGAATTCCCTTAAAGCTTCTAAAGTTTATTTTTTTTAAATCTTTGAAAATCTACATTTCTAAAAAATTTAAGTTTAAAATAAGATTTGACTCTCTTCCATTCTTCTAAATATTTCTTGAATTTACTGGATTATTTACATTTTTTTAAAACAGTACACTTTTGTAAATAAAAATTATTAAAGATGTTCACACGAATATTAGAAAAATTATTCTTTTTTTCTAATATTTTCAGATCATCTAATTTTCAAGAATAATTCAAATTTTTCCTGATTTTTTTGCAAGTTTTAATTATTTTTTAATCCTTTCAAAATTTCTGTATATCCCGTAAACTTACTAAAATTTGAAAGCAAATTTTACAAATCAACATATACATAATAAAAAATGGTGCAACAAAATTGCGCAAGAAGGCTTGATAAGAATTAAATTCCTAATTTTTTCTAAAATTATATGATATGGCAAAATTACGAAATAATTTTAAAAAATTGTGATCCTTTTTTAATGTTCCCTCAGAATTCATTCTATTCCATTTTTGGTTGAAAAATAATTTTTTTAATGAAAATCCAACTATATGTTTAAAAATTGTACTATTCTGTTGTAAATTCGATTGAGTGTGTGTTTTTAAAAACATTTTTTAGTTGAAAATTCATTTCTTCCATCGAAAATGAAACTATTTTAAAATTAAAATTTTTTAAAAGAACTATTTTGGTTGATAATTTAACTGTTTTGTTGAGAGTTTGGTTTTTTTGTTGTTGAAAAAACATTTTCTTATACTAAAAATTTAACTGTATCACTTTTGGTTGTATTTTTTTTTGTAGGAAATTGATCTTTCTCAGTCAACACTTTTTCTTTTTCGGTAGAAATGATTCTTCTTGTTTAAAAATTAATCTATTTTAATCTAGAATTCATTTCCTTGGATGAAAATGCATTTTTTGGTGAAACTTGTTTTATTTTTGTATAAAATGGTTAAAAGTTCATGTATTTTTTTTGGAAATTAAACTATTTTGCTGAAAAATTGTTGGCTGTAAATTGATTTTTTAAACTGACAATTTAACCATTTTCGTTGAAAATTTATCTATTTTGTTAACAAAAATTTTTGTTGTTTTAATATTGATTTAAAAAATTGTGAAGTTCTGTTTTCGGTAGAAAGTTATTGGTTTGAAAATTAAATTATTTGTTTGCAAACTTAATTTTTTGCTTGGAAATTTAAATATTTCGTTGAAACATTATAATTTTAGTTGAAAATGAACTTCTTTCATTAAAAATTCCATTTTTTGTCTGAAAATTTCACTAGTCCATTTTTGATTGAATACTTTTTTTTTTTAGTTTAAAATTGGTTTCTATGTTCGCGAATTATTCTTCTTTAAAAATTCATTTGTTTCAGATAAAAATTAATTTCTTTTGCTGAAAATTCGCATTTATTTGGGTTTAAAAATTAATTTTTTCAACTGCAAACTTGACTATAAACTATAATTTTTAAGTTAAAAAATGTATTTTTAAAAGTAATTTCTGAACTATTTTGTCGAAAATTTGTTTTTTTATTTGTTAAAAATCCATTGTTTATTAAAAGTATGACTAAGGCATGCTACACTGAATTTGAAACATTTTAGATCCAGAAGTCTTGTCTCCTAGATCTATTCACATAAAGACAATTATATTTGCCTCTTCGCAATAAGCCTAATGGTTCTAAGGTAACTCGGGATTTCAAAACCTTAATAAATTTGAGGAGCAGCTAGATCGTCATTCGTGAGGTCGGGGTGAGCTCGAGTTCTTGCTCATGCATTTTCGGCTTTACACGAGGCTGGGCTTCGCAGCATTTAACAGAGCCGACTCACCGACACGCTATGTTTGAATGTGTTGCTCCCAGATGGGAGAGTGGTGGGGGCCGAAAAATCCCACGTTCTGGAGACAGTGGCCCCCTGCCTCGACCGTGTATGTGTATGCAGTAGTAGTTTTCTTACGAGCCGGAGGGGAAATGTCGGTCAAACTAAGTCAACAGATGATACCACAGAAAAAGGTCTGTCTTTTTCATTGAATTGCATTAAGAAAAAGCAAAAATAATTAAAAACTTGATGCTGTTTGCAAATATACAAAAAAGAATAGATGAAAAAATTAGAGTAAATATTACTAATTATTAAAAAAAATAAAAAGTCATGAAAATATGTAGTTTAATATGAATAAAATTTAATTTTGAGATACATTTTGAAAGCAGTTCGAACTTTATATTTTTGTGATTTATTTTGCTCATATTATCGAATTTATTATTTGTTAAAGTTAAACAAAATTATTTATTGTTAAAATTATTAATGTAGCTAATGAAAAAATTAATAATATTTAAGACCTCAATGACAAAAATATTTAAAACATATATATGATCAGAAGAATTAATGAAAAATATATTACTTATATCCAATATAAATATAATAATCATTAGAATATGTAAGACTATAACTTAAGTTGCAAAGTAAAGAATCTTTGTTCCTTTAAAATCTTAAAAATTTCAAGTTTTGAAGGAAATATCTTTAAAACGTAGTGGTAGTTGTAATTAAAATGTTTGAGGGAATTATTTGGAAAAAAGTCAATGACACGAATGATAAATGAGAAAATGGATTTAATATAATGTATATATATATTTATTTAAATTGAACCCAACATCATATATAGATTTATACAGTTTAATAATTTATTTGTTTCTTAATCTTGAAAGGTTTTTTCTCGCTGCATTCAGCCCGTAATAATTTTATTTAAAAATTTAAATTTAAAGGAGATTTTGAATTAAATAGTTAATTATATTATTGCATACCTCATTTCTAAAATAAACAGACTATAAGCTATTAAAATCTATAAATAAACGTACTGTACTCATGAAGCACAGTTGGAGGAAATGCACTTTTTTTATTAAAAAATGACCAGAGTCTTCAAGTTTCTTGCGATTTTGAATTTTTCTGTTTTCAATTAAAGATCATTAAATTCTATAGATCTTGGCTCTCCGAAATTTTGTCTCCTCTATTTTTTTATTCATAATTTTTCCAGTGAAAGTATGAACAAAGTCTTATTATCGGTGAAAACATTTTTTTGCTAAAAGTGCTTCCTATTAATATAGGAATGACATTTAATAACAAAAATAATTTAAAAGTTTATAATAACCACTGTGATAAACAATTTTTGTGTCAAAATATTAGAATTTGAGATTTTTCAAATTATAATTTCCTTCAATGGCCAGAACCACTTCAGGTATTCCTTAAAATAATAAATATTTAATAATATTTGATAAAATATAACAATTTAAATTTTTGTAAACAAATTAGATAAACAAATTTAAAATGTTTGCCCTTTCGCATCGAAAATTTTTTTTGCACTGGAAATGTTTTAAGCTATTGGACGAATGACTGCTAGTCACAAAAATATTAGAAGAGTTAACAATAACCACTGTTATTAACAATTCTTGTGACAAAATATTTAAACTTAAGGTTTTATCACATTTAAATTTTCTTTGATAGCTAAGTCGGTGGGCTATCGTCAAAAGATTTTATATTGAGTAAATCTTAGCATGCAGTGTTATGATTCATTTCCAATCTATTACGATTAAAAACCCGACTTTTCCGAGTGATACTGCCAACATTGGGACATTTTTTATGTAAATTGTTTATAAACACGTAAGTTGTTATATTCCACTAAATATGATCAAAGATACATTTTTTAGGAATATCCGTAGCCATTGTAGCAAATAAAGAAAATAAAAATTGTGATAAAACCTTACATTTGAATATTTTGTCACGAGAATTATTCATAACAATGGTTATTGTTAACTTCTCACATATTTTTGTGACTAGCAGTTATTCGCATAACAACTTAAAATATTTCCAGTGTAAAAAAAATTCTATGCGAAAGGACCAAAATTTTGAATTTCTTTATCTAATGTATTTGCAAAAATTTAAATTGTTATATTTTATCAAATATTATTAAACATTTATTGTTTCAGGGAATACCTGAAATCTTCCTGGCGCTTGAACGAAATAATAATTTGAAAAATCTCAAATTATAATATTTTGCCACAAGAATTGTTTATAACAATAGTTATTATAAACTTTTAAATTATTTTTGTTATTAAATGTAATTCCTACATTAATGTGAAGCACTTTTAGCACCAAAAAATTTTACCGATAATAAACTATTTGTCAATTTGTTTATCAAATTTGTTTCCAACAAATAAATGGAATGATAAACAAATTGTTTGTATGTTATGAGTCCCTAAATATCAATTTTGGACAGTATAAAGTTTTCCTGATCAGTTGTCAAAGCGTAAAAAATTGTTATGTACAAAATTTCAGTTTTTCCATGCTTTGAGTAAAAAAATGATTAATAAACAAATAGAGAAGACAAAAGTTCGGAGCGTCAAGCTGAACGAAAAAAGTTAATTTCCTCCTACACTCCGTCATGAGTACGGTACATTTGTTTATAGAGTTTAATAGTTTATAGTCTGTTCATTTTAGAAATGAGGTTTGCAATAATATAATTAACTATTTAATTCAAAATCTCCTTTAAATAAAATTTTTTTAATAAAATTATTAGGGGTTAAATGCAGCGAGAAAAAAGCTTTCAAGATTAAGCAACAAATACATGATTGCACTGTATAAATGTATATATGATATTCGGTTCAATTTAAATAAATATATACATTATATTAAATAACATTAAATCCACTTTATCATTTATTAGTCTTTTCATTAACTTTTTACAAAATTATTCCCTCAATATACAATATACGTCATATATTGTTTATTCATTCTTCTGATCATGTATGTTTTTTGATATTTTTGTCATTGAGGTCTTTAATATTATTAATCTTTTCATTAGCTACATTAATAATTTTAACAACAAATAATTTTGTTTAACTTTAACAAATAATAAAATCTATAATATGAGCAAAATAAATCACAAAAATATAAAGTTAGAACTGCTTTCAAAATGTATCTCAAAATTAAATTTTATTCATATTAAACTACATATTTTCATGATTTTTTCTTTTTTAAATAATTAGTAGTAGTTGGACTTATTTTTTCATCTATTTGTTTATTTGCAAACAGCATCAAGTTTTTAATTATTTTTGCTTTTTCTTAATGCAATTCAATGAAAAAGACAGACCTACTTTTTCTGGCGCCAACTGTTGGATTAGTTTAACCGACAATTCCCCTCCGGATCGTAAGAAAGCAGAAAAGTGAGGGGGGGGGCGATGCATGGGGCTGATTCTAACTAATACTAACCGTCCAGACATTTGCACCTATCTCATCATGACCGCGCCCGCGACGTCATACTGCAAAACTCACTATTCCGTGAAATATTTGAGTCATTTTTTGATTCTATTATATTTATTTGTAGTTGGAAAATTGTCGTACGTAAACAAAAACACTTGAAAGACGCCCGAAGGATACTGACATGCATGCAGGCTATCGGCCGGCGACTTTTTCAACTGCGTAATTCGGACTACACCGCGAGTTATGACTCTGAAAGTCAGGTAGGTTATTTAACTCTATGATTATTGATAGTATTCATTGATGTCAAATCGAGCCACGTCTTTCGGCGTATGCGCAGTTGAAAAAGTTGTTTACAGGGGGCGCATCGATAGAAGGGTGGGACAACCAATGAACGTCGCTTGACAAAAATAACTTGACGTCGCGGTAGAAGCCCTCCAGGAGGCCCTCGCGGTAGAAGCCCTCCATACTTGAAATGAAAGAATACTCACGTTTCAAGGCCGCGGTAATTGAAAGAGACTTCACTGCATATATAAATACATATTATAAATTATTTTTAATACAACATATTTTTACTCAAAATAAACACTTCCATAGATATATAAATCTTTTATTTTTATTTAAAAATGTAATACGTATATTACAGTCGTCTTGCAACAATTATAATTAGATACTTATTGAATAAATAAGAGGTACGAGAAATATAAATTCGATGTTCAGATTTGGAGAATTCGCTTCGCTGCTCAATTTTCGTAGGGCCATGAGTTCCTCCAAAATTTCAGGATAACTAACTTTGCTTCGAAGACCTCTAACTTCTCGCAACAAATACTGAGTCTTTTGCTAGAAACAATAAAAAAAGGACTCATACTTAATCATTAATGTTGGACTTTGGAATAAAAAGAAACTGCTACTTATTTAAAACTTCCTTAATTCCCTGCAAATTATTGGACATTGGTAATAATTACAACACAAAAAGAGCAATTGTTGTTTATGAATTAAACCGGCGCTCAAAAATCGAAAGTAAAGGAAAAAAAGAACAAATTTAAGACAAAAAGCACCCTGTTGTAAAAACTGTAATTGCAGACTGAGAAAAAAGATTACTCGATTTAAAGAAATACAGTATTGAATACGTCCAATCAAATATTTTTTTGATTTGAAGAAGTTTTACTTATAACAGAAGTAAGTTTCTTATTTGAAAAACATTATTTCTTGAAAGATGAAAAATTGTCTTCGATCAAAATAATATTTGATTGGACGTATTCAGTACTAAATTTCATTCAATCAGTAAATTTTTTTTCAGTGTAGTTCATGGAGGATCGGTAGAATTCCAAAAGTTAGGGAAAATTCATGATAGAAAAAGTGACAACGGCAAAAAGGATTGCAAAAATGGCATAGCTGAAATTGATGATGTGTCCATAGCCAATCCATAGCAATAAGTTACATTGAGAACAAAAAATATTTTAATTGCGCAAAAAGAGGATCTCTCAAAAAGTCCAGGTGAGGAAGATCAGATTTATTGTCGGTATGAGCGACATCCTTAGAACTGGAGGTACAATTCAATACTACACACGAAAATGAACATTTTAAGCAAAATAACGCACGATATGAAAAAAGTCAACAGAAGAAAAAATTATATTTTTGAATGCCCTATAAAATTATTATAACTTTTTGAATTTTCTTGAAAAATCGAAAACTGTAATGTTGACAGCATAAAAAATAATGGAAAATCCAAAAATTACATTTGGTCATTCAAGAATTTCACAGTATTTCAAAGATTCCCAAATATTTAACTGCTTT
>NC_046658.1:65168684-65170453 GCF_010883055.1 Belonocnema kinseyi | reverse complement strand
CCCCCGCCCTCCCCCTTCATTAATCGAAGTTCGCGGGTCTGTTATTGTAACTAGACTCTCCGCCCTAGACGCTTTAAAGAGACTCTTTTAGCCAATTATTAGGAGATGAAGCAATAGGGCACCACAACTGCGATGTAGAACACGACGTGGCAGAAGATTCAATATTGACAAAGTCTGAGTCACTGAGGTTAGGGACATAATTTTGAAGACAATGAAACTACGTCAGTTTTCATACAAATGCATGTTATGAACTATGATTATATGAATTTATTAGACTGATGTATAATTTCAGGGATAAACTCGAGTGCGAAGCTGCTGAGAATGTGTTCGTTAAAGCCGAAGGAGCTTTAACAAAAGAGAAATAACAATCACCAAATTACTTTTGTCGATGCTTTGACCTTTAGTTTTAAAAAGTCTGTATACAAAGCCCGATCGCGTAGCGCGAGGTAAATACATTATTGAGCGCGAAAACCAACATTCGCGCGCCGTTAGCGCGCGCAAACTTGCGAGCGAAGCGAGCCGCGCGTGATGAGAATGTGTCCGCGAAGCAGGCTGACTTTTTTAAAAATTTGTTTTGTATTCAACAATACTTAAACTAAGACATCGTCAAATCTATTTATTTCAACAATATGATTTTTTTAATCTGTAATTGAATGTCTTAGATTAAATCATCGTTAGTCAGAACTAATGAAGACAAACTTAAAAATCACAAATATTCAATTAAAAATTTTATTTAATGATAAAAAATTTTTTTAATTCCACAGTATATCAGATATCTCTAAAAAAGTTATTTCCACATAAAAACGTTGTAATCAATTATTAAAATGGCAATGGTGACGACAAATTTTCATACTTGGAAAATTCATACACCAACAATTTTTTAAACTATTAAGATGCATGGGTAGACCAATTAACATAGTAGAAAAGTTAATGTTGGGTTGAGAATATTCAATTGAATGTTCACTTTTAATGAAACTTAATTTTTTTATTGTTTAAACGATTTAACTTTTAACGATATGTTTAACAATATGAGTTACGACAAAACTTATGGCACCATTCGATTTTAAGGGTAAAATGATATAGAGGATTGTGTTGGACCATTTATTATTTATATTATAAAAATTGTTTAAATGATCGAAAATTTTTATTATTTTTTATGAGTAATCGTCTTTTTTAAATGTTCTCATTAAAATATTAACTTTTCTACAATGTCAATTGGTCTGACTGTAAGGCTTTGTAGGTGAAAAACTGTTTACAACTTTGTTATTGTTTATTAAATTTTAAAATTCTGACACTTTTTTATTAATCATACAATTTTAATAATAAAATACAAACATCTCAAGACAAAATCATTTTTTTCTACAACAAACTGATATAGTAAAGCATCTATTTAGATAATTTGCACATGTAAAAGTAAAGAAAGGAAAAGTCAACAAGTTTTTAAAATAGCTTTACTCAAAATTTTGAATTTCGTTCGCTTTTATTTCTATAGAAAAAAATAGTACGGAATTCTGCGCAGCTCCGGTAAATTTGATTAAAATCGGTTGAAAACTTTCCAAAACATCGCATATTGAAAAAAAGTTTAAAGTGACGTAGGTTCCACATTTATGAAATTGAAAACAAAAAATATTTTAACACAATATCTTACTTACCTATAACACTATTATGGAATGGAAGCTTCTAATGTGTCCCCTAAGGGTTTACATTTTTCTTACACCTTCTCTATTCCTTTACACACCCTCCAAACACTTACTTGGTGGTGGAAGGGG
>NC_046658.1:65152030-65168584 GCF_010883055.1 Belonocnema kinseyi | reverse complement strand
CACCGAGACTCTTCCAGAGTGCGAGGCGGGAATCGAACCCACAAGCCGAAGGAGTGGGTCCAAAGCCTACGCTTTAGCCCCCACGACCATCGTCCCACTTTATAACACTATTATTTTCCCCAGTTTCAAGATAACCGCTCATATTGATAACAACCCTGATATTAATTCATTTGTGTTTTTAAGATAAATTGTTAAAATAAGATTTAGAAATATAGAAAGAAAGATCAAAGATTCTATCGTACACAATTTTTTCGTTTCGTTGATTTTATGATATATTCTTTTGCAATTATTGAAATAGAGTGAAACCCTTCAAGATCCCTTTCTTCTATAGCCCTTCCGAGAATCGTCACCGCGCCACAGGTATGCGTAACAGGAGGTGCGCGGGGTCTGCGGTTGTCAATGAGGCGAGCACTCAGACCCGAGCAAACAAAAGCGGAGCAGGCTATAATAAGTTAGTTCCCAACCACTTTCAGCCTAAAAATCGGCGCTATAGTAGAGTTTCAATGTACTATCACACTATAATCTGAATGTCAAATTATGTTTGATAGAAGAATTAGAGGAATTTGGATTGGAAACATATGAATCAAACATTAACCACTTATTATTTAAATTAAATAAAAATAAATTTACTTCAGAATGATTCTTCTGCATTTTTAAATTATACTTACAGAGAAAATAACATTGCTTTCTCCTCCGAAAGAACTATACATAGAAATCAGCGGAGTCCAACCTTGATACTGTATTCCAAAAAGTTCATTAAGATCCATAAGCATAAGATAAATATCATCTTCCTTCACACGTGAGATATTATTGTGGACCATTATCTGTTTAAATAAGAATCGTTAATTTATAGTTTGAAAATGTTTGGGTAATTTTGTACTTACTGATCCTGGTGTTGTCCAAGTTAAATAGCACTTTTCCTTTTTTCCAGAATCATACATAAATCCATTGGCACAAAGTGCTTTATAATATTTTAACAATGAAGCTATAAGGATTAATTATCATCAAAGTAGAAATTACGTAAACATTTCAATTTAGATAAAGGTTTAAAAATGTTTTTGAGATTATCTTAAAATTACCTTGCTGATAGTGCATAACTGAACTCAAATTGACAAAAGCGACGTCGGCACCACCGTTTTCTAAACAGTGCAACGCTGCTTCGTCTGGCTTCTTATATTTTGCGATATTTTTAATCTGTGAACAGAATGAGTAGAGATTCTGTGGCAAAGTCGCATTTTTTTGGTCAAAAACACAGCTTTCACTGAAAAATTGTGAAACCATTTCCATGTCTCTAGTATACCAATTGTTATTGCCAGTCAAATTTTTCATCGTGTAAATGAAAGAATTCCAACCTGTAATAAATTACATAAAATTTGAGAAGGTATTCAATAAGGTATGTAAAATTTTGGGGACACAAATCTTTTATAAATTCCGCAAATTATCAAATTTCCGAGAGACTCAGATCTAGGGGTGTTTTTCGATTTTTATTCGCAACTTTGAGGTCAAAACTAAAAAATTTGAATTTTTTTATCAGTATAGCCCAAATTTTATGGTACTAATTTAGACCATATTGATCAAAAATGTCAAATTTTGTTAATTTTGACCTTAAATTTATGATCAGAAACCTGGGCTATTTGCATTGAAATTATTATTATTCCAGTGTTTTTATTAAACTTTTACACGGGTGAACCCGGTTGTCGTACACGGAGAAACTTTCAGTTATAAAACTTGATAGTAGAATATTTATTTTTACAATAAAACAATAGCAAGCCAGGATATAGAGTCACTATTGCAAGAATTACTATTGTGAAAATTAAACTCTGAAGTTACTATGTTTATTGAAATATAAAATGAATGATTAAATAATTGCACTTATACCAAAAAAAACTTCCTATAATCCTTTGAACAGACTGTGAAGTTTACAAAACACAATAGTAAAGAAATTCTGTCTATGTTCATTCTACGCATTTTTAATTCTTCCTATAGAAAATAGGAAAAACTGCAATGGTCGAAAGAGCAAACTAAAAATAAATTCGCATTCACTTCACGCACTAAACATTTAATACATTAAACATACAATTAAATATTTATATTTTATTCTAAGCGGTAAGATAAAAAACCTTGTTAGAAGAAATCAGCCCTGCGATAAAACAAATTATATGGTTTAGGAATTTTATCAACCTCATGAACTTCGGCGCGTGTAATGACATAATTTGTTACTGAATCGCGAATCACTACATTCAATTGTTTTTTCTTTCATTGCACCTTCCCATTGAAAATGGTAATTTTTCTTACCCGTTTTACAACTTTTGTTATTTCAACTGCTAGTTATTACTATCAAAAATATGAATTTTTCTAAATATAAATAACAATTATTTGGTTTGTAGTTATATTTATAAATGAAATGGAAAATGTATTTCTTCGCATGGCTGCGGCAATAATACTATTTTCTCGGCTATATCCTAAATTGCCATTCAACTTTTGTAAATATCAATATTATAATGCCAAACTTTACGAACAAGCGTTTTCCGTGTATTATTTATGTAAATAACACGTTCGCTCCGCAACACTGCTCCGATCCAGGTTGCTGATCAATCTCTCTAGCAATCACCCCAAGTAAAGATCCTCACAAAGACGTTATGTAAGGTTCCCCACTTGGGTCCATTAGTGCCCAAGGTCTTTTGTTTCAGGCGTCATTCACTCTACTGACACTCTTCTAATTAACTATTTGCCGTCATACTTTTCAGTTCTGGCATACTTCTATAGCTTCTTTTACGTCCATGCATTTTTTTATGCAGGCTCTCATGTTTCGGTGGCTTCTTATGTCTCTTCTAACTAGGGTCTCATTCACACATTCTAACCATTATTTCCGCGGTCTGCCTCTGGGCAAATTGCCATTTTCTTTACCTTGATACACTTGTTTCGTTAGTCGTTCATTTGGCATTCTCTCAACATGCCCGAACCATCTTAACCGCTTTCTTTCTCATGTGTCTATTAGCTTCTCTTCTGCACCACATTCTTTGAGAATTATCTCGTTACTCACTTTGTCCATCAGAGTTTTACCGCATATTATGCGCATGAATCTTATGTAAATTGCGTTAATTTTACTCTTATCTTTTTCTTGATAAGACCATGTCTAGCTTCCGTATATTACAGTGGGTACAAATATAGAATAATGTGTTGCCATTTTAGCTTTATTTGATATATTTTTACTTCGAATAAGGGGCCCTGCTCTACCAATAACCCTCTTACCTTCATTTATGCGTCTATCTAATTCCTCATCTATCTCCCCGTCCCTAGTAAATAAGCTACAAAGGTATATGAACTTATCAACTTGTTCCATTCTCTCATCATTTAATAAAATATTGCATAGTGTTTTCTCACTATTTCCTTCGAACCCTATAGTTTTTGTTTTATTTGCGTTACTTTTAAAGCCCATGCTCTTCATGCTTGCATTCAGCTTATTCAACATTCTTTGTAATTCTTCGATTAACTCTGCCATAACAACCTTATCATCTGCGAACGCAAACCCACGTACCCTTACTGTTTCGAGATCCTTACCTTCTTCGTCGAAAAGAGCCATTCTTAAACACTTGTTCATGTATAGTGAAAAACCATGAAGACATAACGCATCCTTGTCTAACTCCTTGAATAATATCGAAACAGTCACTCAATTTCCCATGTACCCTTACACTCGCTTTGCTACCCGTATATATTGTTTTTATAGGTTCTAGGAGCGATCCATTGATCCCATATACTTTCAGGACTTGCCAAAGTTTACTTCCATCTACTTTGTCAAAAACTTTTTCTAGGTCAACAAATGCACAGAACATTTTTTTCTAATGCACGCACGAAATGTTCGATTTTCGACGCATATATTGCGTGTGGGAAGGGACCAATTCCGAAACTGTGGTAAAAAGCAGTTAGAAAAAGACTTTTTCTAGCTGCTGCGCTTGCACTCTTTGAGTAAGATTAATTTTTCTTGCTGTCGCGCTTGCGCATTTCGAGTCAGAATTACTTTTCAGGATTGTCGGAATCATAACCTGACTTCATTGTGATTTGACGCTCGAGAGACTGATTGTGAGTAGTGAATAGTTATTGGACATAACTCGAAGTGATAAGTTACGATATAAATTACCATGAATTGCCGAAGAATTACCAAAAATTTCCGAAAATTTTGGAAACTTTTAGAAATCTGAAATCATTGGTAATTTGAAAATTTTTCATAAATTTCTGCAAATTTTGGAAATTTAGCTAATTTTTCATCAATTTTAGGACATTTTTCAAATTTATCAAATTTATCAAATTTTCAGAAATTTTTGAAATTTTGAATTTCTTCCAAACAGCTTTGGATGTACTAAATTTCTATAAATTTTCGGTAATTTACAAATTTACAAAAAAATTTCGAAGTTTTTAAGTAATGTTTGTAATTTTACCATAAATTTCCAAAAATTATCATACATTTTCAAAAAATTGGTTTTTATTGTTTCTCAAATCACTTGTAGCACAATATACTATTTTCCTACTCTCAAAATTTTTTCTGTGATTTGCCTTAAGCTAAATATTTGATCCGCACATGACCTTCTTGGCATAAACCCACTTTGCAGTTCCCAAATCTTTTCTTCTGTTATTTTCATTAAATTTTATAATTTTATAATTTATTTTTTTAATAATTTATATTGGTACGATAATCGCTTTATTCCAATCGTCTGGGACGTCTCCCATCTTGAAAAATAAATTTATCAATTAGCACAGTCTATGTGGTATGTACTCGCTACTGTGTTTAAGCATTTCAGCGTTAATATCGTCTACCCCGGCAGCCATACCGTTTTTCAAGTTCTTAATTATATCCCTAACCTCAGTGATACATACTTTCTCAATTGAGTTTTCTAACAAATCATTTTCTACATCGCAGTTGTGGCGCCCTATAGCTTCATCTTCGAATTGTCCCCTAAAATATTATCTGAAAGCGTCTCGTATTCCATCTGCATCATATAATTATTCCTCATGTTAACAAATTCTGTACTTTTATTTCACTTCATTTTTTTATAAAGCAGTTTCTTGCTTCCTTCAAAGTCGTTTTGTATTTTCTACTCTTCTTCTGCTCTAATTTTATCCTTACTTTCCTTAATTAATCCTTTGAGCATTCTCTTTTCGTGTCTGTAATCATTTATATGTCTATTTTTTCCTTATCGCTAAGACCTGCGATGTTCAAAGTTTTCCTTTACACTTCTTTCTTTGTATTTTGGGCAGCCTGAATTTCAACATTCGACCACGTATCACCAGATGTTCTTCCTACAACCGCGGTACCACATACTTCGATCGCACACCTAACAACAATATCCCGTAACTTTGTCCACGCGCCCTCTGTATCTTTGTTTTTTATAAGCTCCTCCCATGTTGCCCTATCTATGCTTTCGATTCTGTTATTTTGGAAATCTATTCGCACATCCGGTTTCTGCAGGTTCTCAATTTTTGTTCGCGTTTATTTTGTTTTCTTTGTTCTTTTTTTTTCTCCATCCCCGACCTGAGTTAAGTTTGGAGATCAGAAGGTAATGATCAGTTTTGCATTCAGAACTCCTCATGACCCTTGTATCTTTGACTAACTCTCTTTTAGTCTTTTATCCGCAACAACAATGTCAATTATACTGTGGCTATTTCCTTTAGACCAGGTGAACGTGTGGATCATTTTATGCCTAAACTAAGTATTTGTAATAAACAGACCGCTTTTTAAGCAGAGACCAACCAATTTATCTCCGTTATAGTTTGTTCTTGGACCGCCAAAATTACCTAGTACTCTTTCTGTATCCTGATTTTGGATGTACACCCATTCGTTCACGTCTCCTAGCAGAATTATTCTTTCTCCATGTTCGCAAATATTTATTGTGTCATTTAAATTGTTCCAGAAGGCGTCTTTTACTTATCTGGGGTCATTATCAACTGGCGCGTAGCATGCTATGATAAATAATCTTCTGATGTCTACTTTCATTCTGGCCCACAGCAGTATGGGAGATACGAAATCATGATCTCCGAGATGCTGCTTCGCTCTTTCATTATAAATCAGACCTACTCCTTGCCTACCATATGATTCACTATCTACACCTGACCATATTTCAAAACAGCCCTTCAATACGCCCTTTTCTATGTATCTACTTTCGCATCCCTTTTTCTTTGCTGCAGGCACACATAAAATATCTAGTTTCCTCACGTCCATAGTTTTTCGCAATTCTTTTACCTTGAGATCATTCACCCCCCTAGCATTCCAAACACCCAGTCTTCATTCGTCGACTGAAACATGACCTTTAGATTTACCGTGTGCATGCCTTTTGTCAATTAAAGTTCCAGTCCTTTCCGGGGCTATTTTATAGTTTGTATTATTCATTGTTTAGATTATACGCCCAACTACCACCTTTATGCAATAAGTTTATTTTCCGAGCCAAAATCATGTCAAAGTTAAGTAGAAAATCGTCATATGGTGGAGATTGTAGTTATAATGTCCGTCCCACCAAACTTCAGTTAATAAGGGAGGGTTGGAAGAGGGGTTGGGGTCAGAACTGGAACCGAGAGTCTTCTTGGGTTTGCGTTTTTGTTTTTATGCTGAAAAGGTCACCAGCCTTCAACAGCGTCGTATTATATGGGAGTTCATGTGATCCCCTCTGTCAATACCCGACCGTCTCTGGGATTTTGCCAGGAGCGGGTGCTAATCTGAAAAACTGCACCCGATTGTCAGCTGGTGCCGAAAATTCGACAACAAACATGGTTCGCTTCTCGAAAACTCGAAGTTCTCGAAGAAGAACCATGTCAGGCTTCGAGTAGGCAACAGAAACAATTGTCGAGAGTATAAAAATCCAGTATATGCGGCACTTCTCATTCTCGACAATTGACTCGATTTCCCTAGGAGCATTTAGAGAAGCGATATTAAGGTTAATGCCGTAAGAGTGACAGAGGTTGTAATAAAGCACTCTTAGTACCGCATTGTGCCTCTGGATGTAGGTTGTTCCCGCATGTGTTGGACAACTAGATAGAATGTGTACTAAACGCTCGGGGCGTGCATGGCACGCCCTGCAGCTATCATTGAGAATAACATTGACTCATCCCCCACATTTCTGTGGAAGATGTCGTGCATCCTCTTATCGAGGAGCTGTTCACGGAAGTTTTCTCTTGTGCTTTCTTAATTCGGGTTTTCGGGAGTGAGTACTCGAGATAGATAAGATTTGATGCATTTTGCTCACCCCTAATACTGCAGTTAAGTCCGAGTGTTTCAGCAGCCTCCTCCGCTGCATTGTACAGAAACGCTCGTTTGCCCAATTCTTCGTGCTTCCTGACCATTTTAAGAAGAGGTTCTCTTTCATTTGCGACTTTATGTTCTGTATCGAGGATAATCCTGTTGTGAAGACATTCAAGATTCAATATTCCGCGACCACCTTGACGGAATGACATGTAGAGTCGCGGAACAGAAGACTTGAAATGCATGCTTTTGTTCATGTGCATAACCTTTCTTGTCCCGATATCAAAGGATCTGAGCTCCTTTATCGTCCATGGTGCTACTCCAAATTAATAGAGTATCAAATCTGTCAGATGAGACGTTTGTATCTGCTTCAGAGAGTATCCTTTATTGATGGCACATCCTAAATGCGGCTCTGTGGCACAACCAGGTACATGAGTGACCTTGTTCTTATGATCTGCAGGTTTGCCGCAAAAGTACCTGTCGGAATGACGAAGTGCTAGAGATAGTGGCAATAATGTGAGGCAAAACCGAAGGGGTCGCATGGTGTCGCCCTGAAAAACACCTCTCTGAAAGGTGACCTTGCTGGTTGTCACACGATTTTTTCCAGCTGAGATAGTAAATCTGGTTTTCCAAAGCGGCATCAATCTCTCTATGCACCTCACGATTTGCGGATGAACCTTTAAGCTTTCCAAAAGACAGATGATAACTCTATGGGAAGTCGAATCGAAAGCTTTCCGGTAATCAATCCAGTCCATCGATAGGTCACGCTGGTAGTATGCTGCATCTTTGCAGGCACATCTATCGATGAGCAGGTTCTGCCGACCTCCTGCCACGCCTTTCTTTAAGCCGCGTTGTTCATACATTGCTTGCCACACAGGTTCAGTTGCCCGAACAATCCTATCATTTAGGATAGCTGTGAATATATTATACAGTGTGTTCAGACAAGTGATTGGCCTGTAATTCTTCGGATCAGCTAAGTTGCCTATTTTCGGCGGGAGTATTGTGCGCACTTGCACCAACTACTCCGGAATTGGCTCTTCCGACTTTAAATATGAGGTGAAAATATGGGTCAAATGCTAATGGGTTGACGGAAACTTCTTCCACCAGAAGGTCTTGATACCATCTGGTCCCCCCTGGCAGACCAAAGGAACCGAATGGAGCCTCTAGAAAGTACACGTGAAGACCCCATTCGGTTCCTTTTAAAAAAAAACACAGCAAGATCAACTTTTAAACTGTTCAAATTCGGATTCTACGTTAAATTTTCTATTGGAAACTCACGGAGTAATCGCTATGCTTTTTTTTGCAGCGGTAAAAAGTTAAAAAGATATATAAGATCTATAACGCCTGTTGACTGCTGCTTACAGATGATGCTTTTGAAGTGTAGCAGGCAACACGCGTTATACGTCTTATATTTTTTATAACTTTTTATCGTTGCAAAA
Source organism: Belonocnema kinseyi (assembly GCF_010883055.1). Lineage (NCBI taxonomy): Eukaryota > Metazoa > Arthropoda > Insecta > Hymenoptera > Cynipidae > Belonocnema > Belonocnema kinseyi. Next base: position 65,159,917 of record NC_046658.1, on the reverse strand, counting down.
AAACTATTGCGATTATTCCATGTATATATATATATATATATATCTTGTTTTTTGCGTTTATATAATTTTTTTCATTTTAACCTTAAATTCGTGATCAGATGCCCAAAACCCCACTAGGAGTCTCATAGAAATCTGATAATTTATTACATTTTCCAAAATATAAGGCTATTTGGATTAAAAATTACGAACTTTTTAATTTTAACCTCTCTAATTCTGTGCCCCATGGAAATCTATAATCTATCAATGTATTGAAGTTTTCCTAAAATTTAATCCACTCGGATAAAAAATTTCTGAAAGTGTCACTCACGAGCTGTGCTTTACGCTTGACTGAGCACAACGAGCCTGCGCAAATCCAGGTTCAGGTGTATTTAGATTAGGATTACTTGTATATCCTTACCAGCATCTCTGTAGCTTGAAAAACATGCCTTATGATTTTTCAAATCCTCAAAAGAATTCAAATTCGAGGAATTTCTGACTATTGCCACTATTTCGTGTTCGTGAGTGGCTTTGTTGGAAACCATATGTACAATTGGTTTTAGACCTTTTCTGAAAGAAGGTTCATTTTCAAAAACCTTATTTTTTACATAGTGGAATTAAAAGTTAGAATAAATACCTGTAAGTACTTACGTTCTAGTTTCGAAATAATCGTACTGACTCACTGCAAAAATATCACTTTTTCGATTAATAACTGACTTAATACATTTCTCTCGACTAGATTCTTGTATACATTCAATCAAGGGCTCTACTCCATAACTACCGGCAGCTTTTGAAATCCAATCGCATTTCTCGGCTTCCAAATTTCTGACTACGCACCATTTTATCACTCGTTCTGGAGAACATTTTACGTGTTTTTTGAATGAATAAAATTCAGGAACTGTTAAAGGGAAAGAAATATTTCTTTAACAAAACTTATCATTACAGCTGAGAAGAATTAATAAATTCAAGAAACTTGATTTATTACATGAAATCTTCAAGTAATCAGAAGGTGTTCTAAAAGTTTCGATACGAATTAGTTCCCTGTGTACATCTAGTTCCAGAAGCGATAAAAAGTCACTCACTGTGTTAGCTTCAGAATTGAGCAATTTAGTCACTACTTCGGACACTTCTCTAAAAATTAAATAAATTGGAAAACAACCAATTTTTTAGGAGAAAATCATAATTGAACCCCATTTTTTCAATTAGAAAATTATTTTAAAACTAATTATATTATTTTTTTAAGAGTACTACTTAGTATACATTTATCAAATTAATGGAAACTTTACTTCCTGGCTACTGTTGTTTTCCAAGGTTCTTCGAACCAAACGCAGGGATCTGGTGATGTTAAATTCCTCGTTGTTCCGTCAGGACATAGAAAGTAATACTCGTTTTCATCATCGTTTAATGCCTGAAGAATGAATGTCAATGGAAATTAAAATACATACATTTTTGGAAAATTAAAGTTTAAAAAATTAATATCTAACATTATTTTTTAAGACCCCTCTCTTTTAAAGTTCAGCCATTTTTTAGATTTCTTATTATTTTTACTAGGCTAGAAATGCAAGAAAAAGTAAGCATATCCTACAAACCCCCTCCTCAAAATTGCGTTGGATTCTCTTGATTCATAAATAACAATGACTTCAAATAATTATTATATTTCCTAGAATTTTTAAATAAGATAGGGGTGAACTATTTTAGAAACAAACAGGAATAGATTAGAAGTTCTTAAATGTTTAGCATAAAATTTAAGTATCTTAGATTCAAGAACTTTTAAAGAACGAACGTAAACACTTTTTAAGAAATTATGAGTAAGAGTTTTGGTAAGGAACAAAGTAACATGGAAGATGACAAAAGAAAATATTGGGAAAAATTTTTAAGTTTTACGTAGAATGTTCTTAATGTCTTAATTATTATGTCTTATATTATTATTTTCTCCGTGATTTCCTGAGAGTATATTGCGCAATATTATACATTCCAATTGGAAATGATTCCCCCGGCCCAGACTGTTTAAGTTGGGACGCCCCGACTTGTGACCAAGGCCATTTGCAAACAACTTCCGACGTTGGACTGAAAGCGAGAGTTCGGTGCAGTGTACCCTGGGGTCCAAATTTGGACAGTGTTAGAACAGGTTAAGACCTATTCCGTATCACCAAAAATAGGATGTTCAAAAATAATTTTGAGCATTAAAAGTGATACCATTTTTTTACTGCTTAAATCTGATGTGATCCGGTATTGGATCCGGACTCTATGTGGAAATTTACGTAATTTCGCTGAGAATTTGCAAGAGAAGCTAATGCAACATCAGTTTCAATATATTATCAAATACTTACAAATAATTAACTTTTTATTAATTAATGGTGAATAAAAAATTATTTTATTCCAAATATTTTTGATGAAATTAAAATGTCAAAATCTTATATTTCCATATTTTAATCATCTTTATCAGCATAGTATATAATTTTACACTGATTAATAAACAAATTCAAATCATAGTTTTTATCTATTGCCTATTAAATGAATTATTTGTAAAAAGTGTCTGTAATTAAATCTTTAGTGCTTTGCTGTGGCGAGGAACGACCCTTTTTAGCTCATCTCAAAATGGTATAGCTACAATAAAACAAATTTAAATTTACTAAAATCTGGTTTGTTTTCGAAATTTAGCCGTATTTACTTTTTGAAATAAATATTTTGTCAATAAACTATAAGTAGTATTTATATTAGTTTTATGTCAAAACTGGAAATTTCAATCCGTGAAAACTTATTTGCTACGAATTTTCATCACAAGTTAGCACATGTTTACAAAATGTTCTCTAATTAAAAAAATATATATTAAAAGAACTTAAACAAATATTTGTTTAATTGTGTAAAAAAATGACAAGGAAATATGATTCTAAAAATAATATAAATATTGTGCGCAGCGTGAGATCAGGACGAAAAACGAATTACGAAACTCCCTCTGTAAAGTGCTTATGTAATACTTGAACGGTCCCTTTTCTAATTCAAGTTTTTATTTTTTCATCTTTTGTATTCATGATTTCTTTCTCAGAATTTCAGATTCTTTCCATATTTTCACGACATAAAACTTGAAACTTAAAGATTAATAACTATTCCTGCGCAATAAAGATTATTATTTTATTTCTGTTCATTACTCTTTTAGTTAGTTTGTTCTTATTTTTCATTTAATAATTTGAACTTGAATCAAAACTTAAGAAAATCGACACTTTGACATCAAAAGTACCTTAAAATGTTCTTGGACATAATCCAATCTAGACCATGCAATGTCTCCCCCTCCATCTGTTAAGCAGAGTAAAACCCCTTCTCTACCATAATATTTATCTCCTTTCGAACACTTAGGACTTCCGCACTGAGAGCATAAATTGCGATATTTTTCCTCTGCGAAAAAAAAACAAATTTGAATTAAAGAATCCGAATTTGGGCAAAGAAAATGGTACATATTTGAAAATATTCTAATATATAACATAAATTTACTTAGTTTTAAGTCAAAATTCTTATCACTTGTCCATGGTCCACTAATACAAGCTGACTCGAAGTATGAAGATAAAGATGACATTCTGTTTGCTAAAAAAGTTTTCTTCTGGTCGCACTCGGTATTAATTAGTTGATTCTCAAAATACTGTGAAGAAAGCACAAAGAATAATTAAAATTATTTTAATTTTAATTTATTTAAACATTTTGGAAATTTTATTTAAAAAGAAAAATTACAATACCGACTTTCACATAATCTAAAGCAAAGAGACCCGGTTCAAGTCCAGGAGAACAAAATCTTTTTTTCGGAGTTTGCCATGCATTTTCGATACTTTTACGAACGATAGTAACCAACTGAAAACGGGCACGCTCTAAAATAAAAAATTGTGGGATTTCGTATGAAAAATAAAATTTAAAACAGTAAATTATTCTTTACATATGTATAAAAATTACTTTTCTCCCATATTCTTAATTCATGTGTGACTAAAACTTTTTGATTGTATTTTTCCGTCATTCCAAGAACCATTAGATCTTCCGGCTCCACAGTAGTAAAGTCTACTTCATCATTTATTAAAAGCCTCAGGCAAGATATTCTGTTGTGAAAATAAAAATGAAATTGATAATAGATTTTATGATTTCACGATGATTTATTTTGATAAAAAGTGATATTTCGGGTTTTTTAAGATTTCGATTGCTTCTCTATGTTTTCTTGGAAATTTGTTGTGTGTTTTTGCAATGACTGTTGTTTCATCAAATAAAATGTTATGTCCTGTTTCGATATGATGTTCAGCTAGTGCTGATTGCGTGAAATGTTTTAGCCTGACTTTACTTTCATGTTCCTTCATACGTTGGCTCACCGCTCTCCCGGTTTCCACAATATACACTTTGCCACAAGAACAAGGGATTTTATATACTCCTGGATCACTCAGGAGTGCCTTTTTATCTTTAGGGTTATTCAGTAGTTGTTCTATTTTCGCAGTTGGTTTAAATACGGTTTGGATGTTGTGTTTGTTGAAAATTCTTCCTATTTGTTCTGTGACACCTTGGATGTAGGGTAGGGTGGTGGTCATTTCTCTCTCTTTTTCTTTCGTAGGTTGTGTTGACTTGCTTTTTTGAGTGTGTTTTCTAATTGCTTTATTAATTTGTTTGTTTGTGTAATCGTTCTGTATTAGGATTTGTTTAACGTTTTGTAATTCCTTTTGTAAGTTGTCTTTGTCTGTTATGGAGACAGCTCTGTATACAAGGGAGTTGATGACCGATTGTTTTTGAGATGGGTGATGGTGGGAGGAGGCATGTAGTATCTGTATGTATGCGTGGGTTTTCTGTAAACTTCATGTCCTAATGTGTTATCAGATTTTTTGTAAACTAATACGTCCAAGAAAGGCAATTTTCCGTTTTTATGTTTTGTCTGTGTCTTTTGTGTTTTTGTATTTGTTTTGCGTTTTGCCTTTCTTGGGCGTATTAGTTTACAAAAAATCTGATAACACATTAGGACATAAAGTTTACAGAAAACCCACGCATACAAACAGATACCTTCATGCCTCCTCCCACCATCACCCATCTCAAAAACAATCGGTCATCAACTACCTTGTATACAGAGCTGTCTCGATAGAGGCAAAGATAACTTACAAAAGGAATTACAAAACGTTAAACAAATCCTGATACAGAACGATTACACAAACAAATTGATAAAGCAATAAGAAAACATACTCAAAAAAGCAAGTCATCACAACCCACGAAATAAAGAGAGAGAAAAAAGACCACCACCCTACCCTACATCCAAGGTGTCACAGAACAAATAGGAAGAATTCTCAAAAAACACAACATCCAAACCATATTTAAACCACCTGCGAAAATAGGACAACTACTAAATAACCCTAAAGACAAAAAGGCACCCCTAAGTAATCCAGGAGTATATAAAATCCCTTGTTCTTGTGGCAAAGTATATATTGGAGAAACCGGGAGAGTGGTGAGCCAACGTATGAAGGAACATGAAAGTAAAGTCAAGCTAAAACATTTCACGCAATCAGCAGTAGCTGAACATCATATCGAAACAGGACATAACATTTTATTTGATGAAACAACAGTCATTGCAAAAAAACACAAAAAATTTCCAAGAAAACATAGAGAAACAGTCAAAATCTTAAAAAAAACCTAATAACATCAATAGGGACAATGGATATAATTCCAATCCGATTTGGCTTTCCATTCTCCCGGATTTAAAAAAAAAGACTTGATTGGCTAATCAAGTTCGACCAGTCCTCACGGTGGGGCACTCTGGCCAATCACAGGTATTGTAGAAAGTATACCTAAGAACATCATGACCTGATACCTCATTTTCAGGTCATCCCTGAAGATGTGAACTGCAATATTCACGAAACGTCGGCAAACAATTCGTAGTTTTTTACACGAGTGAAACCCGAAATATCACTTTTTATCAAAAATGAAATTAAATGCATTAAAAGTTGAAGCTTAAAGCATTAATTTGATCAATCGTTTTTTCATTTTTGCTAATTCCTTTTTGTTAAACTCGGAAAAAATTAAGACTATATAAGCATTGGGCAATGAAAAGAATTTCTAAAAAAACATAAGTTTCATTATAGAAAAAAAGGTTTGTAATTCTAGAAGTTATGAAAAATAAGTTATCGTAAAAAAAAAGAATCATCCTAATTATAAACATGAATTTATGTACAGACTGTTGTTAATAAATATATTCTTTATCTTTCAAATATACTTGCCTATCAGTTGTGAGAACACACTCTACCTCACTCTCCGATTTGATTAGATTTGGGCATATTTTAATATTATTTTCAGTATGTTTGCTTTCCACAACACAGAATTTTACTAAAAAAAAGAAAGATTGTTAACATGTATGTATTTTTATTATGATAGTGGGGGCATATTAGAATTTTAAATTCTCTAATTTTATACTATATGTTTACAATTCCAAATAGAAATTTGAGTCGATTAAAGGTGGCCGAGTATAGTCGAGAGATTTTTTTTCATATCCATAAAAACTTACGTTTATTGTTCTGAGTGAAAACCGGAAATTGCAAATGAAGGATTAGGATAAAACCTATAAATGTCGATACTTTAAAACTCATTTCCACTCACTAAATTTCGTAATATGAATGCAAAATTATTGTAAAGCGAAACATTAACTTGTCTGCTTTATGTATATTCTGGTCCAGCTTGACAGATCTGTGGACTGGCTACTGTCTGACAAAAAACGTCAGGCTACATAAATGATATCAGATGAGTCATCAGCCAGAGATGATCAAAATTAGTTCAATGAGAGTCCATTTCATTGCCAGTTCAAGAGTTCAATAAGGCTGTGCCTGAAGGAATTCACAATTACCATGACCTGGAATTTTTGAGACCGGGATTTCCATAATTTTTTTGAATACAACTGTACACATGTCCAATTACTTATTTTTATGTCACTTTAATATAACGTGCAAAATGGGGCAATTTTCAACAAATTCCATTGAGGGTTATTTAAAATTCCCATAACTTCAATTTGAAATTGGAACATTAGTAAAATAAAATTTAACAAAAAAAAAAAGCTATTGCCTGGAACAAAATATCACCAGAATTTTTTTTTGCTTAAAATTTTTGGGTTGACGGGGATACGTTCTAATAAAACACTGAAACCCTTCGCTCTGTCAGACCGTTGCGTATATTGTTAATTAATATTAAAGTAAAAATGAAGACAATTTTTGAACATGTTTGCTTGGATATTATTGCTTCCAGTTAGGGAGCGTACACTTATTTACCATAGAAAAAGCTTTTACGAACTCTATTCGAACCCTTTGCGACTAATAATAGTTTACGAGATATTAATTTTTTAATTAGGCGTAGCACGTTTTCAGGAAAGCCGATATTTTAATTAAATCTTATTCTCATTAAAAATATTCCGATTGCATTTTTGCTATACGATCCTCAAAGTATATAACAGCATTGAAGGTATTCAAGACCATTTATTTTTGGAATTCAAAATAAAAAAGCAGTGAAGTCGGAGGAAGAGCAATGTTTTTTTTTTAATATTATTTTTTTTTTATTCTCACAGTTGTCGGGGAAATCTGAAAAATTTAAACTTAACCGTTAGGGAAAGAATTTTCCGCAAGAGTAATCACGTCATGGCAGGCTACTGCTGCCCATATCTGACACAAAATTTTCGAAAAACTGTCAGGGTGTCTAAAATTATGCAAAATAAGAAACTAAAAAATATTCAAAACCAATTTTGTTCTTATTGTCTTGACAGTGTCGTCCTGTCCTGATCGGGGACTGGTCAGCAATCTATAATATACCAAATTCTAAGTGTCATTGATTTCAAATTCTTTATGTCTTACGGTCCAATCGTAAATCGAGAAAATAAATATGAGTCAAAAAAACATGTTCTTCGAAACTCAGATATTTATTTTA
>NC_046658.1:65150837-65151930 GCF_010883055.1 Belonocnema kinseyi | reverse complement strand
TCGATTTACGATTGGACCGTAAGACATAAAGAATTTGAAATCAATAAATATCAACGGTCGAAGAAAGGTTTGATTTGTTTCATCAAATCATTTTTACAATTTCTAAGTGTCAATCAGGCAAATATTTTTCTCCGTTTTCGAAAAACAGTCAGGGTGTCTAAAATTATAAAAAATGAACACTATTCTCAATCAATGTGATTTTCTTGTCGTCTTGACAGTCTAGTCTAGCCCAGATCTGGGACTCATCAGCGATCCATAACATACAAACTTCTAAGTGCCAATCAGCGAAATTTTGTTCACCATTTTGAAAAACTGTCAGGGTGTGTAAAATTATACAAAATAAAAAAATAACACTATTCAAAATCAATGGGGTTTTCCTGCCGTCTTGGCAGTCTAGTCTGGACCAGATGTAAGACTCGTCAGCAATCCATAACAGAACAATTTCTTACAATTTTTCTCACCATTTTCAAAAAATGTGTAGGGTATCTAAACTTATGCAAATGACAAAACTAACACTATCAAAAAAAATTCCTGTTTTAGTCACATCAATTTTAATGCACTTCATTAACAGAGGAAATACTTGAAACGTTTTCATTCTCATTATTTTTATTGACATGACGTCTTAATTGACTAAGCATTTTTTGTCACGATCCCAGAAAGAATTTTTTTCTTTTATATACTAATTGTAAGTACTGTTAATAAGTATTACTTCTTAATGTACCAGTTAAAAAGGCGGAAAATGAGCTTGTCACGACGCTTGCGCACTATCGTCTTCAACATAACCTAGCATAAACTAGTATAAAGCGTATAAAGTTTATAAAGTATAAAGTTATAAACAGTTATAAACGCAAGGCGTAAACTTTTAAAAAATGTTTATTGATTATTAAAAAGGCAAGCAAATCCCATTTTATCTAATAAAGAATCATATATTTCTGATTTCACACAAAATTTAATACTTTCTCCGATAAGAATAATATGAAAAATCAGAATTTAAACTGTCCTGAAATATCGTCTCGTAACCTCAAGGACACTGCATGACTGCTCTTACTTCCATTAAATTTTGTGTGAAATCAGAAATATGAATTATTACACA
>NC_046658.1:65145052-65150737 GCF_010883055.1 Belonocnema kinseyi | reverse complement strand
GAAGTCACTTTCAGCAGAAATTTATGATATTTAAAAAAATTTTTTAATGCTGCAAAAAAATTATTGCGATTACTCCGTGAGTTTCTAATGTAAATGTTAACGTAGAATCCGAATTTCAACAATTTAAAACTTGATCGGGCTTTTTTTAGTTTTTTGAGAAGGAACCGAAGGGGGCCCAGTGGGGTCTTTAAGGGTACTTTGTAGATGCTCCTTTCGGTCCGCCAGGGCTTCTAGATTTGTGAAGTGTTGTAATTGTTATGTTATATATGTGTCACAACGCAACATAGACCGTACAGCAGGCCCAAACTAGACCGTTTAATCTGCGCCAGATTAGAGTCTAGACGGTCTAGTCTGGGGCTGGCCAACGCCAGAAGATTTTTTTCTACCAGGGGCTAACGTTATGGAAAATTCCGTAATAAAAGAACTGGTCTAGGTGGAAAACGGTTATTTTTATGGCAAATCCCGCAATAGTAAAGAGTACGGGAATTTAAAGTCCCTTAAGCTTTGGTTATCGAAAACGGAACGTTAATAATAATAGTTTTAATTAAATTTTCTTTTAAAGAACACATTTTGCATTAAAATTATGTTAGGCATTTAATTTATTCCTTTCTTTTTCAATAGGAAGCTTTTTGAACATTTTCAAAAATATTAGAGTGACATCGAGTCTCACACATTCTAAATTACGTGTATATAAAAGGATAAGGCTTCGTAGAAGACAGTACATTTTTATTGAAGAATACAAACTTTGGTTTCATGCACAGAAGATTGTTCAACAAAGCATGTTTTATTCAAGTCGATGTATTCATCATATTATTTAACAATTGCAAATTAGATTATGCCTTTTTTTATCTCGACTTGATTTAGTTACTATCGAAAATTCAATTCAATTTAACAATTGAAACCAAGCGTCACAAAGGGACCTAACGGAAATTGGAATAAGTCACCTGAAAATGGCTGAATACGATTAAATTCTACGCACTTAAAATCGACTTATTCAAATTTTAGTTGGACCTCTTCTTAACGCGCGTCTTCAATTGCGTGATGTAATAATTATTTTATATCAAACTCTTTCTTACATGAATGAATACATTCTATTCGATCGAATATATAGAGAGTCGACATAAATTATTTGCAAATCGTTTCCCTTGTATAAATGTAAAAGGTTGTAGCGCAACTGACTGCCAGGTGACCAACTATTTCAAAGAACTTCCATATAATAATAACTCAAATGAATTTTCTATACCAGTCAAAAGTTTGACGTTTTTTCCTTTATGTGGTACGAAAATTTATTGGAATTATTAGTTAATGCGTAAGTTCGTATAAAATAATTGGTCAAGGAATGCTAACTTATGTTTCATCTATCACGTATTTATCTTCCTTTGAGTCAAAAATTTAGGAAGCGAGTGTAAGTTAGAAATTTAAAAAATAGATGACCAAGTTTTTTTTTACTTTATGAGCATTTCAAATATGAAAGATTCTGCATGCATTATTTTAATATAATTTTCCGCTAAATAGTCTGAATGGTTTTACGGATAAACAAATTGCGCATAAAATGGATAAGGTTGAAAAAAATTATGAGAAAATTAAAAATGAATAATGCAAGAGATCATAGATTCCTAGAGCTGTAAAGTATATTTTCTGACCAAATCCCCGTTTTTTACAATTGAAAATGTAACTGTGATACAGCCTAATACTTATAATAGGGACCGCACTTTATCAGTTCACTGAATATTTTTTTGAACCTAAGAATTTTTTTTGTAAATAAAATATCGAATTGAAACTTTAGAAAATGTATTATAGTACAATAAAGTTCGTATAGACACTTCATTTGGGTAGGAACTTCACTGACAATTATTTCCAACCCAATTAAGACTGGGAGCTTTCTTCACATTTTTTTTCTGAACCTCGAATTTTTTTGAACAGTCGAATTTCTTTTATATACTAGGTGTGATGAAGAGATAATAGTCCGAGGGAGCCAAATCGGGCGAACACGGTAGATGCGGAAGCAATTGGAGCCCTAAATCATTGAGTTTAGCCGTGGTTGCGATATTCTTGTGCGCCGGCATTGTCAAAAATCGTTTTATTCCATACTCAACATGATGGGAAGTACTTCAACAACAATCAGCTGTCAAAACAAAACTAAGGCCAGTATCGCACTGAAATTCGGTAAGTCTGTCTAAATATGAACCGACTACAAGGCACCATAAACTTTTTGGCAGTAGCAGCGCATTCTGGCGGTCACGTTGAATTCAAGCCAAGACGAAAGTCTAGAGCATTTTAATGTTAAAAATCGTTATTGTTATTACTTAAGGAAACTAAGTAATATCAATAGATTATTATTATTTCCTGTAGAGTATGCCAAAGTGTGACATATTTAGATAGAATTCATTTGATGAGTTCATGAGGTAAATAATCTCCTTTTTAGCTACACCTCAGAATAAACGATAAATCTAGAGATTCTGTAGAACATTCCCAATTTTCCTGGATTTTTTAAAGATGTGTGTGCGCGCGCGCGCGTGTGTGTGTGTGTGTGTGTGTGTGTGTGTGTGTGTTAACGTAACTATGCAAAATCGTTCAGAACTACTCACAAGTCCATCAAAGAATACAAGATAAGCAAAGATGGACGCAATCCATGCAGAGCAGGAACAATATTTAATTTAAAATGATGATTTTGTGTAGAATTAATTTTTTGTGAAAACAATTCGTTGTGAAAATAATAACAGGAACAATACTTGAGCAATTACACAGCCACACAAAAAAAAGTTTGCGGATCTGGTAACGAGACACACGTATTCCTATGGATTTTGGGGCGCTGAATTCAAATTCGGTATCAAAAATCACCCATCACGTCATGGTTGAGCTATAACCTCAAAAAATGACGAAAAATCATGCACTGAGGCAAATAAATTTCAAAATAATGCCAGTGATGCAAATTTTCACTTCAAAAACATGTCGACAACTGTGAAGGATCAACCCTTGCCTGATATCAACTTATTTAACATAACTTTGCCCAACAGAACCTGACATCACCTAACCTGAATTAACAGAAATTTATTGAACTACACGTAAAGCTCTGGAAGCATATTTTCCCAGCAGCAAATGTGTGCTACATCGAATGGATCAACTCGAGCCTAACCTAGAAATAAATCTAACTTAGCCTAGCCTAACCTAACCTCACGAAACACAATTAAACTGATTGTGTTGTCCCGTTGTGTTTGCGGTACCGTTTGAATCAGCTTGGGCTTAACCTGCAAAGAGGTCAAACCTATCCTAACCTTAAAAAACCTGACCTAACCTAACCTAACTTAACTTCACGTAACACAATTAAACACATTGTGTTGTCCCGTTGTATTTGCGGTACCGTTTCATTCAGCTTCGGCTTAACCTACATAGAGGTTTAAATTATCCTAACCTAACAAAACCTGACCCAACATAACCTAGCCGAATGAAATTCAACCACACGTGTAGCTATGTAAGCGCACAGTTCTCAGTCTTAAATGTGTGCTATATTTAATAGGTTAACTCGATCTTAACTTACAAATGAATCTAACTTAACAGAACCTAACGAAATTTTGTTTAACGCAACACAACTTAACTTAAGTGTTCCCGTTGTAACACAATAAAATTCATTTCATTGTACTACAGGTGGTTAAAAATTTAGACGCACATTACTCATTTGAAGAAACTTAGAACACCAGGTAGAATTGACCCCGTTTCAATTAATCTGACAATGTTTATATCAATTAAAATGTAGAACTGTAACTTAAACATGCAAATGAATAAGAGTTTTATTCAAAAATTTTTTCTTTCTGCTTTTCTTAAACTTAAGGGATATATTTATACTATCTTTCGTATTTACATCTTATCTTGCTTTTTATCGTAAATAAATTGATTTATAGGCCTACTTCAGTCTATTTTCTGCCTGCTATAACGTGTCCTTTTTTCTTCGAAGGAAAGATGCAAAGGGTTACGCTTACGTTTAAGACCTACATTCGTTTCCCTTTCCAACATCCAGCAAAAATCAGCCATCCTGACCTCGTCCCATATAGCCTGATATCGTTGTTCCAGAAAACGTTCCCATTGTTCTTCGCTGAAATCACCAACAATTTTTGGAAACTTATCCAGATGGGAATCAAGAAAATGAAGTTTTAAATTCATCAAGCAGCCTAAACTTTTTGTAGTTTCTTATTATTTTCGCAACAATATTCTCGTAGTCTGGACTTTTTTTGTTACCGAGGAAATTTGCGTTTACTGCTTTAAAACTTTCCCAAGCGTCCATTTCAATTTTCGTCATGTGGCTCACGAAATTAGTATCTCTTGTCAATATTCGAATCTGTGGTCCATCAAAGACTCCTTCTTTCAATTGAGCGTCTGAAACATTAGGGAAGTTAAGGGATATATACTTATAGCATTGTCCATCTTTGTCTAACGCCTTGACAAATTGCTACATGAGCCCAAGCTTTATGTGGAGGGGTGGTAGTAAAATTTTTTCTGGATCAACGAGGCTTTGGTTGATGATATTATGAGAACCAGGTTTTAATGAATCTTTTAAAGGCCAATGTTTTTTGCTGTAATGATTGGATCGATCTCTGCTATTCCATAGGCATATGAAGCATGGCTCTCTCGTGAAAGCCGATTGTTGGCCTAATATCATTGTTATGATTTTGAGATCACCACATATTTGCCATTTGTGATTCGTGTAATTAACTTTGTCAAGAAGCATTTTAACATTTTTATATTCTTCTTTGATGACCGTTGAGTGAACTATAGGGATAGGAGCGTAAGTATTCGTGTTATGCAGTAAAACATCCTTAATGCTGCGTTTTGACGAATCAATGAAAAGTCGCCATTCTTCGTCTCTGTACACATTTTTCTTCAAGTCGTTCATTAGTCCGTTAACGTTAGTGCAGTACACTAAAAATGTCTCTCCGTCTTTAACGAAAAACTTCCTGAATTTTTTGTCCCTGTCGCGATAGAATGAAACTTTTGTCTTTGGCTCCAGAAGATTTCTTCTTTTTAGAAATGAAGCGGCAAATTCAGCGCTGTCTTTCGGTAATCCAAGATCTCTAATAAAATCATTCAGTTTTAGTTGCGACACTAATATTGGAACCTTCAATTTCATTTTATGCACGCCATATTCGACATCTTTTTCGTCATTTTCATCGGAATCATCAGAACTATTTTCTGTTCTTTCACTGGTTTCACTACCGTCTCCGTGACGTTGACTTTCAACTTCCATTCTATCATCTTCTAAAGCGCTTAAATCAGTCTGGCGTGCATTTTTATTGATTTCAATTGCTCTTGTGACTGTGCACACATTAATGTACGAAATGTTATTTTTATTTTTGGCGTTGAACCCTTTGACAGAATTCATGCAAAAGTAGCAGTCCTTCGCAGTGATCCCAGATCTGAAACGAGACGTGGTCCAATACTATGACACGTCTGCGGCCGTGTGAATATGGTAGGAGACGATATAAATGCTTGGGTTGCGCGCGCAACCCATTTCTCCTCTTCTGATTTTAAAAACTCGAAGGTTCACGATTGCCGGTCAGAATACTTCGGCGGTTCTATTTATATCTCTACCTGCTTTGAAATAAAATGAAGAGATTGGGATTTTAATATTTTCAGATTTCTATGCTGGGCTGGCGATTCTCATGATCTGAATACTTCGCGCGCCTCTTTAAT
>NC_046658.1:65141362-65144952 GCF_010883055.1 Belonocnema kinseyi | reverse complement strand
TAGGTCAGGTTTTTTAAGGTTAGGATAGGTTTGACCTCTTTGCAGGTTAAGCCCAAGCTGATTCAAACGGTACCGCAAACACAACGGGACAACACAATCAGTGTAATTGTGTTTCGTGAGGTTAGGTCAGGTTAGGCTAGGTTAGGCTCGAGTTGACCCATTCAATGAAGCAAACATTTGCTACTGGGAAAATATGCTTCCAGAGCTTTACGTGTAGTTCAATAAATTTCTGTCAATTCAGGTTAGGTGAGGTCCGGTTCTGTTGGGTAAAGTTATGTTAAATAAGTTGATATCAGGCAATGGTTGATCCTTCACAGTTGTCGACATGTTTTTGAAGTGAAAATTTGCATCACTGGCATTATTTTGAAATTTATTTGCCTCAGTGCGTGATTTTTCGTCATTTTTAGAAGTTATGGCTCAACCATGACGTGATGGGTGATTTTTGATACCGAATTTGAATTCAGCGCCCCAAAATCCATAGGAATTCGTGTGCCTTGTTACCAGATCCGCACCATTTTTTTTTGTGTGGCTGTGTTATAATAATTTTGTGTATCAACATTTTTTTATGGAAAATAATGTGTGTATGGAACATTTTTTGGAAAATAATTTCTGTAGAAAAATCTTCCTGTGGAATATATTTTATGTAGGAAAACATTTTTGTGGATAATAACACAGCCACAAAACAACAAAAAAAGTTTGCGGATCTGGTAACATGACACACGTATTCCTATGGATTTTGGGGCACTGAATTAAAATTCGGTATCAAAAATCACCCATCACGTCATGGTTGAGCCATAACCTCAAAAAAAGACGAAAAATCATGCACTGAGGCAAATAAATTTCAAAATAATGCCAGTGATGCAAATTTTCACTTCAAAAACATGTCGACAACTGTGAAGGATCAACTCTTGCCTGATATCAACTTATTTAACATAACTTTAGCCAACAGAACCTGACCTCACCTAACCTGAATTAACGGAAATTATTGAACTACACGTAAAGCTATGGAAGCATATTTTCCCAGTAGCAAATGTGTGCTACATCGAATGGGTCAACTCGAGCCTAACTTAGAAATAAATCTAACCTAGCCTAACCTAACCTCACGAAACACAATTAAACTGATTGTTTTGTCCCGTTGTGTTTGCGGTACCGTTTTAATCAGCTTGGGCTTAACCTGCAAAGAGGTCAAACCTATCCTAATCTAAAAAAACCTGACATAACCTAACTTAACTTTACGTAACACAATTAAACTGATTGTGTTGCCCCGTTGTGTTTGTGGTACCGTTTCATTCAGCTTGGGCTTAACCTGCAAAAAGATCAAACCTATCCTAACCTAAAAAAACCTAACCTAACCTAACCTCACGAAACACAATTAAACTGATTGTGTTGTCCCGTTGTGTTTGCGGTACCGTTTCATTCAGCTTCGGCTTAACCTACATAGAGGTTTAACCTATCCTAACCTAACAAAACCTGACCTAACCTAACCGATTACGCTGGCAACCCTGTTCTTGCGTACTTTCATATTTTGACATTAATAGCAGTAAATGTCTGGAGTTTCGTAACCGCTTGTGCTCGCATTATTCGCCTGTGCCTATAACCAGGGCACCTCCACGTGGTGATGGTGGACAACGGATCCACATTGGTTGAGTCCCTGGGTAAACGGCGTTCATACCGTCATGGCAGACACAGGTAAAAAGTGTATTACGATGCAGGGAAAAAACCCAGTATCGGCGATTGGTCAGGGTGGGAAAGCGGGCTCTCCGACTTCGTCATCATGCAACCGTAGCTCTTCATCAATGGATAACTTGGTTAGTGTATAGTCTCATGCTACAAGAATAAAAACCACGAGCACTTCCCAATCGCATGCCTGCCAGAATAGCTCAGATTCATTCTGTTACATTTGCAGTAAATATGAAGTGAGCAGTTTGCGAAAATCAATCGACGAGGAAGTGAAAAGTCTTTACGAAAAGTGTTTTGACCGTAAATTGCTGCACCAAGAAACAAAATGGATTCCTCACGTCATTTGTAATTCCTGCAGACTTATGTTGTATCGTCTAAAAAATTCAAACAACGAAAAGTACCGCAAGTACTCTACATCAACCACATGGAAAAAACCCGTTATTGCGAAGGACTGCTACTTTTGCATGAATTCCGTCAAAGGGTTCAACGCCAAAAATAAAAATAACATTTCGTACATTAATGTGTGCACAGTCACAAGAGCAATTGAAATCAATAAAAATGCACGCCAGACTGATTTAACCGCTTTAGAATATGATAGAATGGAAGTTAAAAGTCAACGTCGTGGAGACGGTAGTGAAACCAGTGATCGAACAGAAAATAGTTCTGATGATTCCGATGAAAATGACGAAAAAGATGGCGAATATACCGTGCATAAAATGAAATTGAAAGTTCCAATATTAGTGTCGCAACTAGAACTGAATGATTTTATTAGAGATCTTGGATTACCGAAAGACAGCGCTGAATTTGCCGCTTCATTTCTAAAAAGAAGAAATCTTCTGGACCCAAAAACAAAAGTTTCATTCTATCGCGACAGGGACAAAGAATTCAGGAAGTTTTTCGTTAAAGACGGAGAGACATTTTTAGTGTACTGCACTGACGTTAACGGACTAATGAACGACTTGAACAAAAATGTGTACAGAGACGAAGAATGGCGACTTTTCATTGATTCGTCAAAACGCAGCATTAAGGATGTTTTACTGCATAACACGAATACTTACGCTCCTATTCCCTATAGTTCACTCAACGGTCATCAAAGAAGAATATAAAAATGTTAAAATGCTTCTTGACAAAGTTAATTACACGAATCACAAATGGCAAATATGTGGTGATCTCAAAATCATAACAATGATAGTAGGCCAATAATCGTCTTTCACGAGAGAGCCATGCTTCATATGCCTATGGAATAGCAGAGATCGATCCAATCATTACAGCAAAAAACATTGGCCTTTAAAAGATTCATTTAAACCTGGTTCTCATAATATCATCAACCAAAGCCTCGTTGATCCAGAAAAAATTTTACTACCACCCCTGCACATAAAGCTTGGGCTCATGAAGCAATTTGTCAACGCGTTAGACAAAGATGGACAATGCTATAAGTATATATCCCTTAACTTCCCTAATGTTTCAGACGCTCAATTGAAAGAAGGAGTCTTTGATGGACGACAGATTCGAATATTGACAAGAGATACTAATTTCGTGAGCCACATGACGAAAATTGAAATGGACGCTTGCGAAAGTTTTAAAGCAGTAAACGCAAATTTCCTCGGTAACAAAAAAAGTCCAGACTACGAGAATATTGTTGCGAAAATGATAAGAAACTACAAAAAGTTAGACTGCTTGATGAATTTAAAACTTCACTTTCTAGATTCCCATCTGGATAAGTTTCCAGAAAATGTTGGTGATTTCAGCGAAGAACAATGGGAACGTTTTCATCAAGATATAAAAGTGATGGAACAACGATATCGGGCTAGATGGGACGAGGTCATGATGGCTGATTTTTGCTGGATGTTGAAAAGGGAAACGAATGTAGGTCTTAAACGTAAGCGTAACCCTTTGGATCGTTCCTTCGA
>NC_046658.1:65137992-65141262 GCF_010883055.1 Belonocnema kinseyi | reverse complement strand
AATTGATACAAACATTGTCAGGTTAATTGAAATGGGGTCAATTCTACTTGTAGTTCTAAGTTTCTTCAAATGAGTAATGTGCGTCTACATTTTTAACCACCTATAGTACAATGGAATGAATTTTATTGTGTTACAACGGGAACACTTAAGTTGTGTTGCGTTAAGCAAAATTTCATTAGGTTCTGTTAAGTTAGATTCATTTGTAGGTTAAGATCGAGTCAACCTATTAAATATAGCACACATTTAAGACTGAGAACCGTACGCTTACATAGCTACACGTGTGGTTGAATTTCATTCGGCTAGGTTAGGTTTGGTCAGGTTTTATTAGGTTAGGATAGATTAAACCTCTATGTAGGTTAAGCCGAAGCTGAATGAAACGGTACCGCAAACACAACGGGACAACGCAATGAGTTTAATTGTGTTACGTAAAGTTAAGTTAGGTTAGGTTATGTCAGGTTTTTTTAGATTAGGATAGGTTTGACCTCTTTGCAGGTTAAGCCCAAGCTGATTCAAACGGTACCGCAAGCACAACGGGACAACACAATCAGTTTAATTGTGTTTCGTGAGGTTAGGTTAGGCTAGGTTAGATTTATTTCTAGGTCAGGCTCGAGTTGACCCATTCGATATAGCACACATTTGCTACTGGGAAAATATGCTTCCAGAGCTTTACGTGTAGTTCAATAAATTTCTGTTAATTCAGGTTAGGTGATGACAGGTTATGTTGGGTAAAGTTATGTTAAATAAGTTGATATCAGGCAAGCGTTGATCCTTCACACTTGTCGACATGTTTTTGAAGTGAAAATTTGCATCACTGGCATTATTTTGAAATTTATTTGCCTCAGTGCATGATTTTTCGTCATTTTTTGAGGTTATGGCTCAACCATGACGTGACGGGTGATTTTTTATACCGAATTTGAATTCAGCGCCCCAAAATCCATAGGAATACGTGTGTCTTGTTACCAGATCCGCAAACTTTTTTTTGTGTGGCTGTGTAATTTGTGTAGAAACAATTTTGTGTTGGAAAAACTTTGTGTAGGAAATATTTTGTGTAGGAAAAATATTATAGACGTAATATTTTAAAAGAATTATTATTTATTTCTGTTTAGGAAATATTTTGATTAGAAAAAATCTAATAGTGTTTGATTTTGTATAGGAAATATTTTTTTTGTAGGAAAAAATTTGTGTAGGGAAAAAAGCCAGTACACTTTGTGTACAAACATTTTGTGTAGGAAGTATGTTTTACAATTTTTTACATACCTCTCAAATGCCAAAATTATTTCTGAGATCTTTTATACTCAATCTACCCCACTGAATGACTGAAAATTCCCCTACAATCAAAATATACGAACTTGCTGCTAAATATATGAGTTTTTACAATAACGTATGCAAAAAATGTTATTTACAATAGACGAACAATTTTGAGGTTCTAATTTCCCGGATTTCGAAAATTGGTTGTAGAGTTTGAAGTGACTCGAAGGAATATTTAAAATTTCGAAAACGACGCTTCAATATAATTCGATATTTATTATTATTATAGATAACAACGGAGTGGTATTGTGTTATAAAATGAAATTCAAATAGGCGTGAAGTACGTCTCTAGTTACGCTACTGATCGCCATTGGAGCACAAGAGACCACTCTGCTCGTAGTTTCAGGGCCGTCAACCGACGCATAATGACCAATGTCAAAACCGGGCAGTTTGCGATGTTCTGCCAGGATGTTATCCCCGAGATTTTGTTCTGCCTTTTCGAATATATGTTTTGAATAATGAGTACACGGTAAAAAAAAATTAAGCTGTGACAGGGATATTATTCCTTATTATAGCTAAATATTGAGCTGAAAACGAACGAAGAAATTAAGAAAGATTTCTGGATCTGCGAAAATGAATATCCTTGACCATTTTCCATATAATATCGTATAGTCAAACCCCTGATAAGTATAGCTATAATAAGGATTTTAAGAATAGGTGTCTGGAGGAATTATTGGAAGAGCGCCGGTGCATTGTGGGAGCAGCGAAACAAAATGGCAACGGTCTAATCGGAAGCAGTGACAGTTCAGATTTACTTTGGACAATTAAACGCTTTTTACCACTTAAAATGTGCGGGCATGTTAATATCAAATAGAGTTTATGATGCGGTAATAATAATTTACAATTGGTTTGATTGTAGGCGATGACTATATTGAAATATCAAGAAACGTGATAAAAACAACAAACTTGACCTCCAAATGCATTATACGGATTTCAGAGAAATTCATTTTCGCGATACCAGACGAAAGATTGGCTAGTGTAAGTTAAAATATTTCTATAACAACTAAATTTTTTCTAATCTAAAGATAATAAAATTATACATAATCGGTCGAAAATAATAAATTCTCCAACTTAGCAATTGTGTCCAAATTACTGATTTACGAGAAAAATTTACATAAAGTAACTAAATGTTTAACTCTTCTAACTAAATGTTTTACCGAATCAAAGCGGACACTTTCTTTGACTTTAATACATTCTCGATTCACTCGTTCGCCTCAAGAATTTTTTTTCCGTGTAGAATGTTATATAAAAAATTTGGGTGTTAGAAAATAACTTTAAAATGCCATATTCTTTTACAACTCTAGAATCGTTCTGCCCCCCTTTCCGCACCGGCCTATTGTTCTGCCAATTGCACGTAACATTGTCTAATTGTCTTGACATTCAACACAGAAAGATTCAGCCGTTACCTATGACTTATTTTAATCATTTTTTTACAACTTCGAATGAGTAAATAAACACCTCCCCGGGACTACCCCTGGAGAAGCAAAATTTGGTGATCAGTGTATTCTCAAAAATCAAGAAAATAAAGGCAGAATCGTTCCCTAATAACTCGCCAAAAAACGGCCTCGGCTCTTATAATATAAGATTTCTTATTATATACTATAATATCGTTTTACTATATCCATTAGTCATTTTAAAAAAATTCATTTTACAAATAACTCTTGCACTTTTTAGCAAGTTAAGGATGGCACGGGAGAAGGGCATTGGTACCACATTTGGGAAATTTATTTTATGATTTTGGTAGAATGTTTTTCCGTCCGACTGAATAGGCTGCGAAACCCCTTTTTGTAATCGCAAATCGCTTACTTTGACTAATTTTTCAACCTAACGGTTAGTAGACTTATGCCTGGAATTTATTCGGCTTTATACGAGGGTGGATTGATAAGTTTCCGGCCTGACCAAGAGATGGCGCCACTAGGCCTACCTTGAGGTGGCGTTCTATAGTACCATCCTTAGATAGCT
>NC_046658.1:65133789-65137892 GCF_010883055.1 Belonocnema kinseyi | reverse complement strand
GTATCAGCCTTGGAAGAGATTATGTTGAGAAATAAAAAATAAAAATTCTTAAAAACGTTGTTTTTCTTGGTCAGGCCGGAAACTTATCAATCCACCCTCGTATGACCCTATATACGTTAAGTCATACCGACCAACCCTGCTGGAAGTATAAAGATAGAGATCCTATCTTTTTTAATCATTTTGTATCTTTATGTTAGAAAGAAATATAGAAAATGTATCCCATTCTATATATTTATCAATATAAATTCACGTCTATCTTTTCAATCTAAATTTTAGTCTGCCTTTTTTTAATCTCTTTTCTTCTTTATCTCATCCTATCTTACGCCTATCTTCGTCTATCTTTTTCTATCTCTTTGTTTGCCGAAATTCACGGTAATTTTTTGCAGTACCCTCTTCTATATCTTATCTTATTCTTTGTCTATCCACGTCATTATTTTTTTTGTCTATCGTTTAATCTAAATTTCCGTCTATCTTTTTAAATATCCTCTTCTCTATCTCATCATATCCTATACACATCAACGTCTACCTTTGTCTATCTCTTTGTCAATCTTTTTCTATCTCTGTTAATCTAAATTTCCCTCTATTTTTTTCAATCCCCTCTTTTCTACCCTTCTTGAAGTAGAAAGGTTTAAAATGGCAGGAGAATACAGATTTATTATTCTATCTATCTCAATGGGTCTTTTTGCACCCCTAAAACAGTATATTTTCCTATTCTGAATTTGAATAATATTCTATATCTCTTTCTCTACTTTTTGTGACCGAGGATTCTTTTCTTTTTCTATCTCTGTGCCAATCTAAATTCACGTCTACCTTTTGTGTCTCACTCTTCTCTATCTCATCCTAAACTACATATATCAAAGACTGTCTTTTGCTAACTATTTCTCAATCTAAATGTACATCTATCTTTTTCAATTCTCTCTTCTCTACCATGTTGTAAGTAAAAAAATATTGAAAATTATACAAATTAGGAAATAGGAAAAGATAGAACTATCCTATCTCTCTCACTGAGTCACTTTGCATCTCTAAAACGCTATCTGTTCCTATCCCCAATCTCAATAATTTGCTATCTCTTAAATAAGAATTTTATTGACTTACCTTTCGTGACTGAGGACTCTTATCACTTTCTATCCCTAAGTCTACCTATCTATTACGAATTTATATCCATTTCTCTATCTTTCATGACGGAGGACGCAAACCATTTTCTTTTATTCATTATATCTCTCCAAGATAAATGTGAACGTTTGTGTGTCTCATTTGCCATATTGAGCGATTAAATATAATTATCATTTTCTATCCCTCGAAATCCGGGAATACATAAAAAATGTAGGGAGTTTATTTAAAAAATTAATTTCACGTTAACCACGTACCTGAAAGACAACGTGACGTCCATGCTCATATACCTACACACTAAAAATTTATTTCAATACTTTAGTTGATAACTGTCTCAACATGGCAAAACCGTCAGGTTGGCTTAGATAAAGGATAGGATGAGATGGAGAAGAGAGGATTCAAAAATATAGACATAAAGTTAGACTGACCAAGAGTTAGAAAAAAATATTTGTTGATAGATACTAGGATGAGATAGAAAAGAGGAGATTGAAAAAGATAGACGGGAGTTCGGATTAACAGAGATAGAAAAAGATTTACATGAAAAGATAAAGGATATGATGAGATTGAGAGGAGGGGGTTGTAAAAGATACATTTTAATTTAGATCGAAAAAGAGATCGAAAAAGAGATAGAAAAAGATAGATGTTGATAGATCTTGATAGATATGTTCTATATCTCTTTCTAACATGAAGATTCAAAATTATTCAAAAAGATACTTTAATCATATTTTTAATTTGAGTAAAGAACTTGACACATGTGCGGCCCTGTGTCGCAATATGCATATGCAATGTGTGTGTGTGTGTGTGAAACATGCTGTCTGCTGAACTCAAGCAACGCATATTAACTATCGTGATCGGCTTGTGCTAACTTTCAACTACCATCTACCAGTCTACCACTCATCATTCACTAGGTCCTCGTTTGTGGATCTGCAAGGCGATATGAGATCTGAAGATCAAAACAGGCTTCAACGATCCCGAAGCCGAACCCGACAACCAGTCTTTTTAAACTCTCCTCTAGAGACATTACATTTCTTGCCTCCGATAAGTCGGCCGTTGTGGGTGAATGTTTAAATTTAGTTCATATCAGAAAACGACAGAGGGGCGTGAACTTGAGTTTTTGATATATAAAAAAAAACATTTAACCAAGAACATCACAGTTACTTCTTTACGGCTGGACAGCAGGTACATTTTTTTATATATTTATTAAGTTTCTATAAATAATATTTTTGACAATCTAATATATATTATAACAAATGTTTAACCACGAAAAGTATTCAACGGTATTGAATTATATTATTTTAATGTTGATAAATACATCATGTAAAAAGATCTATAGATCGAAAAAGATTAGATCTGCTATAGTATCTAATAGGATTTTAATCATTCGAAATATAATCGTATGTAGATACCTAACAATTTCAACTCGAGTGAGTTAGTCAAAATTGATGAATAAATCGATCTTAAGAATTAAATCTAGAACTTTCTTATATGACAAATATAAAATATTAAATACGTTATGAGAATTCATCATTTCAAAAAAAATTTAATGGAACATAGAATTGAAGACTTTAATTATTAAATGTGGAAATCAAAACATTTTGAATTGAAAGCATTTGAAATTTGATAATTTTAAGTCGAGGCGTTCTAATTTTACAATTTTAAATTAAGAGTAGTAATAATCTATTGAATCGATTAAAATATTGTTTTAACTTATCTAAATCGATACTTATTTATAGAACATCACATGCACCATATTTATTCTTTAATCCTACTTTCAAGTGCGAAAGTGATTCATTGCTAAATACACCTGCATTGCATATCTCAATCTAACATACATTTTTTTAAAGTGTCAACTGATTTATTTCCAGAATACAAATAGTAAGGTGATAGAAGGAGATATGCTTCGTCCACTTTATTGAGACAATTCAAGACTTCAGTAAAACCATTAAGAAGTTCGAAAATGAAAATCAACTACAGTCTATTGCCTATTAAGGCTCATTACTTTTGTTTTATGGCATGTAAGTGATTTTATTGCTATTATTATTTTCGTTTATTTATTTTCATTTTATTAATCTTCTATATTTAAAACCAGCTTTCGGGCCCATTCTTCCATTCTTGGCTGTATATGGAAAACAACTCGGTGTTTCTTCCATAGTTATGGGTAGTATTACTTCAGTATTACCAATTTTATTTTTAATCGCAAAGCCCACTATTGGATTTATTGTAGATTATTTCCGAAAACGTCGAAAAATAATATTCGTCTCTTTATTAATAATAACCAATGCCTGCTTCGTTTTGATGTACTTCCTCCCATCTTTACCAGGACCACATCTTTTCAAAAATGATTTCCAAAACGTGTCAATCTCACAGATTTTATTTTGCGATTTTTCGGTGAGTTCAATTTTATTTATCATTATTATATCATATATCAATTATATATCATATTTTGATTAGTCAGATCGATCTTTTTTCATTTATATATATATTTTTTTATTTTCTATATTTTATTTATTTTATTTTTAAATTCCTACTTAAAGCAGCATGCATTTTTCTCTTGATTTTTATTAAAATTTTCCTTGTCTGGAAAATTGCTTTGAGGTTGATTTTTAAGTTATTATTTTTTGTATTTTAGATTTAAATGTATAAAGTAAATAATCATAATGCACAATTAAAAAAGTAATTATTTTAATGACAGTTTTTGGAAATCGTAATTTAAAAATGATTCCATTTTCAAACGAAGTTTGGAATTGTTTCATTGTTAATTCTTTGAGTTTTAATAAATTAATTTTGAAAGTTTTCAATTAGATTTTAGAAAGCATACCATTCTCAAAGTTTTTCGAATAGTTAAACTTTAAACAGTCAGAATATTTTTAATTCTTCAATTTTGAATGGTGAAAATAACAGTTAGCCTTTTTTACAGAAATCACAGTTTTTAATCAAAAAATCTGTCCATAAACTTTGAATGTCACTCGATGCTACATGAAATGATACTTATT
>NC_046658.1:65128169-65133689 GCF_010883055.1 Belonocnema kinseyi | reverse complement strand
CTTTCAAAATTTAGATAATTTCAATTTTAAATTATAAATATGAATGCACTATTCTAATTCTAAAACAGTTTAATTTTGTAAGCATTGGAACTAATGCTTGTTTACATCAAAATCTTAAATTCGAAAATATTTGGTTTGCAATTTCTTTATTTTTAAAAGTTTCCAATTCAACTTTGACAATATTGTAGTTTCAAAATCAAATATTAAAAACGTCACGACAATAATTAAACGGTTTCGTATTGAAAGTGTCGATTGTCAGTTTTAAATTTAATAATTTCAGATTGAAATATTATGAATTGTTTCGTTTTAATTTTAGTTAGTTTCAAATTTAATCATTTTAGATTTACATGTTACAATTTTTTTGGTTTCAGTTTTTAACGCGCAAAATTATATGTTTTTTTAATGCTTTGAAATCATAGAATATCGACTTGATGGATACCCAATGTTCAGTTTTTAAGACAAGGATTTCACAAATTCAAGCCTTAAAGTTAGAAGATCGAATTTAAAGGCTTAAAATTGTGCAGGTTCAAATATTTTAATTGCATATAACATAATTTTTTTATTTATTATTTTAATTTTTAATTTTAAATATTATATCTTGAAATAATCCGATTTTTAGTTCAAGATTTGAAAACATGAAGCATTTTAAATTGAAAAATATCGTTTTGGAAAATTTTAAGAATGAATAATAATTTCAAATAAAGTGTTAGAAATAAAACGATTTAAAATGAAGAAGTTCCAAAATATAGTGTTTAAAATCAAAATAGATAAAAATTAAAATATATATGAAATTGATACCGTAGTAATTGAATAATTATTTCTTTTATTTTTTTTCTTGTAATTTAAGATTTCTAAATTTACATGTTGAGCATTAAATTTCCAATTAAACACTTTTTTAACTTATAATTTTGCAATACAAAAATCCTTGAAAAATATTTTACATTATGTTAGTTGTTAATTTTCAAGTGATTTAAATTTACCTAAAAAAATCAAATTTTAAAGGGTTTCTTTCTAAAAAAATCTTTAATATTACAATTCTTGGTGACTAAAAACTTTTTCACTTTTAAATTAAATTCGGATTTGCTTAATTTTAAGCGTTATGTGTAGAATTTTTTGCATCTTTTATGTTTCACATTTAAAATTATGTTTTATTTTGAGTTTTTTTAGAATACCTCAATTTTATAAGTTTAACATTAAAAATGTATTAATTTTATGTAATACGAAATTTTAAGTTTAGAATTTTATAAGTGTAGACTTGAAAGCTAGAAATAACACAAGCTTTGAATTTTAAATAATCCAATTTTCAAAATTCCATTCTGAAAATGTTCCATTTAAACAATGTTTCTACTTTTAAAATTTCTTCTGAAATCATTTTATTTCAAGGTTCTTCAATTCAAAATAAAATTTTTCAATTTTGCACGCTTTTAATTAACAATGGTACAATCTCAACTTCTTTATAATAAAAATTTCCACATAATAGTCTAAAATTTTTCAGTTTTGAAAGCTTCTGATTCAAACATTTTCAATGTCAAAAACTTTTAATATGAAATTACTCTGTTTTAAATGCTTTTATTCAGAAATGTTTCGAGTTCAATTCCTTTTAATTCCATTTGACATAATATGATTTGACTAATATGAACCATATTATGGTTCTGGTTTTTAAATATAAAATTCTTCTCTTTCGAAAGTTTTCAATTCAAAATTATTATTTATTGTTTTAGACAATTGAGAAACTATATTGAGACGTGAATGGCGCTTTCGCGTGGGTTCATTTATTGCTACTTTCAATTTAATAAATTGATTTTGCTTTTGGAATAAATTGTATAACCTTTTTAGAAAAGCATTCGATCTGAGAGTTGCAATAAAGGGAAACAAACCAATTGTTCCTGGAGTTGCAGTGATGGGACTAATTTCACGTCAAGAGTGTTTTTTCATTCTAAATTCAAAGCAGAATTTTCAAGAAATTCGTCTTGTTCTCTCGAAATACTGGATAATATATCCAGTCACACAAACTTGATTTGCAATATT
Organism: Belonocnema kinseyi; assembly: GCF_010883055.1. NCBI lineage: Eukaryota > Metazoa > Arthropoda > Insecta > Hymenoptera > Cynipidae > Belonocnema > Belonocnema kinseyi. Next base: position 65,131,661 of record NC_046658.1, on the reverse strand, counting down.
AATTGTGAGAACTTCTCAACCAATTGTCTCTACACGTCCTCCACTTTTTGGGGATTTGTTCTCTTGTTATCTATTGGAAATATTGGATTTAATGTTGCAAATTGCATAAGCGATGCAATTTGTTTTGACGTCTTGGGTATGTGAAATTAATTTCGATTTCCACTGTAATTTTGATGTTTGATTTTATTTTAAATTAAACGGACAATTCTAGGAAATGGAGGAGAAATGGGATATGGAAGACAACGAGTTTGGGGAACGATTGGTTTTGGAATCACAGCATTTTTGGCTGGATACCTTATTGATTTGTGGTCCACAGACGATGATGTGAAATCATATACGCCGGCATTTATTCTTGTTTTCATATTTTGTATTACTGATTTAGTATGTTGCACGAAAGTAGAGGTAATTACAATTCATTACGCAGCAATCTTGTTTACTATGTAGAACGTAAAGTCTATATTGTTTAGTTGCCAGTTATGCCAGGGACAAAACATATCGTGAAGGATGTGTATCAATTAATTCGAATGAAACCAATTGCAACATTTCTCTGCTTTGCTACTATCGCTGGAATTCTGGACAGTTTTATAATCTACTTTTTATTCTGGTTCGCGTTTTTCTTTATAAAATCTTAAAATTATTTAAGATTAATTTTTTAAAAGAGATATTAATGTTTGAATCAGGTATCTAGAAGATTTGGCTTCAGCAACTGGTTATATGCCCCAGATTAAATTCATAGAAGGTCTGGTAGTAGCGGCTGAAACTTTGGGTGGTGAAGTGATATTTTTTTCTTTTTCTGGTATGTTTTTAACAAAATATTCAGATCTCTTAATGTTTTTACAAAAGCTTTGAAAATAATGGAATTGATTTCAGGTAAAATACTAAAGAAATTTGGATATGGCTACACTTTCACTTTTTGTTTTGCTTGTTATGCCTTGCGACTTGGACTTATTTCTTTAGTGCCAAATCCATGGTGGGCCATTCTAGTAGAATTTTTTATGCAAGGGCCAACCTACGCATTATGTTATACATCGATTGTCGCTTATGCGAGTGCAATTTCACCACCTGGTACATCAGCAACTGTTCAAGGAATTGTAGCTGGAATGGATGATGGTTTTGGTTTGTGGTTTTTTATATATCTAAAAACCCTAGCTTGATAAAATGCAATAAAAATATTCATTTTCTTGCAAATTGCAGGTTTTGCAATCGGAAGTCTGATAAGTGGGATTTTATACAAGAATTTTGGAGGTGTGATTACTCTGAGAATTTTTACTTTACTTGCCGCCTTTACCTCGATCTTGTATTTAATTTTTTACGTGACTTATTTAAAATTCACGATACCAGAAACAGGTAAGACTGAGCAAAATATATTTTTACTGTGAAATACAAAAATTGATTAAAGCTTCACTTGTGAAAATTATTGTGCATAAAATATACGTGGATAAAGAAGTGTTTTTTTCAGATACAAAAAAGAAAGTCTGGCAAAGTCCGGAAAATGCTGCAAGTACTTGTGTCCATGCAAATTCGTAGCCAAAATAACTCGGGTTCATGAAGAACTTTCCAAGAATGTGATACGTACAAAATAAAAGAGCATAATATCAAACAAAGTGTCTATAGTCGTCCAGCTTTTATCGGCGAATATCCAAGGTGGAACTGATACTTTCGCCTCCCTCAGGGAGCCCCATAAATCAAGTTTGCATAATTTTTCCTATTCATCCTAAAAAGCTGACTTTTAAGGAATGAAAGCCTTCAGTTTTTATAATTCTATTTTTGTACATTGTAAAATATGAGATTAAAGATTGTAAAGAAATCAAATCTATAATTTTCTAGCGTAAATTGTTTCTATTATTATTACTACTGTCTTGGCAAGGCTGGTATATTTAAGTCTCATAGCACTATGGTTAAAACCTATTTTAACATGCCTCTTTATTTCAAAACCCCGGCGAAACAGATGTCTATAGACGGGTCACCCTCGCTGCTAAAATATCGTTTCAGCCCTTTAGAAAAAGTACACATACCGCCAGACAACTCCACTTCACTGCCCATTGGGTACAAAATTTGGCGACGTCTTTACGACATCGACCGATATCTTTAAGACATCTTTACGACAACTTTACGACATCCTATGTCCATGTCGTTAAGGAGTCTTTTCGATATCGCAAATGAGTCGTATGATCTGACGATGTCTTTACAATATCACAAAGACACCAAAACGACATGGACATAGAATGTCGTAAAGACGTCGCCAAATTTTGCGCCCACTGGGTGGGTATCTGCCTGTGACCATTTTTCTTTCACTAAAGTGGAATTAGAATCATTGTATGAATTTGAATACAGCCAGTGATAACCCGCGGCTGGATGCAACTTTATTAGAAGTACTCGAATTTGTGTTTTGCCAGGGGAGACGAAAACTGCAGAAAACCAGCTCCCAAGTTCAGCCAGTTTTTCAATAGTCAAGTTTCAAAGCAGACATTCGACCCTACTCAGCGAATACATCAAATAATACCTCCTACTCGATATTAGTTGAAACGCAGCGAAATCTCCTCGTCAGTTGGGATGATTATGAATCAAATAGGTTTTATTTATTTTTTTTAATTAAGTGCTCTCTACCAAGAAATCAGAACAAATTCAAAAAGTTGCGACCAAGATATTTTAGAATCGAAAAGGAATATGAAAAATATTCGAAAGAGGCATATATCAAGTACATGGGCAACCATGCACGCACAGCGTTAAGCTTTTAATTAAAAAACTTAAATTTGATAAAAATTATGTTTAATCAATGTTCGGAACTTTAAGGATTTTTTATAATGTAATAATATGTTTGTATTTGGAGGTGAAAAATAAGAAATTTTTGGTTGTAGATAGGTTCAACCTTGTCTCGAATGATATGACATTCAATATTTATTTTAAAAAACAAACAAATTGTAATCGATAAGTAATTAGAGGGGGAGGGGGCTGTACATCAAACTTTTATTATTAATAACATGGAGAATTAATAACTTCGAAGGAAAATTTTGCTATAAAATGACATTTGCAGGATATTTTCAGAAGAATACAAGAAAATAAACGATATAATTATTGTAGGCACGCCATTAGAAATGGTGTTATAGTTAAGGGGTTTAATTATATTCTTTAATTGGACAGACAAAAGCAAAACCTTCAGGTTGGCTTAGATAAAGGATAGGTTGAGATGGAGAAGAGAGGATTGAAAAATATAGACATAAAGTTAGACTGACCAAGAGTTAGAAAAAAATATTTGTTGATAGATACTAGGATGAGATAGAAAAGAGGAGATTGAAAAAGATAGACGGGATATCTTCAAATTAATAATTTAGCAGTTGGTTGTACTTGCATTTTTAGAAGTCACTTGTTTTGCACATTTGTAACAAGAAGAACAAGTGAAAAACAAGTAACTTCTACAAATATAAACGTAAATACCATGGTGAGTAGATATTGCATCCATTAAAAACATTTAATTGTGTGAAAGAAAAAGAT
>NC_046658.1:65100975-65128069 GCF_010883055.1 Belonocnema kinseyi | reverse complement strand
ATATTATTGTGATATTGTGCAAACTATATCCGCCTGTAAGGCAAATATTCAGTTCTGAGTGATAATATCATAGGGAATTGCTACCTTCATAGAGGGAGGTTTGTAACTACCTAAATTTTCAAATCTATTTTTTTTTAAATATTGCAATATAATTTGACTCAAGGAGCTCGAAAATACATTTTAAAAAATTGTCTGTATGTATGTTTGTATTTTTTCCATTCACCACAATTCGAAAAGTAAAAGAAAATAAAAATTTATATCATCATAAAATTTGGACGAATTGTAGGCCTTCTGTTTGGTAGGAAATTCATCCTTTTGAATTGAAAATTCAACAATTTGGTAGAAAAGTAAAATATTTGGTTTAAAATTGAACTTTTTGGCTGAAAATTCATATTTTTGGGTTGGAAATTCAACTTTTTTTTTAGATAAGTTATCTTTTTGATTGAAAATTTAACAACTTTGTTGAAAATTCGTTTTGGGTGGGGGTGGGGGGGGGGGGTTCATCTGAAAATTGAACTATTCCATGTTTGATTAAAAATGTATCCTGTATATTGTATATTATATTTGCCATCATTTTTGGTTGAAAATCCAACTATGTTGTACAAACTTCAAATCCTTTTGGATTAGAAATTCATCTTTTATGATAGAAAAGTCATCCTTATTGGTTAAAAATCTATCTTACGTGGTTAAAAAGTCATTTTCTTGTTAAAAAATCAACTGCCTTCGAGAAAATTCGTCTTTTTAGCTTGTCAATTTTACGATTTGGTTAAATCTTTAATTCTTTTTTTGAAAAACTCCTCTCTTTTACTGGCAAGTTCATCAACTTCGTTGTTATCACAACTTTTTGGTTAAAAATTATTTTTGTTGTTGACAATTCGTCTTTTTGTGTTCAAGATTCATCTCCTTGAGTAGAAAATGTTTTCTGGTTGAAAATGCAACTATTTTGTTAAAATGCAATATATTTCGGCTTGAAATTTTAGGAATTTAAGGTGTTTCGTACAGAATTCAATACGTTATCTACATTCATTTTATTTAAAAGAAATAAAAAACTGTAAACCCCGTCTTTAGCGACCCTTGCAAAAGTTTCGGATTGGAATTCATTCCAAATCTTTCCGAATTATTCCGAAATCTGTATCAAAATCAACTCGAATGAATCCGCACCAATCCGAAAAAGTTCTACTTTCGTTCGATCTAAATCGGTTAAAAATTAATCCGAATCAATCCGGTTCAATCCGAACTTCCAATCTGAACCAAATTTTCATCCGAATGAATACGAATCAATCCGAGCTAAGATTGATATATGCTGAATTTTCAATTCGAATGAATCCGAATAAATGCGAATTCGAATTGAATTGGATTCATTCGGATAAAAAATCGGTTTAGGTCCATTCGAGTTCCAAATTATTTGGATTGAAAATTTTGTTTTGGCTGGTTCGGATTGAACATGATCGAGTCGGACTAATTGTTAACCGATTTCGATCGAACAAAATTGAGAACTAATTTCAGATTAGTTTCTATTCGGATTTTTCGAAAGGTCAGAACAGCCGTGTGGCAAGAAGTGACTTGGCTGCAGGCTTTCAAAAAATAAAAGAGCATCATGCAGCGACGCCAGATCCCAGCAGACCACTACACCATGACTACACCACTGAATATAATAATCAATTCGCACCTACAAAAATTACATAATTTATTTTTTTATTGCAAAGTGAACAATTCTATACATAATGCTCTAATGGTAGTGGCCCTAATAAATTTATTAATTTCGGCAATTTAACCATTATCGACCATTTCAGGAATTCCGTTTACCGACCAAATTGTGACGTCACTAGTGTCAGTCATGGACATAGGAAACACGGGAGAGGCGAGCGGGGTTGAATCCACGGGAGGGGGAGAATTCCATGAGTAGGGAGAGCCGCCATCTTACGATGTGCCATTTGATTATGCGCGCGAGCATTTTTACCGACAAACTGCATGAAAATATAAACATGTGGGTTCTGCCATGTTTATTGCGGGACATCAAAAGATGGCGGTCCTCCCCCTCATTGCATTACCCCCGCAACGGCATGCCTAGTCCCTTGTTTCCTATGTCCATGGTGTCACTGGTGTCACTGGTGTCAGTGGTGTCACAAAATAAAAAATCTGATAATGTGACGTCGGTGGTTTGGATGGAATAAATGTTCCATGTAGAATAAATTCTTGTGAAATTTAAATGAAAATGTTTTACTAATGCTTACTAGTGCGTACTTGTCCGTTTCTGTCTGTAGACAGTGTTGACATTGCGTCAAGTGGTCAAGTGAATAAAAATGACAGATGTTTGGCGTTTGGACACCTTACCATCCGATGTTCTCATCTTAATTTTCGATTATTGTCATGCATTTGACTTAGTCAGACTCAGTGAAGTTTGTACACGATTTCACGAAGTAATTCGTGATAAAATCCTATGGGTAAAAAAAAGCAAGCAGACGTTGGTAACTAATCAAACATCAAAGCAATTTCGCGCAAGGTCAGTTATTAGGTTATGTTTTATATTTTCTGTACACCCTGTGTTGTATGCATACATATTGCATATATGAACGATATCAATAATATTAAACATTCCGCGATGAAAATTGTTATTTAGATTCCATGACAAGTGCGAATTTATATTTATTCGTTAATGCGAACAATAATATAGATGCACTCATTTGACGTTTTCATGCCATACGTTATTTGTTTATGTTTAGATTATGGTTCCATATCTATCAAATTTTACGTAATTAATGAAGATCTTTAGATTGGATCATGTAGTAAAGTCTAATTTTTCTAGAGTTTAATTAGCGAAAGTCTAGAAAGTTTCTTAAAATAAATGTATGGGTTATATTGCTCGAAAGTTTCAAAATGAGTAATGGTAATTATTTTCATTTTTGGATTGTAAGCATCGATTTTTTAAATTTACAGATGCAATCCACTATTGTGTTTGAGAACAAAGTGGCAAATTTCTCACAACTGGCAATATGGGAAATATACAAAGAAAATTATTTTTTCCCAAGGCAAAAAATTGATGCCCTGGCTTCAATTGACTGATGACACTTTATGGTGGAGTGGTGGTGATCAACTTTTTGGATTTAAACGCAAAGATCCTTTTAGTTACAATGATGTTGCGTTTGCACAAAGATATATTAATAGTGATATTTGTAAATTCGTTGTTCGTGAAGATTATGTAATTAGTGGTCACAGGTAAACATTTTCATCAAGGCATGCTTCAAAATAATCAAAATCAGTGTTAGGTAAGTTACTTTTTTGAGTAACTAGTTACAATTGCTAGATAAAGTAACTTCAAGTTACCTAAAAAGTTACTTTTTCACTTCCTTTATTTTATAAATTAAAAATCAAAATCACCAAAATGGTGATTCATAAAAACTTAAAAAAAGAAGAGAAATAGGCATTAGTTAAAGTTAGATTTTTCAGTTACATTTTTTAAAATCAAATGGTTGTATTTTCAATAAAAAAATACAACATTTTCTTACCGGAAGAAATTAATTTTTAAACCAAAGTGACAAGTTTTCATCAACAAAAAAGTTACTTTATAACCTTCTACCAAAATAGTTGAATTTTCTAGCCAAACATTTAAATTTTTAATAAAGTAGATCAACCTTCAACCCAATAGTTAAATTTTTTACCAGAAAAGACAAATTTTCAAAAAAATAGCTGAATTCTTTTCGGAAAATTTTGTATCAAAAGAAATTAATTTCCCAACAAAAAATACCACAAAATACGATTTATCAACAATATAGCTGAATCGTTAACCAAGCAAAGTTAATTTTTTACCGAAATAGTTACATTTTCAACAACAAAATTTAATTTGTTGACCAAAAGCGATAAATTTTGATACGAAACAGCCTAATTTTTAACCATGAAAGAAAGAAAATAAATTTCCATTAAATTGTTGAATTTTCAAACCAAGAAGACGAGTTTTTTCTACAAAACAGTTGCATTTTCAAACCCAAAATATGAATTTTTTACAAAAACGTCAATATTCAGCCAAAATAGATGAATTCTCAACGAAAGATATAACAGTTGATATTATTTCAACCAAAAAAATTTTAGTTTCAAATCAAATACAGTTGAATTTGACCAAAAAAAGAAATACGAATTTTGAAGAAAATACCTGCATCACCAGCCAAGTCAGATTAATATTTTATCAAAATAGTTGAATTTTAAAACAATACAAATTAGATTGTTTTACCAACAAAGATAAGTTTTTAATTGAAAAAGTCGATTTTTGAAACAAGAAAAAAATATTTTCCACTGAATTGTTGCATTTTCTAGCCAAGAAGACGAATTTTCTACAAAACAGTTGTATATTAAAATCGATATTATTTCAAACGATTTTTTTTTACAAACACAAGGGATTTGAATAAAAGCAGAATTTTCAAGAAAATAGTTGAGTTTTCAAACAAAATAAATTAAATTTTTTATCAAAAGAGATCAATTTTGAAACGAAAAAGTCGAATTTTGGAATAAGAATGATAAAAATCTCAACTGACTTATTGCATTTTCTGGCCAAGAAGACGAATTTTTTACAAAATAGTTGTATATTCAAATCGAAAGCATAAATTTTTAACAAAAAATTTACTTTTCAACCAAATAAAGTAGTTGGATTGTTAATAAAATGCATGAATTTCCAACCAAAATAAATTAGATTTTTTTGTCAAAAAAGATCAATTTTTAATCGAAAAAGACGAATTTTGAAACAAGAACAAAAATATTTTCCACTGACTTGTTGCATTTTCTAGCCAAGAAGATGAGTTTTCTACAAAACAGTTGCATTTTCAAACCAAAAATTTAATTTTCAACCAAATAAAATGGTTGAGTTCTTACACAAAATACATGAATTTTCAACCAAAACAGAAGAATTGTAAAGAAATGTATGTAGTTGTTGATATTATTTCAACATATTTTCTTATTGAAATGAAACAGGTGAATTTAATAAAAAACGAATTTTCAAGAAAATAGTTGAATTTTGAATCAAAATAAATTAGACTTTTTATCATAAGTGATCAATTTTAAAACGAAAAAGTCGAATTTTGGAATAAGAATGACAAAAATGTGCACTGATATATTGCATTTTCTAGCCAAGAAGACACATTTTTTTAGAAAACAGTTGCATATTCAAATCGAAAGCATAAATTTTCAACGAAAAAGTTATATTTTAACCAAATAAAATAGTTGATTTTTTGACAAAATTCATGAATTTTCACCGAAAATAGATGAAATCTCAAATAATGTATAATAGTTGATATTATTTCAACAAAATTTTTTGTTTTGTTTTAAATCAAACGGGGGGGGGGGGTCAGATTTTACACAAATCTAATACCTTCTCTGACGATAATGTAAAAAAGAATTTTCAACAAAACACTTGAATTTTCAACCAAAATAAATTAGATTTTTTTTTACCAAAATTGATCAATTTTGAAACAAAAAACAAAAAAATGTCCAATGAATTAATGGATTTTCAATACTAGAAGACACATTTTCACAGAAAAGTTGCATATTAAAACCAAAAAATATAATTTTTCACAAAAAACTTACTTTTCAACCAAATAAAATACTTACATTTTTAACAAAAATAGATGAATTCTCAAAAACAGGTGATTTCAATAAAAAAAAAAGAATTTTCAACAAAATATTTGAATTTTCAACCAAAATAAATTAGATTTTTTTACCAAAAAAGATCAGTTTTGAAACGAAAAAGTCGAATTAAAAAAAAATGTCCACTGAATTGTTGCATCTTCAAGACTAGAAGGCACATTTTCACAAAAGAGTTGCATTTTAAAACCAAAAATATAATCTTTTACAAAAAAGTTACTCAAACAAATAAAATAGTAGCATATTTAACAAAATTTTATGAATTTTCACCCAAAATAGATAAAATCTCAAAGAAAAATTTAATAGTTGATATTATTTTAAGCAAAGAAAACTTTAATTTGAAATCAATTACAGTTGCATTAAAAAAAAAAACGAATTTTTAATTCAAAATAGCTCAGTCCTTAATCAAAAGAGATTAATTTCCTACCCATAACTAACCCATAACCCTCTTTGAATAGGAGATAATATACGTTACAAGTTAAAAGTTGCGTTACAAGTTACTTTGTAAAATAGTAACGAAGTTACCCTGAACATTTCAAATAATGTAACTTTTCAGTAACTTAGTTACTTATAACAAGTCACTACCCAACTTTGATGAAAACACTGAAATTGATATTAAAAACCGAAAATGTTTGAAGAAGATAGTATATAATTATACTTCTTTTAAACCGAATTTTGGAAGAAAACAAAAACTAAATCCATGGAACTTTGCTTGATTTTACAGAGACGGAAGTTTGAAATTTTGGTCCCTCGCAAATTCTGGCTCACTTTACTATGATGGCAACGGTTACCACATGGACCATTTATACTACAGTATTGAAAGAGCTCATTCCACCGACGTAAATGCCGTCGACGAAACTTCTCAAGTCGTTATTTCCGGGTCTGGCGATGGAGTAGTCAAAATTTGGATGAGACCAGGAGATACAATGTCAAATATACCTTCAGCCAGCATAAGTGTTCGTGATCGAATTTTATCACTCTTAGCAGATCCAACGGGACAAAAATTCGCAGTGGGATCGTCTGGCACAGGTGACGGTCCTCCTCTTCATATTCTCGACATCGAAAGGTTAGTCAATGAACACAAAAATGGAGTTTGTACCCCAGCTTTTATTTCTACTTCGATCCCAGAGAAATTTACAAGTCCATAGTTCACTCTTTCCTCTGTTTTCACTCAAATAATATCCACTTTGGTCCATTGGCTCTACAGATTTCTGAGTTTTCACCGCACATTCAGTCAATCGCATTCAAAACAGCTGTATAAACTGAGGCTTTTTTTTTACTTTAGAATTCAGATTGTCAAACTCCAGTTCATGTTCATTGTTTCGCCTTTTTCATTTATCAGTATGTAACTCAATTCATTTAAATTAAAGCAGAGTTATTTATATTCTGGGATTAGTTTTCACTTATATCTCACTAAATGTTTTTTCGGATTCTTTTTAAAAAAATTGTTTCAGTTGCACCGAATCCAATGTCATGAAACATCCGTGGAGAAGAGGTGCTGGGATTTTAGATATGGTTTGGGACAATCCGCAAACTCTCTTAACGTGTGGTTACGACACTTATGTCAGGAAATGGGACATGAGGTTCGTATTGAATAGCTCTAAATATTTAAAAAGTTAATATACTTGCCCGAATCTATTTAGGGTGTCCAGTCCAAAATCATACCTGTTGAAATTTTTTTGGATTAGAAGGCATGCCCCCCCCCCCCCCCCCCCCCCCCCCCCCCCCCCGCCTAATTTTGTGAGGTGTACGCAAAGGCCCTGAAAATTCCATAAGATTAACATGGGGAAATTTTGGTTTTTGGAAAAATGGGATTGAGGTTTCTGGATTTAAGCTTAGCTTGCAGGATATATTAAGAATTTGTTAGGAAGTCTCTAATCAATCATTTCCATTAAATTACTTTAAATTTTAATGCCCCCCACCCCCCTTGTGGAGCCCCAAAAATGCCCCCAAAAACTGAAATTCACATTTTTGCTCAAAATTGCTAAATAAATGCTCTGTTTTCCCCTTTTTTGCCATAAATTCTTTTTGTTTGTCAATTGGAATGTTTTTAATTATTTGTGAACTAATTAACAATTGTTTAAACAATTTATTGCTGTTTAAATAATTTTTTGCACTCACTCATTGAAAGGTAGATTGTTTATGTTTGATTGGACAATTGGACATTCTTAGACCTAATAATCTTTGTTTAAAACATTTAGTATTTATTTAAGCAATTAATCATTATTTAATTGTAACTTTTTCTTAAAAAGAGGTATAAAACTCTACTTTAAACAAAATTTAGTTAGCTTTTCTGCTTATTATTAAATGTCTATGTCATTTAGATACTAGTACCTTATTTTGTAATAAATTCTTATTTGTTTAAGTAAATTTTGTTTGTTTAAACCATTTTTTCGAAAATAAAATGTCGAAATTTATGTTTTTGTTTGTGTGCAATTTTTGTGGTAATTTGTCATTGTTGAGAGCAAAATTTTTCGTTTTAATTTCCAGTAACGTAAAAAAGGTACAATGATTTTTTATTTCTCTGAGAAATTGTAGATCGTTTTTGGGATATCAATTTTTGTTGATTCATCTTTTTTCGTATCCTACATAGTTTGACCAGAAAATGGAATTTTTGATTTTTCATTATTTTTTGCGCAATAAAAATTTGAATTTTCGATTTTTCAAGAAAATCCACAAATTGGTTATGATAATCTTGTAGGGCTTTCAAAAAGTAATGTTTTTCTTTTCTTCACTTTTTTTCATATCGTCCGTTTTTTGGCTTAAAATTTTGATTTTAGGTTGATTAAAAAAATTTTGAAAACGCTATATCTCTGAAAATTTTGATTTTATCGAAAAAAGTCATTGAGATAAATTGTTTGTTCTTTTTAATATTATAAATATCCGTACATAGAATTTTCAAATTCAGAAAAAAGTGGTCTCAAAAATTTTCAAAATGCGCACACTTTTTGAATTTTTATCAAAAATAGTTGGTTCACAAACTCGTCCTTTCTTTTAGGACCTAAAATAAGTGTGCCAAAGATGGATTTGATTTGCTTATTTTTTCGAGAGTTATCGTGTTTACGGACGGCCGGACGGACAGACAGACGCCACCGTGAAAACCTGATTTTCGGATTCAGGGGGTCTCGAAACGTGGAGATCCGTTGAAAAACTGTGATGTAAAATTTCCGACAATTCTAATACTTTCTCAATCATAAATGATGAAAATGTAAAAATAAACTTCTCATGACCAATGTACAAAACATTTTATGAACAAATATTGGTTATTTAAAGCATTTGTTTGACGATTAAATATTTCACAATAAGCGATATACTTAATTGAATTGAGAAAAAAATCAGATTTTTGAATCACAATTTCCAATAAAATGTTACATTAATATTTAATAAATTTATTAAACAATAAATGGTTTAGACGACAATTTTTGATCTTTGCAATGACAAATTACCACATTAATTGCAAAAAAACAGAAATTTCAAACATTTATTTTCGAAAAAATTATTTTAAAAAACCAAATTTATTTAAACAAATAAGAATTTATTACAAATAAGATACTAGTATCTAAATGACGTAGATATTAAATAATAAGCAGCAAAGCTAACTAAATTTTTTTTTAAACTACAGTTTTATGCCACTTTTTAAGAAAAAGTTACAAATAAATCATAACAAATTGTTTAAACAATTGTTAATTGGTTCAAAAATACTTAAACCCATTCCACTTGACAAACAAAAATAATTTACGGTAAAAAGGGAAAAACAGAGCATTTATATGTCAATTTTGAGCAAAAATGTCAATATCAGTTTTTTGGGGCATTTTGTGGCTCCACAAGGGGGGGGGGGCGTCCAAATTGAAAGTAATTTAACGGAAATGATTGATTAGAGACTTCCTAACAAATTATTAATATATCCTGCAAGCTAAGTTTAAATCCAGAAACCTGAATCCCATTTTTCCGAAAATCAAAATTTCCCTATGTTAATCTTATGGGGTATTCAAGGTCTTTGCGGCACGTCTTAATATTAACCGATTTGGCTCAAACTTGGAGGGAATTTTTTTTCCGGCAACCTCACATTAAATTGAATCACACGTTCTTTTGTTTTAAATCAATTGTCGTATCTGAAAAATCAACTTTTATTCTGTTTTTGGTTAAAAATGCACGTCTTTGGTTTAAAAATGCATGCATTTTGTTGAAAATTCTTTCCGAATTTATCTACTTTGAATGAAGATTTAATTACTTGGTTGGCAGTTACTCTTTTGTTAAAAATTAATTTGTTGATAAAGATTAATCATTTTAATTGAAAATTCATCTTCTTGGTTGAAAATGAGCTATTTTGTTGAAAATTCGTTTTTTTCTTTGCGTGAAAATTAATTTTTTCACTGAAAATATAACTATTTAATATTTGTTTGCACAATTATCTTTAGTTGAAAGTTTTGACTTTTTTTATTGAAATCATTTTTTTGGTTGGACATTTAATGATTCTAGTTAAAAACTCCTCATTTCTGTTGAAAATTCAAATATTTCAGTCGAAGAGTCATCATTTTAATTGCAAATTTGTCGCTTTGGTACAAAATGATTTTTTTTAAACTGAAAATTTAACTATTCAATTTTTGTTTAACAATTTATCTTTTTAATTGAAAATTCATGTATTCCCTATCAAATTCGCCTTCTTTGGTAAAAATGAATCTTCTATTCCATTTATGGTTCAAACTTAATCTTTTTTAGTTTAAAATTCAACTATTTGCTTGAAAATTTGTATTTTTGCATTTGATAATGCAAATGTTTCGTTGAAAATTCATGTATTTTGTTGAAAAATCTTCTTTGGGGTAGAAAAATTGATCTATTCCCGATGAAGAATCATTATTTAAGTTGGAAATTTATTGTTTTCGTTGAAAATTCAACTATTTGGTTGAAAATTGGAATTTTTAATTGAAAATTCAACTTTTTGTGAAAAAATCTTTTTTTTTGTATGGAAAAATCGTCTTTCGTTGTAGAAAATTAATTTTCCTGTTTGAACATTATTCGTCTTGTTTGTACATTCAATTTTTTGCCTAAAAATGTTAGTATTGCAATTAAATATTAATCATTCTAGTAATTAATTCATATTTTTGGTTGGAAATAAAACAACTTGGTTAAAAGTTAAATTACATTTGCTTTAAAAATGAATAAACATTGTTTTCTCTAAATGTGCATTGAATTTTAGGTATACGTAGATAAAATAAAAATTTCTTTGAATTATTATTCAAATTCATGGACATTAGAGACCAATTCAAGAAATTATTAATTATGTTTTTAGTATCATTTAATTAATCTATCGTGTTAAAATATTTAAGAATATCTTGTAATATTAATTTCCCAGAAACTAAAAAGAAAATGATTTATTTATTAATATATTTTTTTAATCTCTACTAAATAATGTATATTATTTATTACTTTAGGGTTAAAATTTCTCACAAGTATTCGATTTTTTTGTCTTTCAGGACTGAAAAATGTGTTGGTTATTGGCCAGATCCCACCGACGCAACAATGTACTGTATATCGTCAGATTATCAATATTCGATGGTTACGGGAGCCCAATTTAATTGCAAGGCAGTTTTGTGGGATCAACGACAAACTAATTACGTCCAGGTAAAATAATTTTTCTTAACTACAAAGTGGCCTCCCGAATTAAAAAAAAAAAATCCAAGCTATTTTCCGATTTTTCCGTTCAAAAATTGCACTTTTTCTGGTTGACTGTTCAGTCAAAAAAGTTAAAAAGATTATTTTCTACAAAAATGAATATTCAATCAAATGATTGAACTTTCAAACGATAAAAGATTAACCATCAACCAAGAAGAGTTGCATTGTCAAGACAAAAAGACGATTCTTTTAAAAGTGTAGAATTTTCATTAAAAAAAAAAAAAATTCTAGGAAAAAACGAATTCTCAATCGAAAAGGATGAATTTTTTGTCCAAAAGGACAAAACAATGAAGGAGTTGAATTTTCGACCAAAGAATATAACTTTGATACCAAAAGATGAATTTTTAATCCAGAAGGACGCAGTTTCTATAAAAAACACCGCCAATTTTTAACAGAGCGCTAGAGTTTTCGACAGAAAAAATTTTTTTTAAACAAAATAGTCCAATTTTTATCCAAATAGTACAATTTTTACTAAAAATATAATAGTAGATTTTTAAATTAAAAAGAATTAGCTTTATACCATGAAAGATGAATTTTCAATAAAAAAACATATATTCAAAAAAAGTTAAATTTTTTACCAAAAAATATAAATTTTGTTCGAAAAGATAAATAATTTAAAAAAGTTACATTTATGACTACAAAATATAATATTGATCAGAAAAGATGAATTTTTAATTTAAAAAATATGCCATTTCTGTTCAAAAAGACAGATTCTCAACAAAGTAGTTGAATTTTCGGCCTAAAAGGTGATTTGTTTAAAAAAAAGTTAAATTTATAACTAAATAGTAAAATTTTTATCTAAAAACATGCAATATGCTTTGAAAATATGATAGTAGACTTTCCAATATAAAGAATTAGCTTTCAACCATGAAAGATGAATTTCCAACCAAAAAACAGTTAAATTTTCTACCAGAAATGATGAATTTTCAAGAAAATAATAACATTTTCAGACAAACAGATTTTTTATCCAAAATATTCTGTGATAAAAATATGATAGCAGACTCTTCAATCAAAAATAATTACCTTTCAACCATAAAAGATTACTTTTTTTTACCAAAAATATGACTTTTCTACAAAATAATAAAATTTGTAACCAATATAAAAATGAAATCCGAATGAAAAACATCATAGTAGACATTTCAATGAAAAAGTATTCACTTTCAACCAACTTCAAATTTCTTTTTCTTAAAAAGTCGCTTTTACATTTATTTTCGAAACATTTAGAGTATACCTACATTATTATAAATTTATTATGCTATGACTATGTTATGAATCAAAAGTTTCAAGTGAAAAAAATCACCCTGTATATTTGAAAATTTAAAGCTTGTGTCAATGGCTCATTCAAATACTTAAGTTCCTTTTATATTTGAAAACGAAAAATTCTTTTTAAATATTTAACATAGAAATGACATAGATAACCTAAATTTATATAAATAATTACTAATAATTTGCATAATAAATTTACAATAATTTAGGGATACTCTAAATGTTTCGAAAATAAATTCAAAAGCGACTTTTCAGTATATACAGGGTGATTTCTTTAACCTGAAACTTTCAAATATCTCGAAAAATAGGCACTCAATGAAAAAATGTTATGAATAAAAAGTTCCATTACCCTGTATATATAGTATGCAAGGAATATTCATTATTGAACAAAAAATTAACTTTAAAATCTTAAATGTAACATTTTTCAATATTTTAACAGATATTGTGGCTAATACTGAGCACATTTCCAAACTATTCAATTTTTTTGGAACAGCGAGACGATATTTATTGCTAAAGTTTTAATAGCTTAAATCTGAAAAATTTTACTCTACTTCCCTCCATCGATGCGTAATTATGCATATAGTAATAATTATAATATTTTATTATATATTTATTATTAATAACATATAATAATTACGCACATAAA
The DNA here is from genome assembly GCF_010883055.1 of Belonocnema kinseyi. Lineage (NCBI taxonomy): Eukaryota > Metazoa > Arthropoda > Insecta > Hymenoptera > Cynipidae > Belonocnema > Belonocnema kinseyi. The sequence continues at coordinate 65,114,856 of NC_046658.1, read as the reverse complement.
AATATTATATTAATATACTATTTTTATCGAAATATTATCTCTGTTTCAGTTATACTTTATGAATCTGCGTCGCATTTCAAGTCCAGTTTACAGTCTCTGTTTTGACAGTAGCCAGCTTTATGGTGCTACTGATCAGCATTTGGTTGAGCTCAAATTTTCTGGTCGTTACAACAAGGAAACCAACTACCGCGAAATTCTCAGATACGGGTGGAATAACGACGAGAATCCAAGAAGATGAATGTGTACAAATTATTATTTATTTAATTTATAAATGAAATTTATAGTCTTTTGACGCAAAGTCAACTAATTTGTTGATTTTTCACGAAATAATCGGAAATTGAATCATGTAAAATGTACAAAAGACCTACAGGTCCTTCAACTATAGGAATTCAGCTATAGAATTTTTTTCACTACACTATCAATGTCCACTGTAATATGAAAAAATACTTAATCTGTTTTAGTTTTGCATCTAGACAAACACTGTTTTTTAAAGAAGGTCGAGGAGAAATAAATGCTATATTTTCAACAATTCTTCAATAATTTATCACATAAACTGCAAACATTCAATAATTGGCTAATTCCTGAAAATATATAAAAACAAATACAAAATAAAATATAAAACTTTGTTCCGATGAGGCATTAAAATATGGTTCTTTGAACTTCCTTGACTAAAGATTCCTTTTTTGTATATGCAGTCGAATTATAGGGTTGTTTCGCGATTTTAGATAAAATCATTTTTAACATATAATTTTAAGCCGAACCGAAGTTTCGTTTTAATTTTTTTTCTATTGAGTCGTTTCACATAAAAACATTATTAAAAATTGAAGGCGCTGGCTGTACTTTTAGGCCAACAATTATTCAAATGCATGGGGAAAATACAAATTTTTATTTATTTTAATTGTTAAAATACGTTTATATATATAGCGAAATTTTTTTTAGCGTATTAAATATCCAATCAAAATTAAAGTAAAGATTATTTTGATGATTAAATACGAAAAAAAACTTTTCACATGTTACCAATAATAATTCTACAAAACGAACATTAAATTTGCAACATTGACATAAGTAAATATTATAAACGGTGAAAATAATAAATTTAATTTTCTTTTTATCACAATTTATAATGATTATTAATGATTGAAACTAACGTTTAATTAAACTAAACTATAAAAAATTGTATTCCTTTTTAAATCTAGAAAATAATGTACTTTCTTTCATTATAATGCATTGATAAAAAATAATTATGTTACAAAATATTTAGTGAAAAAAATTTTTTAAATAATTTTTTTTTCAATGTTTGGACAAAAATCTTTTTTATTTTTGTCCGAAATTTTTTTATTTTTTTTTATTTTTTTATTTTTCAGATTGCATTAGGAGTATTTTTTGTTTGTTCGTTGTGGTCCAAATTTGGTCTTTGGATTCTTGTTTTTTCCATGAGTTTGCATCAATTTGATTATTGGACGTTAAATAGGATTTTTAATTTCGATTTTAAACCATACCTTTAAAAACAAATGTAACGAATTAAATTCTTTTTTTTCACATTTTTGTATCAAAACTTTTATTAATTATTTTTGTAATATCAGTTGAAAATGTATGCTACTAATAATTTTCGTTAAAAAATAAGTTTAATTGCATATTTTCAATAACATTGTCACTCTATGTATCATGCTGAAATTTTACATTTTTCTTATAGTGCAACAATTTTTGTCAATTATTTTCAAAGTGAACAATAAAGATTGCGATCTTTAAAAACAATTATAATTAATTAAATCTGTTTTCAAATTTTCTGATTACAACTTCAATTCATTATTTTATTAATATTATTGAAAATTCATGTTACCAATAATTTTTGTTAAAAAAAAAGTTTAATTGCATATTTTACCTATTATCTCTCGTTTAAATTAAATTTTGGATATAGTATAACACTTATTTGTTAATTATTTTCAAAATGAACAAAAATGATTGCAATCTTCAAAAATAATTGTAACGAATTAAAAGAATGTTCAACTGTTTTTGATAACGCCTTTAATTATTTTATTAATATTATTGAAATTTCGTGTTACCAATAATCTGCATTAAAAATTTTTTTAATTGCATATTTTTACTCATTATTTCGTTGAAATTTTTAATTTTTCTTATAGTGCTACATTTTTTGTAAATTATTTTCAGAGTGAATAAACTGTTTTAAAATTATGCTATAAGAAACTGAAATAAATTGTTTTATAAATAGCTCTATACAATACACTTATATCCCATTATTCCCGTTCATCGCAAGAAAAAGCTTGATAAACATTTTTAATACAAAAAATTTTTCAAAACTTGAACATAAAGCAACAAAAGTTAAAAAATCCGTTTTATAATTTAAAAAGCATACAATTTCACATGTATGACACTTTTCGCATACATTTGAATAATTTTCGGCCCAAAAGTACAGCCAGCGCCACCCTCGGCCGTGGTCAACATTTCCGTCACTTTCGTTTTAGTGCCACGGGTAGAATTTAAAAGAATTTATGATTTTTTCAACATTTTTATTGTCCAGGTTGTATCAACGGTTGAATATACATTATTTTCTAGCTTAGACCTATTCAGGAATTATAGTGTTTCATATACTTTAAAACTTTCAAATGTATTAATTTATTTCAAACAAAAAAGTTTTTTCTACTTTAAAAGATAACTCTTTAATAAAATACTGGAATTTTCAACAAAATAATTGAATTTTTAACATAATAGTTGAATATTCAACCTAAAAAACAAATTGTCAACAAAAAAGTGTCCTAGTTTATATTTTAATAAAAAAAGAATGAAATTTATACAACAAAATAAAATAATTTTAAAACAAAAAGAAGTATTTCCAACGAAGATTTTTCACTGAAAGAATAAATAAAAGTTTATCTAAATTATTGAACCTTTAAACCAAAAAACAAAAAATGGAAAAGTTCCATTTTCTGTTAAAAATTAATTATGAACAATAGAAAAAGCAGTATTTTCCACTAAACAGTTAAATTTTAAACAGACATAAGCCTCCAATAAAAAATTGTACAATGTTGCTTAACTTTGTCCCAAGTAGTTGAATTTTCAATCAAAAAATATTAAATTATAACAAGATAATTAAACTTTTTACCAACGAGATAACTTTTCAGTTTAAAATATAAATCTGTAACAAAAAAAGCGATTTTTTAACAAAGCGATTCAAGCAAGTGTTTGAAACAAATTAGTTGAATTATCAAGCAAAGAAGAACGAATTTCACGATCAAACTATGAATTTTTTAACAAGAAATAATTTTCTATTAAAAAATTCAATTTTGAATCTGAAAAGACTAATTTTTAACCAAAAAGGATGACTTTTTAACAAACTTGTTGAATTCTCTAGCAAATAGTTGTATTTTTATCAAACAATATGAAATATATCTTAAAGCAAAAAATGTTTTTCACAATAAAAGTTTAGTTTTCATAAAAAAATCCAGTTAGCTCAATAACATTAAAAATTGAATTTTTGTTAGAAAAAAAATAAGTTTCTACGAAAAAAATTGAATTTTCAATCCAAAAAGACGTATTTTTTCAACCAAAAAGGATGAATTTTTAACAATTTAGTTAAATTCTCTACCAAATAGTTGCATTTTTGTCCAAAAAATCAATTTTGTACTACAACAGATGGATTTGTATTAAAAAAAAAATTTCTTTATAAGTGGAACGTTCATCCAGAAAATATTTCACTTCATTTTTCAACACCAAAATATAGATTTTAAACAAAAAGTAAATTTTCTACGAAATAGTTAGGTTTGCAATAAAATAGTATAATTGCTTAATTTCGAACCAAACAGTTGCATTTTTATAAAAAAAAAAAGATTTAATTTCTGCTAAAGCAGGTAAGCTTTAAAATAAGAAACACAAACTCAGAACTCTAGCCACGGGCCAATTTTGACTATTTCGATTTGATAGCTTTATTTGTTCAGTTTTATGTGACAAAAAAAGTTCTGTTGTAATATTTGGAATAAGATTCATTAGAAACTTTGATCAATTATGACCAACTGTAATTGTACAGTAATTGTTAGAAATAATATATTTAAAAACGCGCTTACCGGTTCACTTTCACTCCTCTCGTATTTCTGCACTTACGAAGTCACAATGATTCTTAAAATTTTCCGATATCATAAATATATCTATTTTCGGTAGATTTCCACGATTGGCTTTTAGGAAAACCTCCTTTTAACATTTTTTATACAATCTTTTGCGATTTCTATTTTCGATGTGCACATAACCAAAACAAAACATCGGTACAGAAAAAGATATTTGAGAATCACTGACACATAAGCTGTAATTGGTGGAAAACCCAAACCCTTTGACGTCAAAGGGGCTCTCCAAAGGACATCGTGATAGAAAATTCATATTTCAACATTAAATTAAAAATAATAAACAAATTTCTTATGGGCGTTTTTTAAATTAGAATTTTATATGATATAAGACCCATTTATTGGAAAAATGATATCTAGCTTTGGAAACAACCCTATTTATGATTGCAGCAAGCAATTTTTAGAAGCCTTTTCAATTAAAATTAAATTTTAATTGAAATTAGCCAGTTTGTACTTTTTTTAGTTCAGTAGGACGCACAGATAAAGCCCAATCCCAATTTAAGTATCTACGTACGTTTAGTTAATTTAGGCGGCTCAATGCCGTTCACAGTTTACACGCGTAATCATCGATCATCAAAGCATTTTTCTTATCATATAATTCAGAATGCCACCATGTTTGTAATAAGTGAGGTCCACCTCGGTGTCGAAACGCACCAGCACTTCAAATTCCTTGCCATCGTCAGTTTTGACTTTAGTGTTTTGACCCGGGTGGATTTTTTCTGGAATGTCTATGTCGAACTGCTCGAATCCTGTCAACCCCAAACTTTCAGCGGTTTGTCCAGGAAGATATTGCAGCGGAACGATTCCCATACCCACGAGATTGGATCTGAATAATTCCGATTTTTATAAAACCGATCTTTGTCGATCAAGAGAAAAGCAAAATTCAAAAGATTTATTGTTTACCTGTGAATTCTTTCGTATGATTCTGCGATCACGGCTTGAATGCCCAAAAGATATGGACCTTTCGCTGCCCAATCTCGAGAAGATCCTGATCCGTACTCTTTTCCAGCGAGGACTAATAGAGGAGTTCCGTCTTTGATGTATTTTTCAGACGCATCAAAAATATCCATCTGAAATCGTGTTTTTATTTATTTATAGAGTTTGAGTAGAATCCTTCCAAATTTTGGATCGATCGGATAATGTTTTCTAATATAAAATTAATAATTAAAAAAAGTTGATGTTCGAGTCAGGCCTTTATTAAAATGTGGAAAAAAACAGTTTGTTAGCTTATGTTAACGGTATATTTTTCTCAAACAAATGTTAAGATATTCCTGAAATTTCTTTAGCTGGATTAAAAGAAACATGCCGGGCGTCCGTTGTATTCAAAGAAAACAAATCCCGGTTCACATAATTTTTCACGGTCAATGAAATTGAAAAATTCGAACTCTAAAGCAACAAAATTTTCTATTTGAAGTAATAAAAACTAGGCTGCAAATTATTTTAAGCAATTTTAAGTTAGAAACTGCACACTCATTAAATTAGAAGATAAATTATTTCTGATTTAAAATAGTTTAAGAATCCATTAAAAGCTTCACAATTTTCTTTCAAAATGTTGAAAAATCTTCTAAACAATTTTCAGAATTATTTAAGTTTTTTCTAAAATCTTTTCCAATTTTTTTTAATGCTGATAAATTAAAAATATTTTCTTGAAATATTCTAGATAAATTTTTGGCAACTTTAGAAATTTTTTTCAATATTCGTTTTAAATTCATTTTTCAAAATAAAAAAATCATTACCAGTTTTCCTAGGAATCTTAACAAATCTATTATATTCTTTTGAAGTCTTTCACAATTGATGGGTGCTAGGGAGTTACTCCCCTACGCCCTTCAATTTTCATAAAGCTTCTAATTTTTTTGTTAAAAATCTACCAAAATCTATATTTTCTTTTAAATTAAGCCGTAGACTATTTACCCCGAACTTTCAGTACGAATAGCCGGATTTTGTCAGTATACGTAGATACTTCCTTTAAGTTATTTGAAATCTATTCAAATTTTTCATTAATTTGGTATATTTTCAGAAATTCGAAATATCTCTTCAACTTACTCGTTTTTTTCTAGGAATAATAAGTGTTCAATATTTACTTATACAACAAGATTCAACAATTTTACTTAAAAGTTAAAAGTTTTCAAATCAAACAATGAAAATTGTAATGTTCAAGGTTTTTTGCGTAGTTTTGAATATTTGTTTTCTAATTACTGATTTTAAATGAAAATTCAAATATTTTTCAATATTAAGCAATCGACCTTTTTCTTGATAAAAATATTTCAAATTCTCAAATTTTAGACTTGAACAATACCTGAAATTTAATAAATTTAAATTAAATAATATTAATTAACAGATTATTTTGCAGTTATTTTAAAGTTTAAAATACTTTATAAAGTTTTAACCGAGAGTTCACGTTTGTTTAAATACTAAAACTTTTCCATTGAAACGATTTAATTTTTAACGTTAAAATCTAGAACTTCTTATACTTTGAACTTATTCCGAATCTTCTACTTTACTGATTTTCATTATTATTCACTTGTTACGGATTTTAAGAAATGGAAGATTATCAAATTACACATTGTAAACTGGACGATATGATAATTGAAACATATAACATACTAGCAGATTTTTTTGTTATAAAAATTTGTAATATTCCCGGTCAAAAAATAAATGTTGACTGTCATTGCATTAGAAAATTTTTTCCATGGAAAGAAAACAATTGAATGTGTCTGGTCACAGCTAAAGAAACTTTAAGAACAAAACATTAACATTGTTAAAATCAAAATGTGCAGTTATTACAATAAAAATTCATTTTTTACAAATTAAAAAAAAAACTTCTAACTTGAAGACAAATTTTGGTTTCACTTTTTTAATTTTATATTATTATTCACTACTAAGATATGTACCTACAAAAATTCAACGTAATTTTTTGACAGATAGGAAAATTGATTTAAATTTATAAAATTCGAATTTTCAAATACAGACATTGAGCCACAATTAGAATCCAATCTAGTGAATAGGATTGTTGCGCAATTTTAGATCAAAGCTTTTGTAATACCCTTTAAATATGTTATAATTGTGATAATTTCGCGCAATTTTGCAAATATAAGATTTTTTTACCGTTCAGTTGAGAACATGTGAGTTTTTAAATAGGCATTGCGTCTTGTGAATCTGATCTAGCAGAATAAATATATCAATCGGAGATTTCTATTCTAAGTTCCAAGATAATCTTATCTTATGAAAGTGCAAAAGTTTCTTTCTAAAAATCATAATAGTTTAAATCTATTAACGAAAGTTGATGTGGAATTCGGAAACGTTTCAAACGGACCTTCTTTTGGCAGGAAACCAATTCCTTGAATATTAAAAAAACCTACATAAGTACCAACCTGATCACTCAGAAAAAATAAAGTCAAATTGCTTCCGACTACCGCTAATTGCCAAACCTAATCATGATTTTGTCATGTAAACGAAAACTTAAATAATGATTTAATTTAATTTATAGAAACTCACCTCTTCTTTATTTGGAATGTAAATAGTTCGTGGACCAGGTCTCCCTATGAACTTATTTAAAAGTCGAATGTTTGCGAAAGTTCCTCGAGCCATAACTGCATCATTTCCTCTGCGAGCTCCATAGGAATTAAAATCTCTTGGAGTAAGTCTATTCAAACAATATTATTTATCTTAGAAACTGAATAGAATGTATCACAAAAAGAGCGTTGTCTTTAGATTTAAGATACTAGTTATAAAACAGAATTAATAATTTAATCTACATAATTTGAAACTTACCCTCGACTTGTTAAATATCTCGCTGCAGGAGAATTGCGAGCTATACTTCCGGCCGGACTGATGTGATCAGTTGTTACCGAATCTCCAAAATTCAAGAGAACTCTTGCTTTCTTTATGGGCTTATGTTTTGGAAGATCCTGAGAAATATTGTATTAAATATTAATTCTAGAACATAATAGAGGAGTCTGTGGAAGAAAATTGTAAGGGACCATTCAAGATCAGATTAAGATGGGGGCAATGCCCCCATTAGAAATCGCCCAGTGAGGGGCAAAGTATTAATTTGCCCCCCTCTAATATCGAATGATTAAATCCATCAATCGTTTGAATTTTTCCAAAAATGTACCTGAAACCTTTGTGAAACATTTAAACTCTTTATAAAATTGTTGGAAAATTATTGAAAACTTTGCCGTATATTTAAAATATTTTTGAAATTTTTACGAAATTGTTGAAGTCTGTGAAATCTTTTAAATCTATCCGTAATCTTTGAAAAAATTTCAAATATTTTATAAATATTTGATAATAATTTTGAAATGATTGGAATCTTTGCGAAATTTTTTTAATACATTCGAAATCTTCATGAAATATTTTTAATCTTTGGGAAATCATTGAAATCTTTATAAAATATTTTTAAACAATTTTTAATTCTTGAAATCTTTGCGAAACTTTAAAAATCTTCGCGATATTTTTGAGAATTCATTGCAATTTCTGTGAAATCTTTGGAAATCTTTTCGAAATATTCCAAATATTTTATAAATATTTGATCACATTTTTAAAATGATTTGAATATTAGAAAAATCAATGAAATCTTTGCGAAATATTCCAAATATTTTATAAATATTTGATCATATTATTCAAATGATTTGAATATTTGGAATATCATTGAAATATTTGCGATATTTTTGTAATATATCCGAAATCTTTATGAAATATAGTGAAACCCTTCAATAGCCCTTCCGAGAATTGACGCCATGCCGCAGTTAGGTGTAAGCGGAGCCGCGCAGGGTGCGCGATTGTCACTCAGGCGAGCACTCAGGCGTGAACAAACAAAATCGGAGCGGGTTATAATGAGTTAGTTCCAACCCATTGTCAGCCCCAAAATCGGAGCTATAGAAGAGTTTTACTCTACTTTAAATCTTAGGAAAATATTGAAATCTGTGTAAAATATTTTTTAAATATTTCGTATATTTGAAAAATTTTCGAAATCCTTTAAAAATCATTTAAGTCTTTGTTAAACCTTTTAAACTAATTGAATTTTTTACGAAATATTTGAAATCATTGAAATCTTTGGAAGTCTTCAAAATATTTTTCAAACATCTTCGCGAAATCTTTACGAAGTATTTGAAATCTCTGCGAAAATTTTGAAATCTTTAAGAAATTATTAAAACCATTTGAAAATATTTTTGAAGTATTTAATACATTTTTGAAATTGTTGAAATCTTTGCAAAATCATTTAAGTCTTTATGAAATCTTTTAAAACATAATTATGATAAATGAACAATAAATGGTACATAATAAATATAACATCCATATTGACAAATATTTTACGAAAGATTTCAATAATTTCACTAATACTGCCGAATATTAAAAAAAAAAAAACATTTCAAATGTTTCGCAAAGATTTTGAAACATTTCATAAAAATGTCAATAATTTCTCAAAAATTTCACAGTTATGAAATATTTCGGGAAAATTTCGGATAGACTTCAAAGATTTTACAAAGATTTCAATGATTTTCCAAAGATATCACAAAGGTTTGAATGAGTTTTCAAGGATTTCACAGTTTTAATATACTTCGAAAAGGTTTCTGATAGTTTTAAAAGGTTTTACAAAGACTTCAATTATTTTATAAAGATTTCAATAAATTCAAAAATATTATTAAATATTTAAAATATATTTTTTAAATATCGCAGATTTATAAAGATTTCAAAAATATTAAAGATATTTCTTAGAGATTTCAAAAATTTACAGAGGTTAAAAAAATTTCGCAACGATTTCTAATAGATTAAAAAGATTTAACCAAGCTTCAATGATTTCACAAAGATTTAAACTTCACAAGTACTTCAAACATATTTGAAAGATTTCCAAAGATTTGAATAATTTGCCAAATAATGCAAATATTTCGCGACGATTGAAAGAATTTCAAAAAAATTTCGCATATTTCACAAAAATTTCAATGATTTCCTAAGCATTTCATAAAGATTTGGGATAGTTTTAAAAGATTTCACAAGGACTTTAATGATTTCCAAAGATTTAATAAATTTTCCAAATAATTCAGATTAAAAATATTTCTGAAATTTTAAGATTTATATTTTTCAAACAAATTTAAATTTAAATTCAAATATTTCACAAAGATTTCAATAATTTTTTAATCATTTCTCCTGCCACCGCCTAAAGAAAAAAGGTTCCGCCGCTTCTGTAGCAGGGTAAAATATTTTCTTGATTGTTTCTAGTTTACCTTGCTGAGATTTTCAAAGTAAGGTGGATTTTTGATATAAGTCGAATTCGGATCCCAAGGATAAAGTTGACTCTCGGGAGCATTCAAACTTCTCCAGGTGTCGCTGCCCTTTTCGAGCCGGCTGTAAACTTCCTTGAACATTGCTGGAATGACGAATCTTTGCTCCACAGCCTGAATTTCAGTTCTGCTAGGCCATATATCTCGCAAATATACGTCGGTGCCGTCATGTCTGCGACCTGCATTTTGAAAGCAAACTTAATTTTATTAGTGTGCTATTTATATTTCGAGATTATAAAACAATTCAAAGTAAGAAGCTATTCAGGATTTGGACTCTCACAAATATAAGTAATGAGAATAGAGTAAAGTTAGCCTCTTCTCTTCCCAGAAGCCAAGAAGATACTGTTAAATGAATGACGTCAATATTTGTAACGGTTAGAGAAAAAATCATATTTCGGTATCCGTTCAATTGGGCAAATAATCCCTTCCGGTTTAGAGAATGCCTAGGAGGTAGACCAGCTAAACTAATAAATCAAAATTTTGAAGAACTGTGCATTTATAGTTTATACAGAGATAGGGGGAGAGGGAGAGAGAGAGAAATAAACGTGAAAACTAGAAGATTACCCAAAGGGTCTTTCTCGAAGTCAATGTCCACGGTTCCAGCAATGGCATACGCGATTACCAGCAAAGGCGATGCCAGGTAGTTTGCCCTTGTGTTTGGATGAATTCTTCCTTCAAAGTTACGATTACCGGAGAGGACTCCGCAACAAACGAGCTCATTCTGTAGAGATTGTACAGTATAAATAAAGCGTAAATGAAATTTTACCTTTCTCAAACTTGACCTGGACCCTTATTGAGACGAGTCAGTATACTAAATCTTTCAATTTGAAAAGAGTAGCTAAGTCTAAGAATCACGAGTTAGTCGAAACTCAAAACTCTAAACAGTCTAAACTAAACTCTAAAGCCAAAAGCCAAAAGCCTAAAGCTAACGATACTTACGTTTAAGTATCTATAATTCCATAACGTTATGCTTCCTTTCTTAAAAACATTCCAGTTTATTGTCAATTATTAAAAATCTATCTAAGGGTCATTGCAAAAATATTGTAAAATTTTTCCACTTTTCATTGTTTAATATATAATTTTTTTAAATATTGGGATAAACTATTAACCTTGAAATATTTTTTAGCAAATTTGCCGAGTTTTAGTTTCGTTTGATGACAAATGTAAAATTAAAATATAGTTAAAATGACAGTTCGATGACCCCAAATACAAATTCACAATTTGAAATTTCACAATTAATTAAATTTTTTTTAATACTCTAAGGCTAAGCTGGTTGCGATAAGTTTCTTTTCAAACCATATAGTTTAAATTTCACAACATTTTGGTAATGAACTTTAGGAGTAAATTTGTTCATTCAGCCTAGCCCAGACATTTCGTTAATATTTGGGTTCTGTAGGAGTGAAATTAGATTTAAAGAATTGTACATTTTATCAGCTTTATTATTGTAAAAGATACCTTTTCGATTGCATCAACAATTGATTCGGTGAGAGGGCCACTATTTCCAATACAAGTCATGCATCCATATCCAACAATATCAAATCCAAGTTTTATAAGTGCTGGGCAGACTCCACTTTCTTTCAGATAATAAGTTACTACTCCCGATCCAGGTGACAGGGAAGTTTTTATATAAGGAGCAACACTGAGTCCAGCTTCCACTGCCTTTTTGGCGAGAAGACCTTTCGGTGAAAAAAATACATGAATTATTTTTGAGGAAACTAAAAGTCCTAAAATAATAATCAACTTGACGAACAATTATTTTCTGAAGTGCTGTGATTCATTCTCAAAATGTTTATAAATACGAAAAACATAAACTTCAAGTATCAGAGAGTAACACGTTACCTGGAACGTTACATTTTTAAATCAGGGTGCCTACTCAAATCGTGGAAAAAAATTCCCAAACAATTCCATTTTTTTCCAGGTATCATTTTTCATGGTACGGAGTCATTCAAATATTTATTATAAATAATGTTTTTTTTTCAGTTTCTAAGAATTCAATTCACCAATGTACCATCAACAAAAGAGTTTAACTTCCAACCGAGTTGTCTCATTTTCAACAAAAAAGATCAATTTACAAATAAAATTATGAACATTTAATTGAAATACTTGAATTTTCAACCAAAAAGATGAACTTTCAAACCAGAAGATTATTTTTCTACAAAACAGATGATTTCTCAACAAATAAATGAATTTTCAATTAAATAGTTGCATTTTTTACCAACAAAGACAAATTTCCAGCCAAATAGTTGGATTTTGAATTAAGAAATATCAATTTGCAATTAAAAATGGCGTAGATAAATTTTCAATTAAGAAAATTATTATTAAATCAAAACTGATGATTCTTTAACTAAAATGATGAATCTTCAACTGCAATAGTTGAATTTTAAACAAAAAAGACGAATTTTCATTTAAAAAAGTTAACTTTTCAAAAAAAAATGGAAAGTTAAATTTTTGGTTAAAAAAAAGTAATTTTTAACTAAAGAGATGAATTTTAAACCAACGATATGGAATATTCAAGTGGAATAATTACATTTTCAGCTTTTTTAAATATATAAAAAACAAATTTAAACAAAAATGTTTCAAGTTTCAAGTGTAATAATAATTAAATTCTCAGCAAAAAATAATTAATTTTAAGCCCAGGAAAAAACAAAATTCCAACCAAAAAGCTCAATTTTCAACCAAAAAGATGTCTTTTCAAATAAAATTATGAATCTTGAACACACAAAATTAAATTTTAACAAAAGGGTTTAACTTTTAACCAAAAAACAAAATTTTGATTTCAAAAAAGATTAATTCTGAATAAAAAATGTAATAGTTCATATTTCAACAAAAAATGCTTTAATTTTAATAATTAAAAAGGATTCAATTCATCAAAAGAAGATGAATTTTTAACATGTGTTGAATTTTTAACTGAAAAAGATATTTTGTCAAGAGAGAGAAAATATGTCAAACGAGCTGGTCACTTTCCAGCAAAATACATGCAATTTTAACGAGATATTTGAATTTTCAACTAAAGTTGATCAATTTTTAACCAAAAATAGAACGGTTCTATTTTCAAATAATTAATTTTAAAAAAAAATAATTTTCAAAAAAATAGTTACATGCAGTAATATAAAGCTACTTTTGAACATGAAAAATCGTTGTTATTGAAGTTCATGATGCAATTTAAACAACAAAATAAGCACGTGCGCGACAAAATTCTATGACTTTAAAGAAAATTCCCTGACATTTCCAGTTTTTTCCAGGTGCGTAAAATTTTTCTGACAATTCCAGGTAGAGTAGACACCTTATTTTAAAAACGATAACACGTTAATTATTTTAAAATTTTACGATATTGTTATGGCGTGACTATTTTCTGGTAACTGTAATTAAAAATAACGTAAATTACATCATGCAAAATTTTAATGGCGCTTATACTATATTACACGTCACGATAACCAATCAGAAGACATATTTTTATTATAGTAGTACTA
>NC_046658.1:65094242-65100875 GCF_010883055.1 Belonocnema kinseyi | reverse complement strand
AATATTTTAGTATATAATTGACAAATAGAAAACAACATAAAATAGTTTAAAATCAGAAAATCTATTCTGTTTCGCTTCAGGATAGTCATTTTTTAATTTGGGATTTTTTATATAAGAAGAATATTACATTTAAAAACTGAAAAAATTATTTGCTTGACAAATTTGCATTATTTGCATGTCTCAATGAAATATTGTTTTACTTTTCTTATTAAAAATGAAACAATGTGTTTTACAATGCTTATATAGTACCTGTAAATCCACAAAAATGCCATAATTAAGAACATAATAAAATTAATGATTCAAAAGTCTTTTTCCATACATAAAAAGATTTTTGATTGTTTGATCAAGTCTCACTGAAGAAAAATCGAAAAGTCGTATCAATTTCTTTTTTTAAAATAAATATAAATTAGACAACACGTATATTTTCAGTTTGAGAAAAAAATTGCTACGGAAATACGGATACTTGAATTTTGACGTCTACTTTTCTATAAATCACCATTTTTTATTTTAAAATTACAGTTTTTGACCTACTTCAGATATCTGAATATTTTTTTCGGATTCTGCTGCGTTTTACCGTCATCCTTCGAAATCCATCGGAAAATTTTATAAACGTTCAAAGTCAATTAGATTGCGACGATTTGTTTGAATATATCAGATAAATATAACTTTTGGTAACTTGGTCTTCTATAAGGAAGACATCCTATAAGTTTTCTGCGGATTGTAGGCCAAACCATTTTCGTGCCCACGAGAACTTTTTTTCATCAAATCAAATTTCCGAAATTTTCTCAGAAACAACGAAAGATACAAAATAAATCAGCACAAAAGTTTGCACATCTAGAAAGGTTCTAAAAAATGTCTCTTGCTCTTTTTTATCTTGCATCATTTACGAGAGAAATTCGAAAAATAAATTTTCGAAAAAGGTTCAATTAGCCAAAAAATCTTGTTTTCATGTTCTGAAAATTCGAAGAAAAAATTCTAATGTCTTCATTGCGTACACTTTTTTTCACAAATCGGCAAAATATGTGGCACCTAATTGTCTCCCATTGTTTTGATCACTGCTCGGCATAACGGGTTCAATAATTAATAATAATGTAGAATACAATATTTTTACAGATTAATAATGTAAAAAGTTTTAATAAATTATATCAAATAAAATATAATTTTTAGGTTTGAAAACACTTTCAACTAAATAAAAAAAAACTATCTTAAACTTTTTTGAAATTAAAATAACGTATTAAAAATTTTATATAAAAAAGTAACGCAAAGGTAAGAAACGGTAACACTAAAGAGTTACTTTTTGGTAGTAGCATGCCAAACACAGAAAACTGTGTATTATATTTTAGACGAAAAATTTCATTTGAAATTCCATCTACATTTTTTACAATATATTTTGAAATTATTTAAATTATAGTATAACATTTTTTTAAAATGATCTAAACTCTAAATCTAAAGCATAATATACTATATTAAGATCAATTGTGACACCAGTGCTGAAAGACTTGAAATTCGTTTTCGTAATTGATTTAAAGCTTCTGAGAAATGCATTCAGCTAAAATGATAAATTTCGCGGAAGCACAGTAGAAATTCGCAAGAATGACACAACGAGCAGGTATTCATAGGATTTTCAATTACCTGCACCGAGCATGACGCTCGGGTTACTCGTATTTGTACAGCTTGTGATCGCAGCAATGACCACCGACCCATGTCTGAGTTTATACTCTTTGCCTTCAAATTCGAAAGTTCCTTCTGATTTTAGTTTCTGAGGAGGTATGCCGAAACCCTTGAATCCTACCTGAAAGGGCAGAGGGTTAAAGTTATTTCTCGACTTGTGAAATCGAAAATTTTGAAAGGACCAGCTTTGACTCTAACACTCTAATCTCTAATCTAAATATCTAAAATAAATTTCAGTATTACCAAACCTTAAGACTAAAATAATTTCGCCAATTATACAAAAGGGTATTTATCAATTATGCAATTTTTTCACAAAAAATATATTGCATTAAAAAAAAATGTTCTTCAAAATTTGTCAATATTGTCAAATATTGTTTAGTGAAAATCTCAAAACCAGCATAAGATTAAAAAGTCATTAAAACTTTCAGATATAAAAATGTCCAATTTAGACACATTTTAAATGAAAAAGTTGAAATTGAAGCTTTTCATACAGTCCAATTTTAAAGAGGAACTAAAAACAAGCAGTGAAAATAATGATAAATTGCATAATTTCATGATATAAAAATATAGATTTCGATATTCAATATAATTTTGTTGAATTTTTAGAGACATTTGAAATTAAATAAGTGGAAGGCAGCAATTAAAAATTTTTCACGATTGGTACCAATTCCAATTGTGAACGGTAGCTTGTATGGCATTATTTATAAACATCTAAATCAACAGGATATTTGTGATCAGCTTGCATAAGCAGGTGCATTTCAAGTAGTAGTAACATGATTCTGTACTGATAGTCAATAATGATTGATCATCTATCTTGCTTTTTAATTTCATAAAATTTCAGGAAAGTTTCATATGAATTTGGTCAAGAATTCAAGGGACAAAAAAATCAACTATAGACTATCAGTTTTCACTGTCGTTGCAATCACAAATACATATGTTTTGCTTGGGAAGCATTTTCTTTTAGGCAAAGTTTATTAACCTCAAAGAAGAGGGTGATCTGCAAATTCCATTTCAATTATTGCTCAAGAGTCCAGAAATTTTAGAATTAATAAACGTACCAAGAATACCTTAAAAAAATATATACTTGTTCGTTTCAGAAAAATTATATTGTTTTAAAGTTTTTAAATTACGGGTACATACTGCCAGATAGTAAATATGATTAATCTATCGCATTTAAAATTGGTTGATACTAAATGATCGAATTCGAATCAATTGCAGATTTGACGAACATTTTTGTTTGAAATTGTTATAAGGATTTGTGTTTAAACAATTGAAAACGCAAATTTTTTCAAATGAGGACCAAATTTGTCTTTTTTTTTTATTCAAACTGATGTAAAAAGTATATTGCTGGATATAGTCAGCCTGGTGCCCGGTCCTTGGAGAAATTTTTTCGTCTAAAAAAACGGAAAATTCGCGTTTTTCGTCAAAAAACAAAAGTTAATTTTACGAAAGTATATATAAAATCCTTAAAGATTTCTTTCTTTCTCAACAATAAAATTTTTTAGTGCGACGAAAAACTAAAAAGAACTTAATTGAGCAGTTTCAACAACGCATTGGTGGAATAATGATGAAGTAGGAAAAAATGGAGAGTATCGATTATTTAAAAAAACCGAGTTTGATGAAAAAATGGTCAAATATGTTAAATTATGTTGATCTTTGTTTTTTACACCATAAAATTGTGCCCATTCCGAGTAAATTATTCAAGGATTGGAGGCTCAAATTACATGGATTTGGAAAATCGTTTTTGGATAACGACTAAAAATCTATGTTGTAATAAACAAAAGAATTGCTCCCGATATATAAGCAGGCTGAATGTGAGTAAATAAAGTATTCATTCAATAAAATTAGTAGTCTATTCGGGGAAAATAAAGACTTAGTGTGACGGTATTGCACTGTATCAAGCGATTTTTGTTGAAAGGCTTATAAAAAGAAGAACGGTACCTATATGCTTCTTGATAAATAAGCAAAAATAATTTTAAGAAATGTTGTTTCTGATCGCAAGGAATGAAGTTAAATTAAACAAAAAAATAAAGAAAAAAAAACGCTTGATATAGAAAATGAAGATTTAAGTTTTTAGGTGGGAATTTGATTGGTACTTTGGTACTAAAATAAAGGTGGCGAATAGTTTTATTTACGGGCTTTTGCTTTAACAAAGTCTTGTATTATTGTAATGTATTTAAAAATTCTTAGAAGGAGGAAAACGGTCAAAAAAAGGTTTTAAACAAGGTACGAAGTTCGGCAATTAAATACAAAAAGAAAAAGACGGGAGATAAGCACAGTCAGTTATCTGGTTTTGAATTACCAATCTTCCTATTACTATATTAAGTTAAGTTTTCGAAGAAACTCTTTTCATACATCATGTATTTGATTCTTAAAGAATTTTAAATGCACAAAGCTCATTTTTTAGCAAAAATGATGATTATCATTCTGTACTGCAACCCTTCAGATACTAAATTTCCTGCATAATTTGAAATAGATTTGAGCATTTAAGAGAAAAGAAAAGTTAAAAGTGGGTTGTCCATTCCTAATTTTGATTTATAACTCTACTCAAGAATTGATTATAAACCGACGGAATTTAAGAATACCAGAATTGTACAACTCTGCTTTATTTTCAGAAGTAAATTGAAGGGTTTAAGATTTTAAGAATGTTTATGGGCAAAGGACCTTTTGTTTGCAGCGCAATCCTGCAAACCCATGTACAGAAACAGAATGCACCTGTTTTATTCCAGTGCTGCCAACAGTTAAGAGAGGATTTCTTTCTGAAATCTCAGTTTACTTAGTTTTAGAAATTTTAGGTATTAAGTGGCAGGGAAGCCAATCATTTTAAACTCTAAAGAGTCTAAAGTCTAAAGAGGATTTGAGCCTAGGATCCCAAATCTAGCGGTCAGTTCCGAAAAGTGAAGAATAGTTAGTTTACCTGCAATGCAATATAGACTGTCAGGTATGTTTAATGGGCGTCCCAATGGTAATAGTCTACTACTCTACTGACTCTCTACTGCGTGTGTATTGTAAAATATTATTGGATTCTTCAGTAATTCCCTAAAATCTGTAGAACTGAATGGTTTACAGTTTGAAGATATTCAGAAAAATCAGAAGTTTTCAATATTTTTAGAAATATATTCATTTTGAAGTTCATAACAGAGGCAGGTATAATTTCAAAATACTATTAAAACAATTTACAATTTATACGTTTGCAATTAATAAATAAAGAATGTTCAAAATGATTTTCAATCAGTTTTCATTAAAGTTTCGTTCTGTTTTTGAAAGAGAAATTAATTTCAAAAATATCTAATGCAAAAGAATGTAAAATAGGTACATCTTCTGATTTTGTTTTATTTCTTTTAATTATAAAAGAACTATATTTTAGTAAGTTTATGCACTTTAGTAAACACATCTTATAATATGAAAATCTATTAACATTAAAAAAGGTATGAACAAGTTAGTTCAATTTTAAACAAATAAATAAATAGTGGGCATTTTCAAGTTGAACCTTCCATATACGTAATAGGTACGTATATGACATGCCCATATTAAATAAAAACGTATTAACTACGAATATTTATCTGAATTCAAGAATAAGTAGTAACATTATAAGTAGTAACCTCTTAAAAAACCATCTCAGAAAATATGATTCTTCTCTGATATAAAAAAATGGCTTTGGTCATCGAAATTTTCAAATTTAAGTCTGAAACTAAAAAATAAAAAATGTCCACTATTAGATTTAAAAGTGAACGGAAAATTAAGGCAATTGAAGATAAGTCGTCAGAAAATTAGACTGTATTTAAAAATTACAAAAATTAACCAGGCAAGTCTACCAATTAAAAATCTTCAGAGATGAAAAAAATTCAAGTCTACGAAAATGAAGGTCTTAAGTAGATACTACGCACTAAAATTTGGATGATTAAAATTTTTTATATATTTAAAATTAAAAACTTGAAAAAAAGTGAAATAATACAGTGATTCTGTGTAATAGATCAAACAAGCTTATACCACCATTTCATTTCAATATGAAAAATTATATTCAGAAATGGCAAATATATTTGAAGCATTTCGAAAGCAGTCAGTAACATCGCAATAATATGTAAGATGTGCAAAATAAAAAGGATGTTGTATCAGCAATTTTTGTTAAGCACGTTCACTTTCTGATTGCAAAGTCTGCGGTAAAGTCAGTTCTCGCGTGTCTTTCTTGTGGAAAGGTCTTTCAGCTGTTGGTGTCAATTAATCCATCAATTCTAAATGGTATGAAAACCAATTTTTTTATTTATTATTTTATAGACAAAAGGGTATGTCACATATTTTAAATTTAATATTTAAAATTAAATAATTCTTGCTTTATTTTGATCTTCTGAAATTTATATTGTACTGTAATAAAAGTAGAGATGGACTGGAAAGATTTTTCGGTAAACAGTTTCTCAGAGATTATTTTACTAGGGAAAATTTCCAGTCATAAGAAAAAGCAGGTGTAAAACAGAAAATTGAGCCTGGAAAGTCTGAAGCTAAACCTGTGACCCAAAGGCCTAAACTCAAAACGATTTAAGAAAGGTTCTAAGAGAAAGTTAAAAATTGCAGATTTACGGAGTTTCGGTAAAATTCATTTTTTCTTCTTGCTATTAAAAAAATGCAAAATATTTTAATTTATTTAAAAAATATTTTAAAATATTTTTACGAATATCTAATTTGTTATAAATAATTTTAATCGAAACAATGAGTTTTTAGTCCACCGTCAACATTGTCCATTCAAGTCGTTAATTTAATTATTATTTAATGACACAAGATTCCAAATCAAGATAAGATTTTCCAAAACTTTCTGCATTGACTCAGATCCCGGGAACTTAAATAATGGATTTGTCAATTAGGAACTGTCAAAGATAAATTTTCTGCATTCAGCATTTCCGATAAAAATCAGTTCGTTACTAATTTTCACTTGAAAATGTACCAACATTTAAATGACTTTACAAAGTG
>NC_046658.1:65088843-65094142 GCF_010883055.1 Belonocnema kinseyi | reverse complement strand
GTTAGCGAAATCGTACGTCCATTGTTAAAGTTACATACATGTACTACAGAAAATGTCTTAGAAAGAGGGTAGATTGAAATATAATAATAAAAAAATCTAAGAAAAAATAAATAAATCTAAAAATATATTATAAGCGGAATGTCTAAGTTTTGGATTTCACGAAATAGCTTACTCTGTAAATTTAAAGTCGAGTTTTTTTTTAGCAAATGCATGTGATATTTCAGGTAACAAGACTCCTTATGTCTGTATGATATCGATTTTAAGTGGCCATCGATTGAAATGCAGTGACAACTTTGCGAAATCATAAACGTCCATTGTTTCCAATAATAGAACATTTCCGTATTCTCGTTTAGAAATTTATATTCAACTATTGGAAGTTTTATCTAATTTAAATAAAATGCCATGTAAAAATTAATTGAAACATTGTAGAATTAAAAATACCACAATTTAAAATTTTGCTTAGCAGAGCCAAAAATCTTAAATTCTAAATGTTATCGTACAATGTTCAATGTTTTATTAAATGTTGAATAACTTCCAAAATAATCAACATTTCAAGACTTTGCCATTCGATAAAAAAATGTGTACCAATAATATGTTGTAATACGGTGAAAAATAGCTTCAAAATGAGCCCAACAACTTTGAAAAATTTTGATTATTTGGAAGTTATTGAACGTTTAAGAAAACATTGAAATTTACAATATTTTTGCAATACCTAATTAAAAAATAGACAAATTTGCTTCATCATAATCAAAATCAGTCATAAAAAAGAGGCGTACAAAAACTTTTTACACATACTATATGTGGTTTTATTCAGTCTATATTTTAAAGTAAATTAACAAGGACATTACAGAAAATTTATTATTTAAAATGAATAAAATGTACCTATTTTATATGAATTAAGAGAACTTTAAAGACTGATAAAAAAAGCAAATATATACGAAAACAATACGTAGCCACACTTTTCGAAAACTTTGTTCTCATAATTTTGTTCCAACATTTCGCGACAATTTGTAGGAATAACCAAATGATGTAAAATCTAAATTTTGCAGGAGGAATCAGGTATTCGCCTGTTACCTGAGTCTCTGAACCAACCAGAGGAAGCGGACGGATGTCATTGAATGGGGGTGTTTTCGGTCCTGGGAAAAGAGGAAGGGGAACATGGTTATAAGAAGGCCCACGACTTTTTCTTCTCCTCAGTTTGAAATAGTTACATGTAGAAGATGGTTGAAAACCCTTATACTTGACTCCAAGTGTTAGATATTCATCTTCCCGGAACAGTTTAATATTTCAGTTTCGGCATCGCAATACGTGAAGTGAAGTTCTCCCAAATATACCAGGTATTCGATTTTTCTTCAAGAAATTTGCTACTTCGTAGTTAGTCTCTGGTTTCTTAATGAATATTTTTTACCGACAAATTATTTGTGAATATTTGAGTTCGAGGAAAATTTAATCGACAAAGTCTTCAACAAAAGGAGGGGGTTGCTGTCGGATGAAATCTCGTCCGGTGGGATGATACGAATATCTCACCGGGTAGGATTCATCCATACATCCACTCCTGCACACCAAATCTGCATCTTTCATCGCAAGAATAGCACTAATGGATAAAAATTCTTGCAGTCATAGGTGAGGTCTCGGTCTAGTGACACGATACATTTAATCCGTGACTAGATCGAAATACTCATCCCTGACTTGAAGATATAACAACCGGAGAACTGTAGTACAATTTCTGCTAGAACACAAGTTCCTATTCATTGCTCTTTGGTGATCTAACTGTATGATGCAATATCAACATAAAGCTAGATTACCAAAATCTAATGGATTGGAAAAATCATCGTGGGACTGGAAAGAATCCAAAGGACTTGGAAAATTCTGGCAAGGTAATAAATAGAGGAGCATCAACGCTTCATAAGAAGAATTAAAGAGAGAGAGAGAGTGGTGGCAGGATTGAAAGGAACTATTGCAGTGATCTGTTAATATTCGTCATATCACAGCAGTAGTTACCAATAATCCTGTTATCCATAGTCTTCAGCACCACGAAATTCCTGCACTGCTTTATTTCATTTAGTTGACAAGACAAAGTGCAAAATGGGGCGAACGATGCCTTGATGGCGGTGAAATATTTTCGTCACTGGGTATTGTTCGTCCCATAAGTGTACCAAACATTTCTACAAGAGAACATGCACGCTTCACTTTTAGAGCTACTCTTTTAATTTTGCTATTAATTGCATTTAACGTAGAAAAATAACTAACCTTGCTTTTAAGGCAGTTATTGAAATCCACCTTCATCTCTGTGACGGAAACACGATCATGAGGTCTTTTAGGTCCACTCACGCTGGAAACGACAGTTCCTAAGTCTAGGGTGACAACTTCCGAAAATACAGGATCTTGAGCTGGATTGTCATAATTTCTGAGCATGTCTACAGCTTTTAAATATTTTGTGATTCTTTCAATGTGCTCGTCTTGGCGACCTGTTTTATAAAAATATGCATGTTAACCCATTGAATATGTGTTTTTCGGACATATGTAATTACTAGCAATCTTTAGGTTTAGAAATTAGTTTACCAGTTTGTTCTAGATAATCCAAGGTTTGCTGATCAACAGGGAAGAAACCCACAGTTGCTCCATATTCGGGGCACATATTGGAAATCGTTGCTCGATCTGCGATGCTTAGCTGTGCTACACCAGGGCCAAAGAATTCTACAAACTTTCCAACGACACCGAGTTGACGTAAATTCTGCAAACAAATTATACTTTAATTTCTGTAACTTGGTATCTGTACAAAGTCAAAGAATTAAGAGCTTTAACTTTTAAAAAAGGTTTCTTTTTAATTGTTTAAGTTTGAAATGCGAACCTTTGTTATGGTGAGAACGAGGTCCGTCGATGTAACGTAAGGATTGAGACCCCCTATCAATTTGTACCCAACAACCTTTGGCAACAGCATGGAAGTCGCTTGACCGAGCATAACAGCTTCGGCTTCAATTCCTCCGACACCCCAGCCTAAAACTCCGAGGCCGTTAATCATAGTTGTATGCGAATCTGTTCCGACGACGCTATCAGGGTAGAGCAAACCATCCCTGTCGAAAACAACTCGGGCCAAGTATTCCAAATTGACCTGATGAACGATTCCACTTCCTGGTGGGACGATTAACATATTGTGAAGTGCTCTCGCACCCCATTTCAGGAAAATAAATCTTTCATGGTTCCTGTCGAATTCCAACGCCTCGTTTTTTCTCAATGCATCACCACTAAAAGAAATTGTTATACACGGTGGGTTTAAAAACATTTAAATTCAACTGGCTTCCCACGAAAATACAGATCCGCCACGAAGCAGTTTTTTACCCCAATATTTCCATTTTCTGAGCAAACAATAAAATAAAAATTTGTAAAATTACTTCTATATAGTTAGTTTAATAATATATTAAAGATAGATCACGATTCGATTCCTTCTTTCGGCAGTGTAAATCACAGCCTTAGATTATCGAACTGATATGGTATTTGGAAATATCATTCTATGGTGAAAATAAAGGGGACCGCGTTACCTATGATTTCTCAAAATTTGGTAGAATGTTTTTCTTGAATTAATTTTGATAAAAAAAAAAAAAACAACAAAATAGTTTCATTCTTAATAAACATATGCTTCACAATGAAAAATAATTATTTTTGAAAAATTTACATTCTAATAGGATGCCTTCATTATATAATTGAAAATTGTAAGCAAATAACCATTTTTGTAGCCAGAAAATTGAAAAAATACATATTACCATCTATTTAAAACATGATTTTCTTATATGTTGTGTTTTGAGAAATAGAAACTACGAATACTTTTCAATCGGTAAATTTGAAAATTATTTTATTTAAACTAATTTAAGCTAGAAACACAAAACCGTAAACGATTAAAGTTTTCAAACGGAACTGCATTTGAAAATTGATTAAATAATCCTTTGATAAATAATAAGTATAGAAGTATTGAGCTTCAAAAATTGTATAACAATTTAGCTTTGTCATAAATAATTGAAGTTAGATAACAAATACGATTACCATCCCTTCTTTCGGAAAAAAATGGTATCTTATATGTACCGAAATAAAATCTTAGGCAAACCCAAGAAAATAGTTACAATTTAACACTGCTCCTTCTTAAAAATAATTTAAGCTGATAATGAATAGAAAAATTGTATAAAAATTTACTAATAGATTACTTTAAAAAAATTAATACATAAAAAATGATTTTTTTAAAATTAAAATCTACTTGACTGACACATATTAGATAATAAAGAATTTTTTCGCGAAAAAATGGTTTTTATTAAAAGTATGCTTTATAAAATTGTAAATTCAAAAAATTATTTGTTTTTTCTGTATGGTGAATTTGTAATTAAAGTTAATTGTAAATATATCTAAAGGTTAAGTTGACCTTTTTTAATAATAAATTCCAAACTTGCACTAATCTGCAATGTTTCAGTAATTCAATTTTTGGGAAAATAGGGGATTCGAAAAAATGAGGAAATGTTTTTTTCACGATAATTTAAAATCTTTAAACGAAATCTAACCTTCTAATAAAATCTACTTGCACCGAATGATCGATAACCAAGTCCGAAGGGCAAATGGGATTTATTTTATCAGGATCACCGCCTAACTTTTTGACAGCATCTCTCATAGCAGCGAAGTCGACAACTGCGGGAACTCCAGTCAAATCCTGTATAAATAGACAATATTGTTTGTATTCTATTTTCATAATTATTTATTTGCAACAGGTAATACTGAAATAGTTATACAAAAAAAAAATATATATTTGATTTCGCGAACCTGGAGAATAACTCGAGATGGTTTAAAAGCAACTTCGACTCCTTCCTCAACACTTTGATTCTTCTCCCAGTTTAAAATCTTTTCCACGTCCTGTTTCTTCACCTGGAAATCATCGCAATTTCTAACGGCACTTTCCAGTAGCACTCTGATTGAGAAGGGCAATCTCTCTGAAAATAATTAAGCGTAATTAAATCAAAGTTCAATGAAATTTGAATTTCAAATTTGGAATGACATTACCATATTTTTCTCCAAAACGCGTCAAGTCATAGTATTGGCGAGTTTCTTTACCGAGGCTGATACTTCTCAGCAACTCTTTATATAGGCTTGGTTCTGAAAATGAATTTCATTTGTTAATTTTATAATTTAATTCACAAACAATTTTTCCAAAAGTTCAACAACTATTCAGTGGAAGCTTCTAATGTGTCCCCTAAGGGTTTACATTTTTCTTACATCTTCTTTATTCCTTTACACACCCTCCACACACTTACTTGGTGGTGGA
>NC_046658.1:65056859-65088743 GCF_010883055.1 Belonocnema kinseyi | reverse complement strand
GAGAGAGAGAGAGCGAGAGAGAGAGAAGAAAACAATTATTTATTTACACGTATCAAAATTCTTCTCAATCACATACAGTGATAAATATGAAACGAAAATACATACAGCCAACCACGAGTATGACACCAGCATCTGTTTATCGATTATTGCCCAAGTTATTTCCATGTTAATTATATAAGACGTAAAATTTTCTCTCTTAAACAGGTTGAAAGCTATCGAAATTCTCTATAAAATTGGCCAGAATGGAGACATTTCCTCATTTTTTCAGGACCATATTATCTTATGTTGCAAAAGCAGTGCAAATTTCAATGTTCTCTTACAATTTAAATAAAATCTAATAAAATATACATTTTTGTGAAATGTATAAACAAGTAATCATGATGTTTTTATGCATTTATTTAAAATATATATATCATAAAAAAATAATTTTTAACAATATAGTTCCACTTTCAAGTTAGTTGAATTTCAAACAAAAACGTTCGAAAAAATAGTTGAATAAAAAAAATGTTTTTTGAATTAAAATAATAAATCAGCGACCAAAATATGATTTCTTATCAAAGTAGTTCCACTTTTAAGTAGTTGAATTTTTTTTGAAATTTTTCAAAACTTCTAAAAATATTTTAAAATGATTCGAGTTCTTCAAACTTTTCCTATTTTTTTTTAAATCCTGCAAAAATAAAAATATTTCCTCAAAATCTTTCATAATAAGGTTTGAAATATTTTTAAATCTTTCTAAATATTCTCTTAAAATTAATTATTCAAAATCAAGTTATTTTGAAGTCTTTCGCAATTCTTACAAAATTTCCAAATTTTTTTCACCGAAATTGACACACATATATATTTTGTTTTAAATTATTCTATGGGCTATTTGCACCGAAATTTCGGTACGAATAGCCGAATATTGCCTGCATTTGTATACACTTCATTTAAATTATTATTTTAAATCATATCAAAGTTGAAATCACTTTTGAATTTTTTCAGATTACTTATCCTCTTTCCAACTTACTCGAATTTTTTCCAGGAATAAAATAATAGGTGTTCAATATTTATTATACATCAAAATTCAACAATATTGAATATTTGATTTATAATTACTGATTTTAAAAGAACAGTCAGAAAATTCTAAATATTAAGCAGTTGTCCTTTTTCTGAATGAAAAATTTCAAATTAAAAAAAAAAGAATGATAGTCTTTAAGTCTTGTAAATCAATTATTATTCACTTGTTAGTCTTTAATGTACAGTTCAATTAAAAAAATCATTGTAATGTATTTAAATGAAAAATGTTCGGTTAAAAATTAAAATCTAAAATTGGTAAGTGCAAGATTTTAGAATTAAGCATTGTAAACTAAACGATATCATAATTATTGAAAAAGACAATAATTGAAATAATTATTTTTAAAACTGTTGAAATAAAACTTGGACAAACTTTGGTTTTATTTGTACAATTAAAAAAAAATGAATTTTTAACAAAGAAGTTCCATTTTCAAGTAAGTAGTTGAATTTTGAAAAAAAAAAAAAAATGGAAAACGGTTCAGACGGTCCTAACTGTTCACCTTTCGATTGCCCCGATTTAATAACAAGGTCAGTGCAAGGCCCCCCCGTCACTGTTACTAAAACTGAGAGTTGGGTGTATTTTTGTTTCAAAAAATTAATTAAAAAAAAGGCTTCAACATAATAGTTACATTTTTAACTATAGAAATTATTTTTCATCTAAAAAAGGTAAAGTCTCAACCAATTAAAAACGCATTTCTTAATAGAATAGTTAACCACCACAAAATGCTAATAGTTGAAGATACTTGATCAAAAAGATTACTGTTTAACAGAGCTAGAAAAGATTAAAGTGTTTATTAAAACGACGAATTTTCAACCAAGACAGATTTTTAAATCAATAAAGAAAACAAATATTCATCCAAAATGTGGAATTTTCATGTCAAAAAGACAAATTTTCTACAATAGATTTGCATTTTCAATCCGAAAGTATGATTTTCAACGAAGAAATTAACATTTGACTAAATAGTTGATTTACAACCCAAAAAGACGAATTTTCAACATGGCAGTTGCATTTTCAACCAAATAGATTGATTTTATTAAACACAATTGTTAAGTCTTATTGAAAAAAAAAGTTTTCGAGGTTAAAAATTTTATTTAAATAATTGAATACAATCTGTATAATATGTTAAGGGGTTTGAAAGATTTTTTTCAGCCATGTTACCCAAATTTTATTGAAACTGATTACAGATGATCAATTACTATATATATTAATGTACCGTTTCAATTAAAATGTTCAAGTCTGGGAGAATTGGCTCCAAAAATAGACATTTTAGTACAAATGAAAATTCCTTCGTTCCCGCAGTCCGTATGGGAATTAGAAATACACTAATTAAATCTTTATCGTTTTTTGATTCCGGATAAGTTATCATGGTCAACGCAATAATAATAAAAACGTGTTTTGCGACAGCGGCCACTTTTCCTCAAGTCAAAATTACTTAAAAATATCTTTGAAAGTCCATTAACATTACTAGATATAACCCCTTAATTATTTTGAACAATTTTTACAACTTAATTTTTAAGTCAATTCCCTGTTTTCCTTTCTTTTAAATATTATTTCAATTCCACGCATCTGAACTTTTTAAAATAGAACTGAACAGTCAAAATGAGACTGCACCCTCAGAAATTGTAAGCAATATGTTCGCGCAATAAAAATCGCGAATTTTTGTTTTTGCACATGAAAAGCAATGAAAAATCAAGCCATAGAACCAAAAATCAGAAAATTAGGACAGCGATAAATAACCAGGACATGCCTAATAAATCCGAGCGTGTGGTCACCCTACTGGTCACAATATGATTTATATATAAAAATATATGAGCAATTTTTTTATTAATGATAAATGGTAATGCGGAGGATATTTACTTTCAAGGTAAGAGGTTTACATAGATACAGAAAATATGCAGAAACTTATGCAGACTTGAGTATTAATGAAAGGAGTGGAATAGAAAAACAAGAAATATAGCAACAAGGTAACTAAATTCTGCCTCTAAAATTATCATGGAATTCCTATTAACATCGGATAATTATAATTACATTCTTTCAGTATATACTTTATGCAATGATTGTTGAGTAAGAAAGAAGAAAGATAAATCTCACACGCAGTTATAACTGAAAATAAAAGATAATAAAGTTTGATCCAAATAACTGAAATAACAGTAAACATGTTGTAATTCATCAGTCAACATTTTTGATATAAAAGTCAACGCAATGACTATGCGGATATGTCGACTATGTGGAACGTGTGACACTTTGCTTGTTAAAATAATTTGCTTAGGTCCTCAAGAATAAAGTTGAGTGATAATATATTTGAAATAAGCGGTTCGTTATGACTCGGAGGCATTAAACAGTCGAACAGAATAATACTGTTAATTCAGCATTTTGTCGCATTAGACCAGGAGTAAACAAGCTTATGCACTTTTTACTTACCTGCCATTATCGTCACTCACAAAGTCACGTCCTCCCAGCCTTGCACCGCGGCGACTACTCTAGCTCTCTAAAGCCTCTAAAACTATATTTTTTTCTATAGGGTGTAGGTTTAATTCCCAGTACGACTTTCTGCCTTGATAATCATATATATGCAATGTGATATGGCAATGTGTGAATGAATTAACTTTATATCTCTGATAGAGGACACCCTGTACATTCCAAATATGTGTGAAATTTTACTGTAAATGATACAACAGGTGCGTAGGAAAACAAAGTATTTTAGGCGAAAAAAGTGCCTTTCTATGTTTCTGCACTTTGGACTTTTACAGTTCTTTTTAAATATGTTATTCTTTACATTTTGTTCATATTCTGTAAATTTGAACATGCAAAAATATAATAAACTGATTAAGTTTAAAACTTTTAAACACTTTAAATCTTTCTTTCTATTTATCACGTTATGGAGGTTAGGTTGATATTTTTATATTATAGAACCTGATAGAACATTATATATCTCAATTTTTGTCTAAACCTTGTAATGCTTAAAGGAAGCATTTAAAAATGTTTAAAAGTTGTGTATATATGTATATATGTAAATGTATAATGAGATCATTATGTGGTGAATGTATTAATTAATGAGGGCCCTTTTGTTTAATACGGAACTGGTTTTGTTAATGTGCACATGCGTAATACGTGATCACGTGGCAAGTGATTGTCAATCACTGATTGAAGCATTTTTTGTTTGAGATTGGGAAGTGCGGGGTCGCAACGGCTGAGTATTTCACAACCGAAAACTTGGTTATCTTCGTACGATTTGTTTAAAACGCGTTTTTCACATGATATTAGAATTACGTACATTTTGAAGATTGTCCGGAACCATGGAGAGGAGTATCGAAAAAGCAATGGACAAAGTGTAAGCAAATAGATTTTGAGGTTAGGTTTAATTGTTTATCATTCTATAAACAGGATAAATGTCAAATTTTTCTCATCAGGATAAACACTGAAGGTGTTACAGGTGTTATTTTGACTGATCACTCTGGCCTTTGTTTGGGAGGTAAATATAATTTTTAAGTTAAAACATTAATTCCATATTTAAGATTTTAGACGCTCATTGTCAGAATTGTTAGAAAATGGTTGTTGTAGTTTTTCTGAAAGCCCCGAAAAGGGTATTTAAAAAAGCTTGTTCCGTGGAAAATGGATGGATTAGCCGATTACGTTAAATATTTCGTGTAATTAACGTCTGCGAATATGATTAGATGAATGTGGCGACAAAAGTCAGTAACAACTTTCAGACAATTTTTTTTTAAATTATTGTATGAATTCAAATGTATTGAAAGAGTTGCTTCGAAACCTCACCAGTTTCCTCATCAGATTAAATAGTATTCTAAAAAATACTTAATATTGTATATAAAGAAACAGAATGTATAAAATGAAAATGATTAAATAAGCTAATTCACTCAACATTAGAATTTAAAAAAGTAGACTGAGGGAATAAAAACTAATTTTTGTGTGGTTTTCTTTATAAATTCTGCGATTTGTTTTAATTTCGTGAGCCTATTTGTACTTAAATGTCAATTTTGAGCGAATTATCTTATTTAATAATTTTTAATTTTATAGATTCTGTTTATTTATATACAATAATTATTACACCTTTGTTAGATTACTATTTAATCTGAGGAGGAAAGTGGTGAGGTTTCAAAGTCACTTTCAGTAACTCTAAGCTTATAAAATAATAAAAAACAATTGTCTGGAAGTTGTTGTTGACTTTTGTCACCCCATTCATCTCTTTAATGTTGTATTTTTTCGAATTTTCAGAAAAATCGAATAAAAAAAAGTCACTGTGTGAAGAACTGTGTTGCAGGCCAATGAAATATTCTATAATTAAAAATTACAATTCTTTTTAAAGATCAAGTTTTTAAATAAAATTATAAGCTCTTCGCTACAGGAAGTAACCATTGACTGAAATAATCTATATTAATTGAAAGCATTTAGGAAGAGGCTCAAAAGTCGTTCTATTTTCTAAATTTGTGTAGACTTTGAAACCTACACTGCAATATCAACTATAGTTTCAATCAGAATAAGTTGATTTGATTATTAATGTAACTAAAAAATTTGAATGTTGATTACACAATGATTCCTTTGAATATTTTCCAAAATTTTTAAGATATGCATGCTTATTCAAAATTCCTTAAAATGTTTTAAATTTATTAAATTTTTAAATCTATGTATACAATAAGGGGCTACCCCCCTCCCCACACTCACAATAATAGTAATAGACTAAAATTTAACAACCAAATAGTTAAACCTTTAAGCAAAAAAAATGTCAGCAAAATTTAAACCACATCCAAATGAATTTTCAAGCCAAAAAGGCGAGTTTGGCAGAATATAGTTGAATTTTCAACCCAAAAAGGTGAATTTTCAAAAAAAAAGTTCATTTTCAACCAAAAAAAGGTTTCTCTTCTACAAAAATACGATGTTTCAACCAGTTGAATGAAGCGAAGAAAAAGAAATTTTACAAAATGGTTGAATCTTCAACCCAAGAGTAGAATTTTTAACATAATACATGAATTTTCAACTAACATTATGAATCTTATAAGAAAATGGTTCTTGTAACATAAAGCCTAAAAGATAATTTTTTTCTAGGAGATTAATTTTCTATAAATAGAATGTTTATATTTTGAAATCGAAAAGGTGAGTTTTTAACAAAGAAGTTCATTTTTAACCAAAATAGATGATTTTTCTACCATAAAAGTGTAATTTTCTACCAAAATACGTTTTGTAATCTAGTTAAATTACAAGAGATTTCAAAAAAAAATGGTTGAATCCTCAAGTAGATGAATTTTAAACCAAATATTCGAAATTTCAACTAAAAAGTATCAAATAAAAAAAATGGAATCGTCAGCTTTACAGTTAAAAAACTGATTTCCGAGCATTTCCATTTAACCAAAAAATATTAATTTTTAAACAAATATTTGAATGCTCTACCCAAAAAATGAATTTTCACCAAAGAAGATTTCTTTCTTGAAACAGAATACATGCATTTTCTATGAAATACTTGAATTTACAACAAAAAGGGCGAGAGTTGCACTTTTTAGTAAAAAAATTAATTTTCAACCAAAATAAGCGGAGTTTCAATAAAATAGTAAAATATTCAACCCGAGATGAATTTTCAACTAAAATTGTGTATCTTAAAAAAATGATTTTTTAACAAGAGTTCAACATTAGGCCCAAAAGGTAATTTTTTAACTAAGAAGATTGATTTTTTTTTAAATCGCATGGTTAAATGAATTTTTAATAAAATAATTACATTTTCAACTAAAAATATTTTTCAACTATATGAAATTAATTCCGAAACGAAAGTGTAATAGTAGACTTTTGAATAAAAAATAGTTGGATTTTCTTATTTAGTTCGCGTTTAAGTAAAAAACGGAGTTTATTGAAAACAAAGAAAAAAATAAGAATTCTTGAAAAAAGATGAATGATGTTATCCAAGTTCGTAACATTACTTCCAGTGACCCTCCTCCTGTTACTAATCGAAGCTTTTTACGTGAGCCCCTCATCACTTGAAATTGTCAAAGTAGTTTATGGACGGCCTCCAAATTCAAATTATTAATTCCACCCTTTCGGTTTCTAATAAATTCAGTGTAATTTTTGAAATTTTAATTTTATATTATCTAAATATTAGCGATTTAAACAAAAAATTACGGAATTTTAAATGTATACAATTTTCAATTATTTCTTTAAACTTTCTAGTGAAAGGTAATGCGACAACAGACAGTGCAGGAATAGTAGCAGCGATCGCTGATCAAGTTGAAAAACTAGAAGAGACAGAAAATGCTCCCATAATTTCATTGCAAGGTGACAACAGGTAACTATCACAATCATTTATTTCTTGTGAAATTACGAAAGGTTTTCTTGTTTGATACTGTAAATTTGAATTTGCAGACAATGTGCGATCCAGCGGAAGGGGCCAGTTGTTGGAGCGATATACAAAACCGTTTCATCCTGAATTCAATTTGTTAATCACGTTAATTATGATTTCGGGCAAGTGATTATGTTATTTACACAAAAGTTCTTTTTAGAATTAAAAGCGATGAATTAGCAAAAATAAGGAAAGTGAGGTTAAGAAAATGTAGACTCGTGTTTATATAAAATAAATATAATTATTACTATTCGACAAGTATACACGTGGTGCTTTTGTAATTTTTTTTGTATGGAATTTTGTGATACAATGCAGTAGGAAATTCCCGACCCAAAAATTTGGTTTACGGTCATTCACTCTTTCGACGACCATTTCTTCTGTCGTACCACTTGTTGACGGCCAGAAGAATTAAATCTTGGTGCTCGTAGGCCCAAGACAACATTACTAATACAAACATAATTACCCCTATAATAAAGTGGAATAGTTTTGCATCCGGGAAGAAGTAAGCCTGAAAAAAGTTACACATTATTTTAAAGATTTCTTGATTTGATCCATTTGAATGAAAAAATATTAAAGACTAATTTTAAAATTAATGTGCAGAATTCGTGAGACTAAAGCCAAGAATCCAACGACCAAATTTAAACAACCACCATAAAATATTCCTATTACAATTTAAAAATGATAACAATTTTCCTAAAAAATAAAAGAATTCTTTTTCTGGACAAATAAAAAATGGAAAGAAAAATGAGAAGGAAAACAACCAAATCCCCTTCCTTGTCTTTTTTATTTTTTTCGTCTTTTTTATTTTTATCAAATAACAATAGAAAAAAAAAACATCTGTAAATATAATCACCAACGTTTTCGGAAAAAAAATCTGTCAGAGTTCGATTTCAACAGTTTTTGAAATAATTAGTTAAATCTATATCTTTTTCAATTATATCATTCAGTTTACACAGCGTAATTAAAAAATCTTCTACTTTCAAAATTCTTTAGTTTAGATTTTTATTTTGAAGCGTATATTTTTAATTAAAAATTTTTTAATGTTGAGCCTAGAAGACTTAAACAATTAAAAATTAAAAGAGTTTGAAGTTTAAAAATGTTGATAAAAACAGTATTATTTTATCAACTGTAAATATAAATGAATGAGTAAATAATTTAAAAAATGGATCTATACTTTAATTGTTAAAAACTGAACAATAATTTATTTAATAAAATGATTCAACGATTCAACTTAACAATATATTCGTAATTAAAGGCTTTCATTCAATTAAAAATATTGTTTCAGTCTAAATTATTTACCTTTTGAGTGACTTTTAACCCATTTAATTTGAATTTTTTGAATTAAGAAGAATTATTTAATATTTAGAAATATTTGACTGTTAATTTAATACGAGTAAATTGATTGATTATTGTTCTATTAAAAAAATGTTTAATTTATAAGCGAAACTGTTGCATTTTTATGTGGAGATAATAATTGAACACTTATTATTTATAGACAAAATTTAAATAATTTTAAGAGATATTTAGAAGTTTTAAAAAGATTCAAAATTAATTTAAAACTTGAAATGATGTCAATATTTTGTTCAAATAATGTTTCAAACTAAAAAATCATAAACAATTTTCCTAGGAATATTCAAAGAATGTTTTTATTCTTTTGGAGCCTTTCACAATTCTTAAAAAGCTTCTGAAATTTTTGTTTGAAATCTGCAAAAATATACATTTTGTTTTAAATTAGGTTGTGGGTATTTGCACCGAAATTTCTGTACAAATAGTCGATTTTTTTCGGTACGCACACTTCAATTAGTTTTAAAAGTGATTTAGAAGTTCTAGAAAATTTCAAAAATAATTGTTAATTTGAAAAAATTTAAAACAACTTCTAGATTTCTTAAGATCTTGAAATAAAATTATAAAGCCTTTCAATAATGCTTTAACTATTTAAAATAAAAATAATTTAACTTCTAATTTAAGAACTTTTAAAAGTTGAAAAAAATTTTAATTTAAAAATGTTTAATGCTTCTATACTAAAATAACTTCATAATATAATTTTGAAAATTTTTGAAGTTTTTTGATTGATTCTTTAATTTAGAGTATTTTAAATGTTAACGTGTAATTATATTTTTGGAAAAAACTGTTCAGTTGAATGTCTAGAATAGAGTTCGATTTTAAAAATTTTATTGACCGGAAAAAATGTTTGCAAATCGGGGAAAAAACCGGGAATTTTTTTCTTAGATACCAGGGAGAGAGCATCGTGGTTTCGTTGCTGTTACCACCCGCTCAAATTTGTCTTACCTTGATAAGGGTGATGTACGAGTACCGAAACGTTGGCGATTTTTTCTACAAATGTTTCTTTTACTCTGATTTGATAGTAATACAAATAATAAATAAATAAAAAAAAAAGAATGAAGGGGATTTGGTTGGTTGCCTTCTCATTTTCCTTTCCTCTCTTTTATTTTTCTCAACAAAAAAAATAATAATTCTTTTCTTTTTTATGAAAATTTTAACCTTTATTAAAATTGCAATAGGAACATTTTATGGTGGTGTGCAAATTTGGTCTTTGGATTCTTGGTCTTATTCTCAGGAATTCTGCACATTAACATGATTATTGGATGTTAAAATTGAAACTTACTTGCGAAACGTTGGTGACTAATGCAGCTAAAATTAAAGAGCCGCTGAAAACTGGTTTCGGGACGAGACCACGAAGCGGACGATAATTTGTCTCTGCGTGCCTCTTATTAATGAATGAAATCGAGAGAATAATTCTCAGTCCCATATTGACACAGTTGCCGAATATAAATCCTACTGGCCCGAACCAATTGACAAAGGCGCAGGAAACAACCACGAAAATGATTGATTCCCCAATCATGTAACTGCTGTTCTTATTGATAGTTTTACTGTCAGCAGTAGCATTTGTATAGCACTCTGTAACTCCATTAATTCCTAATAAAAAAACGGCCAAGCAGTGCGTCCTCAGTAAGAAAACGGGCAACGATTCATCAATTAATTTAGAACCGCCATACAGCCAGAGTAATAGCGACGAATAGGATTGGCCAAAGACTAACACGATCAAACCTATGGAGGCGACTGTAGAGCAAAGATGCATCAAAACGTTGACGCTTTCTTGTACTTTTCCCTAGAAATATTTAAATTGTGATTCATTTTTGAGATTTTTTTTCAACACAAGCCAGACATGCACTCACGTAAGCCTCGGCCAACTTTAATTTTTAAAAAGCAGGTACTAGACATTTTTTCACGGCATATTATATCCGGGCGTAATGTTACCAATTTTAGACTATAGATCAATTTTGTATGCCGAGAACTGTATCGATAACAGGCTTCACAGACCAAAAAGGGAATAAATTATTTTAAATCAAATGTATGTGGGCACTATATTAAATTCACTTTGAAACGATTTAAATTCCAAACATATTTCAAATAAAAATATTGCGTGTACAACAAAATAGATGAATTTTCAATCAAGAAGATTAATTTTCTACCAAAAAGGCGAATTTTCAACAAAATACATTAATTCTAAATCAAATAGTACTTCAATTATCAACTAAAAGACAGATCTTTAACCAAATAGATGAATATTCAATAAAAAAATGAATATTTAACAATGTAGTTCAACTTTCAAACAAGTAGTTGATTTTTCAACAAAAGAAGATTTTAATTTTAAATCAAGAACCGTCAAATTCAACCAAAAGAATTGAATCCCAAAGCAAACGTATTTTTAATGAAGGAATTTGGTTGAAATAAAATTTCAACAAAATTATTGAATTTTATCCTAAAAAGACGAATGTACTACAATGCAGTTAAATTTTCAACCCGAAAATATGAATTTTAATCAAAAAAGTTAATTTTTCAATCAAAGAATGAAATTTGTAATAAAAAAATTAGAATTCCCAACCAATAATATTATAATTAGATTCTTCAAAGATGAATTTTCAAGCAAAAAGATTAATTTTCAAACAAAAAGGCCAATTTTCACCAAAATACATCAATTCTAAACGAAACACTTCAATTATAAACTAAAATGAC
Organism: Belonocnema kinseyi; assembly: GCF_010883055.1. Taxonomy (NCBI): domain Eukaryota; kingdom Metazoa; phylum Arthropoda; class Insecta; order Hymenoptera; family Cynipidae; genus Belonocnema; species Belonocnema kinseyi. The sequence goes on along the minus strand of NC_046658.1, from coordinate 65,077,311 downwards.
CAGATTTTCAACCAAATAGATGAATTTCCAACAACATCAAAATTAATTTTTAAAAAAGTAGCTGAACATTCAACCAAGTAGTTGATTTTTCAACTAAAAGCAGATTTTAATTTTAAATCAGGAACCGCCAAATTCAACCAAAAAAGCAGAATTTTTAACAAAATAGTTGAATCCTCAACCAAAAATTGTATTTTTAATGAAGGAATTTGGTTGAATTAAAATTTCAACAAAATTGTTGAATTTGGGGCCAAAAAGACAAATGTTCTACAATTCAGTCAAATTTTCAACCCGAAAATATGAATTTTAAACAAAAAAGTTCATTTTTCAATCAAATAATAAAATTTGTAATAAAAAAAGATTAATTCTCAACGAAAAAAGCCAATTTTCAACAAAATACATCCATTCTAAATGAAATACTTCAATTATAAACTAAAAAAAAAAAAACATTTTCAACCAAATAGACAAAGCAGTTCAAGTTTCAACCAAGTAGTTTATTTTTCAACAAAAAAGATTTTAATTTTAAATAAAAAACCGTCAAATTCAACCAAAAAGCAGAATTTTCAACAAAATAATCAAATACCCAGCCAAAAATTGTATTTTTAATCAAGGAATTTGGTTGTAATAAAATTTCAACAAAATTGTTGAATTTTAGGCCAAAAAGACGAATGTACTACAATGCAGTTGAATTTTCAACCCGAAAATATGAATTGTAAAAAAAAACTGTCAAACAAAAATATGCAATTAGATTTCTCAACCAAAAAGAATAAAATTATAACACATCAAATATGAGTTTCAACTAAAAAATGTGACTTTTCAACTAAAAAGGTGATTTTTTTACCAAAAGAGAAATTTTCAACAAAATCTTGCAAAAAATAATAAAAGGACGCATTTTGGACCAAAAAATCACTTTTTAATAAAATAGTGGACTTGTCATAAAATAATAATACGAGTTAAAGGGGGGAAATATAAAAATAGGTGAAAGACTGAATAAATATCAGAATAAAGTTAATTTTCTACGTAGTACGTACGGACTAAGCCGAATTTTAGATTCAGTATTTATCTGCTATAATATGCACGAATTTCGATTGAAATTTATATTTTAAAAAATTAATTATTCTGAAATTATGTTTCAAAACGAGAAATATATTATAGAATCTACAGAGGTTTCTGTATATTTTCAAAGGCCCATTTATCACACCGGTTCATATACTGCTCGTGTGATTAAAAGTTTAAAAAATTTTTGTATTGGGATTCATTTTTGCTATAGTGTAAAGAACAAAATGTTAACTTATTTAATTCAGGGTGACCAGCAGCCTTGAAAAGCTGGGATTTTTGATTTTTTTAAATCCTCAAAATCTCCTTGAATTTTTCTAGAGAACCTTCAAGAAATCTTCCAACTGAGAAGTTTTTTATTTATCAACAAATAATTTATCTTTCACTTATTTCAGATTAAATAAAGAGATTTCTAAGCATTTTTTATAGACTTTAATAATTACTTTATAGAATACAATTAACAGACTTTAATATCGTGAATAATTCTATACATTTTTTATTTCGTCTTCGCTAATATAGAATGTTAAAGTATACATTTTTTTGTGATATTCAACATAAAAATTATAAAAATTGTTACTTGAAAATTTCTATGTTAATTATGTTTCAGAATCAGAATTAGAATGGATTAGAATTCAAAGATTATAAAATATTTGAAAGAATTTTCAGCACTTCAAACACTGAATTTCAAAGATTTTAAAACGTTTCAAAGATTTTAAACGATTTCAGAAGTTTTCAAAACATTTTAGAAGATTTGGAAAGATTTCACGAAGATTAAAAATAATCAATCATTTCAACGAATAAAGAAATTTCACAAATAAAAATTTAAGAAAAATTTCACAAATATTCCAAAAGAATTCGAACATTTAATAAAGATTTCAAGGATTTCAAAGATTTGAAAAAGGAACACTAAATCAAATTTCAAAACATTTTACAGATTTTAAACGATTTCAAATACTTTCCAACGAATACGAAAGATGTCACAAAGATTAAAGAAAGCTTTCACAAATATTTCAAAGATTTCCTAAACATTTCACAAATATTTTAAAGATTTCAAGGATTTTAAAGATTTTAACAATTTCCAGTATTTTACAAAAACTTAAAAAGCTTTCGAAATTTTCAAAGAAGACTTCTATTCACAAAAAAACTAAGAATTTGTTTATTTATCGCTTCGCTTTATTTAAAAATGGTTGGCAAAACAAAAAATTAAGTGGCTCATTTTTACTTCTATGACAATCAGTTATTTTATTATTCCCTTTAAAAAAAGGAAATCTGGAAAAACTTGGTTTCTTGACCTGCATAATCTGAAAACATCTTGAATTTCGTTCCTAAGAATTGCTTAACACTCTGTTAATTACTAAATTCCAGCTTATTGTTACTACTTACTGGATGTTGCTCGTTTAATGATTTATCTCGCTTGACCATTTGAGTAAAGTAGAAATAAGAACTGTCCTCGATGGGACGAAAAATAAATCTAGCTGCTAAGGAGCCCAAGTTATTGACTAGTTCATATGCTCCCTGCTGTTTAAATGTGAGTAGAGAAGACATGGTCATGATCAGTCTTTCGCCCTCGGTTAATATTAATTTCAAAATGCTTTGCAGGAAAAAGCTCCATGTGAGTCCGCGCAGTTTCCCAAACGCATCACTTTCCTAAAAGATTAAAACAGGATGTTAAGTTTTATCAGAACGTGAGGGTAGGAGAATAAACTCATAAAAATCTCAAAAAGATTTCAATAATTTCACAAATATTTCGGATCGAATTTAGATTTTGCAAAGCCTTCGATGATTTCCAAAAAATTTCGGATAAATTTAAAAGATTTTACAAAGCCTTTAATTATTTTTTAAATATTTCATAGTGTTTTCAATAATTTCACAAATATATATTTAGTAAAATTAAAGATTTCGGATAGATTTCACAAAGACTTCAATTATTTCATACTAATTTTTGATAGATTTAAAAGATTTTAATAATTTCAGAAATATTTTCAAATATTTCGCAAAGATTTTTGATAGATTTAAAATATTTCACCAAGACTTCAATGATTTTCTAAATATTTCAAAGATTTCACAAAGATTAAAATATTTCGCAAACATTTATAGTAGATTTAAAAGATTTCATAGTGTTTTCAATAAATTCACAAATATTAGCAAATATTTTTTGAAAATATTTCGCAGATTCCTAAAGATTTCAAATATTTCCCAAGAAAAAAAGACTTCAATATTTCACTAATATTTCCAAAGATTTCACAAAGATTTCAAATATTTCAAAAAGATATTGGATATATTAAACAGAGTTTATGAGGGCATCAATGGTTTCCCAAAGATTTAAATAATTTTACAAATATTTTAAAGATTTCTTCGCAAAGCATTTTCAACGATTTCAGAAAGATTTCAATGGTTTCCCAAAGATTTCGGATAGATTTATAAGATTTTATAAAGACGTTAATTATTTCCCAAAGATTTGAATAATTTTACAAATATTACCAAATATTTCGCAGATTTCAAAAAATTTGACAATGATATCACAAAGATTTCAATGATTTCTCAAAGATTTCACAGTTTTTAAATATTTCGCAAAAATTTCGTACAGATTTAAAAGATTTTACAAAGGCTTAAATTATTTTCTAAAGATTTCATAGTGTTTTCAATAATTTCACAAATATTACAAAATATTTTTTTTTCATTTCCCAGATTCCTAAAGATTTTCAAAATATTTCGTAAAAATTAAAAGATTTCAATGGTTTCACAAAAATTTCCAAAGATTTCACAAAGATTTCGAATATTTCGTAAAGATTTTGGATACATTAAAAAAAGTTTATAAGGACAACAATGGTTTTTCAAAGACTTCAATATTTTCACAAATAGTGCCAAATATTTCCAAAATTTCAAGGATTTCTTCGCAAAGCTTTCCAACGATTTTAGTGGTTTCCCAAAGATATAAAAGGTATAAAATATTTCGGAAAAATTTGGCATAATTTAAAAGATTCTACAAAGATATCAATGATTTCACAAAGACTTCAATGATTTTCCAAATATTTCAAAGATTCAAATATTTCGCGAACATTTATGGTAGATTTAAAAGATTTTCCAACGATTTCAATGATTTAAAAAGTATCAAATATTCATTAAATATTTGAAATATTTCGCAGATTTCAGATAGATTTAAAAGATTTCACGAACTTTAATGATTTCTCAAAGATTTGAACACTTTCACAAATATTTCAAATCTTCGACAAAGGTTTCCCAAAGATTTTATAATATTTCGCAAAGATTAAAAGATTTCAATGATTTCACAATGATTTTCAAAGATTTCAGAAAGATTTAAATATTTCGCAAACATTTATGGTAGATTTCAAAGATTTTCCAAATATTTCAATCATTTCAAAAATATTATCAAATATTCATAAATTATATTAAATATTTCGCATATTTCAGATAGATTTGAAAGATTTCACGAACTTCAATGTTTTCTCAAAGATTTGAACACTTTCACAAATATTTCAAAAATTCGACAAAGATTTCAATGATTTCCCAAAGATTTCACAAACATTTGACAAAGATTTCAAATATTTGGCAAAGATTTTGGATAGATTAAGAACATTTTACAAAACATAAATTATTTCACAAAGATTTCAGGTAGAGTTTTCGAAAAATTTTGAACGTTCTAATGAATTTAATCGTTCGATTTCAAAGAGAGGCAAATCAATTATTGGCCCCTCCCTGTGTGATTTATGTATATCAAGTTACTTCATATACATAATTAGGTTAATAAAATCAGTAAAGTTAAATTTATATTGGTACCTACGTTATTCTCAAGATGACCAGGTAAAAAGTCCTTTAAATCTCTGAATGGGAATTCAGATAAGACGTACTCTTCTTCATTTTCATTCACGGACATCCTCCTCCTCAACTTACTTTTTTCTTTTCTCAAACTTTTAATATAATATTGGAAGTAGAGATAGTGACTCGTAGTGTAAAATATTGCTGCCACTAACTGGGCTACTCCAAATGCCAGTAATGCGTATTCTGGATTGTAAATTATGAAGCAAACGAATGTCAGAGTTCGAATTGCGATCATAATTGAATCTAGAACTATCTGAAATTTAAACATAAAAAAAATTAATAATTCTGTAATAATTAATTAAAGATTTGAAAATCGTGTCCATCAAATAAACGTACTCTTAATCTCACGAATAGAAATGCACTGGAAACTAGTTGAACAACAAGCGAAGATAATTCAATCACACAAGATGCTGCGACTGCCCAAACAGCAAATGTGTAATATGCTGGCAATTCTTCGTCTGTTGTCAAAACGGAAAGCCAGATATATCCGAGAAAAAGCGAAAAAAGGCTACACAGTGGTACTCTGAAAAAATGTTGTTTTTATGTTTTAAAAGCGAAAAAGCAGAGTTTTATTGAAAGATGAAAGTATAATTTATTTAAATGAGAATTAATGTATTTTAAAAATTAAGGGAGACTTACGTCAGCCATAATAGATTCACAACTTGAGCCCAATTGTGCTCAGCTGTATTCGTCAAACAAGCTTTGAAAAATGGTTCTTTTAACATAGATAGAATTATCGATTCTAGCAATAACAATCGAACGTTCATTACTCCCAGTACGTCCTGACCTACATGTCGCACCGTAAAGGCATTTAACAGGAATGTTACGCCGCGACATACTATCTAAAAACATTTTAATTCATTAAAATTAAATAGTATTTTGTCAAAAAGCTCGTAGAAAATGTATTTTAAATCCATTAAATCTTAGACGTTTTCCAAAACTAAATCTTATTATTATAACGTGAATAAATGCTAAAAATGAAAAATGAATGTATTTCGCAACTTTAAAAATATAAACAATGAACAAAAATATTAGGAGTTATTCACATTTTAAAAATAATATAATAAAAATATTTTACACAATTTTGAATTGAAAATTTTACAAATCCAGCAATTTCAGATTGGGTAAAATTTAGAAAAAAGAACAATATTTCGAACGGAATAAAAAGGAATTACACTTGTATTATTTCAAATTAAAAGCGTTCAAAATTGAAAACTAGTGTATTCGAATAATATTCAATTCGAAGCCAATAAAATTTGACAATTTGAAATCAAAAACTAAATTAAATGCTTCAAATTCAAAGGTTCTAAAATTCTAGACTCTTGAATTGTTAGATGAAAAAATTATAATTTAACATTATAATGGATTAGATACATTATTCCAACAACAAAAAATAAATTCAACGTCATTTGCACAGTTTCGGACGTTGAAAAGTTAATGATCCCGAACTTAATTTAAAATTGTAAAAAATATTCGTTCACCAAATTGTTAATTATACTTTTAAAAATTCAACCATTTCACTTTTAATTGTAAAGTTAAAGCTTATGAAAGGAAAAATGGATAATTCTGCGTTCAACATGAGAATTCAGAATTATTTAATTATTCAATCACTGAGATATCAACTTTAAATAGTTCAATTTTGATCTACTCAATATTTTTATTTTAAGAAACTCAATTTTTAACTTTTTAGTTTCAAATCGGTTTATTCTTAATACTTCATTTAGAATTATTATTAATTCTTGAAATCTTCTAATCAAATATTTTTCAATTGTAAATCATTAATTTTTGAAACCTTACACTAAAACTCAGACAGTTTTAAGACACTGAAAATAAAAAAGAGGAATATAAAACAAGATCGATATGATTCCAATTTTCAACTCGAAATTGTTTTTTTTTCAGTTAAGTTGGAAATGTTTAACATTATGGAAAATTTTCAAATAAAAATTAATTCAATGTTTAATGACTAGTTCAAAAATCTTATATTTAAGGATATTTTTAAATCTAAAATTATTATATTAGAAGTAACTAAAATTAAAAAAAAAAAATTTTTTTGAAAGATTTAAGAGTGATATTGTTCTCACATTTTTGGTATTTAAATTTGAAATTACGATATTTTGAAATTGGATACATTACCATATTAAGAAATTGCAAACAGAAATTTTCGAATTTAAGCGTTTGACGCAAAGAAGACTTTTAAAGACTCAAAATGGAAACTTTTTTAGAATTGCGCGTATTTGAAATTATAATTTATAGAAATTTTAAAGAAATAGAAAAAGTTGCGAAACAAAAGACACGCGAAAAACGAGCGGATAGCGAAAAAACAGAAGCTTCAATGTGGCTAGAATGAATTAATCGTAAATTATTATGTATGATTTTATTATAAGATTTATCATATTTTTTCGAAAACGTTTAAAAAAAAATTGTGTACGTTGTTTAAAAAAGCTCTAGTAGTTCTATTGCTTTTTTTTTAATGGATGGATAGAAAAACTGCGGAAATACATACCTGGAATATAATACTAAAAGAAGCATTCTCCAAACTGCTTTTTAAAATATTAGGTGTCATTTTTTATAAATAACGGGGTGAATTTCCAACAGTCTGTCAAAATAGTTTTGAGGTTATATAAGAATTGAATCGCTATTTAGAGCATTTGGAGCATCTCGGGCAATGATATCATTTTTCGACTTTTCGTTATTGTAAACTGCACACTGTGAGGTAAAGAGCTTTTGGAAAATTGACAGGGCGAGCCGCTCTTTCATGTTTTGGTTTCGATTGTTGAGTTTTAAGGAGAATCTAGCGCAACACATCTGGTTATGTCATGACCATTTCTTCACGTAGTCACTTTACCACGTTGTCACCGATTTTTAGGGATGTTTACGACCATTTTACGATTTTCTGCTTTTCAAGACCGGAAAATTTACATAGGAGGGGTATAGAGATTTCCCGGAATACGCATGACATCACAATCCATCGTAAATGACAATCACAATGCATGGCGCATGCTCACAATGCACACGTGAACACGTCATGCAGACGCACGTGCACTGTGCATAGTTTTTGCAGTACTCCTTCTCGTGTCCAGAAAGAGGTTATTTTTTCTTATTTTAAATACTCAAAAAGGGATCTTTGCAAACAATGTGCTTATTGATATTTTCCATCGGATTTCAACTTTCCTCCCGTGCTCGTTTTTTTTTATGACAGTCCGTTTTAGGTTAATTTTTTTCAAAATTTGAGTTGTGCGGTGCTTAACTGGTTTTTTTTAAGAGAATATTTGTATGGATTATATAAACCAAAGACATGTTTCGGGAAGATACAAAACCTGCAAACGAATCGCATGCGAGGAATATATTCCTTTCGTCTTTGATCGTAAGTATCAAATTAATTTTTTATCTTCTATGCGGTTAAAACCGCAACATAACCTCAAATTCTTATTAATAAAAAATTATATGCATATATTTATTTATTCTCTTATGGATTATACACGATGGTCGCTAGACCGGAAACTGATAGTAAATTAAATTTTTTACTGGAAATTTTACAAATTTTCAGATGAAAAATCTAACCGATCACTTGAAATACAGCCTTGCATAAACGTGCGACTTTTTTGATGCGACTAATCGACTTCTTCCGTTTTTCTCCAAAGTTATTATTTTTAGAAAAAGTTATGAATAAAGATATTATTGTTTTTGACCTAATTTTCACGATAAGGATATAGGTACATTCTTTATGAACAGGTAGTGATTGTGAATTAATTCAACATTAAAAAAATTGAATAATTGATCATGCTTGGAAAATGGTTAATTAATGGCGTTTGAAACTTTACAATTTCCATTTTTCAAATAAAAATCCTTAACAGCAGTTTGACATTTTCAAGTGGAAAACAGTCGACAACGTTTAAAATCGATACATTTCAAATCCAAAAAACTTCCCATTTTCCCCTCTTGTTTTTTCACTGAAGAGAAAGTCCAACTCCTTTTATTTGAAAATTTAATTACATACTATTTTGTTGAAAATGTATTTTTTTTATAGAAAATATGACCTTTTGTATTGAAAATTCATACTTTTTGTTTGAAAAGACACGTTTCTTGGCAAGAACTTAACTTTTTAGTTAAAAATTTAACTGTATTCTAAAAAATTCGTATGTTTGGCATGAAAATACAACCATGTGGTTACAAATTTAACCATTTAGTTAAAAATTCGTCTCTTGATTGAAAGTCTTAAGTATTTATTTGTAGATGCAACTGTTTTATTCAAAATGATTTTTTTGGAAATTAATCTTTCGGGTTTAAAAGTTGACTGTTTTCTAAACAATTCGACTTTTTATCTGGAACGCTCAACTCTTTTGTTGAGAGTTTCATATTAAATTTTTTATTGCATCTATATTTATCGCCAAATGTCCCCTGTTTCAAAATAATTTTGGACAGTGAAGTCTGATTTATTGAAAAATTAATAATTTAATATCCAATTTATGCAGCCTTAAATTTAAAACCTTAATCGTTGAGTCATTGAAAAAAACATCAAAATGAATGTAAATTATAAACTTCTCTCATTTGAAAATATTCCAAGATGACAAGTTTATTTATTCAGAAAGAAATATTTTATACCTAGACTCAGAATCCTTGAAGCTGAGTAACTATTGGTAAAAAATTGTTTTAAATGTAAAGCTTATTTCGAATGTGAAAAGAATATTTTAAAAGCAATAAGAATTATGTACTTTACATCCCTAACAAAAGTATTAATAAAAATAATGCAATTCAAAATAAGGTTAATTTCATATTAGAAAAAAATTAATTGCAGTTTTTAACTTTTTAAATCATGAAATCAAACAGTTTGAAACTGGTGATTCTAAAACCGTCGCTTTAAATATTTTTCATTTTAGGACCTTATTTTGAAGCGTTCATTTTCAATTAAAAAATTTTGTTTCATACAGTAATATTGATTTTATAAAATGATTTAGAATATGTTCAATATAAGATAGTTTGCAGATTTTAACGCTCAAATTAAACTGTTTCAATTAGAAAGCTTTTATATTTAAACAAATGTAAACATACAATTGAAACCTTATAAACTATTTTCTATTTTAAAGTAATTTCGAATGAATTGATTCATAATTCAACGGTTTTATTTAATTTTATAGCCGATTAAAATATTTCATTCAATTTAATTCAAAATTTTTGTAATTACAAAAAATTATAATATTTAGAAAAATATATAAGTTAAAATGTTGAATTTTGATGCATAAATAACAATTTAAAACTGTTCAATTTTTAAAAGGTTATAATTTTTGCATTATTGATTGCTTGATTCAAAATTTTTTGAAGCTTCAATTTTAAAAGTTGAAATCAAAGTTTTTCAACTTTGAGAGCCTTAATTTGCTATTTATTTTTTATTACTACAAATGAAAAAAATGTACAGCTTATTTAAGTTTGATTTTCTTAATATCAATTACCATGAGAAAGTTTTGTGAACCGAAAAATTACCGGAAATTTTTTTCTTCTATTAAAATTTCCATCCTGTTGCCACAATTTGCAACATTTTTATAGGAAATAAACTTTTTTAAAGGCATAGTTGTGTATATGCGAATGTTTTTTAGTATTTAAACATATGTATATGAGAAATACAAATTTTATTTTTTATGGTATCCCAACCTTATATATTTTATATTATACATGTTGTTTTGAAATCTGAACAATACAGAGGTAAGTAAATTAGTATATATTAGTGCCACCTGACCAGTTTGACCATCAGTTTGATGCGTGTTACAATTTTATCCCCTATGTTATTCTTACACGCAAGAAAGACAATTTTTTTTTAATTATTTAAAATCGGAAAATTATTAGCAGTTTTTTGAAACCGAGAGGCAAATAGGAAATGACGGAATTTATGTTTTATCTGTGGAATTTCAAAAATTAATCTTGATAGAAAAACTCCTGTGTAGCTTCTGATGAGTTCATTCTGAAAGTCCTAAATTTTATGCCTATAAGCTTTCACTAAAAGTTCCTTACTAATTCACAGTTCAGTTTTGAATACTTTGAAACGTAGTCAAAAGTAAACAAAATATAAAGTTATCAAAGGAAGAAAAAAACTAGAAGTAAAACAAAGTTTCATATTCTTAATATTAATAGTTATTTTTTGCTGATATTGTAGGAGTTTAGTTGTATGCGGGTATCTTGGTCTAATTTGCATAAATTTTAATATCAGAAAATATTTTTTATGTGACAGTCTGGAGCATTCGCAGGAACGATATGTGATCTAGTATTTTTTCCGATCGATACTTTAAAAACCAGATTACAAAGTCAGCATGGATTTATGAAATCCGGGGGTTTCAAACGCCTTTATCAGGGAATTTTACCTGTAATGATAGGATCTGCGCCTGCAGGTAATTATCAAAAATCATACCACAAACAATTAAAAAAGTAATAGAATTTATTAGCATAGAATATGACTTTAGCTTCACTGTTTTTCGTAACTTATGAGGGTATAAAGGAATTTCTTCAGCCAAATGTACCTTTCCATTATCATTGGATGGTACACATGGGGGCTGCCGCCACTGGTGAAATGGTAATATAACAAAATATTCATAAAGTATAAACCTTTACGATTTATGTTCTAAGTTTATTTATAATTATTAAAAAACAATTAATTTGCTCAATTCTTCTAGTTTTAAATATGCAGATATTATTGAAATATTTAATTTACACAAATTTCAAAGTTTGATCTGGAAAGAAAAGTAATGTTGAAATGAAAACTAATTTTGTACTCAAAAGTTCAATAGATGCGGATTATAAATTTCTACTCACAGGTTGCATGTTTAATTCGAGTACCTGTGGAAGTAATTAAACAAAGAAAGCAAGCATTGTTGGGAGACACGATAAGTTCCTTAGGTTTGAAAACGTTGTACCGAGGATATGGTAGCACAGTTCTTCGAGATATGCCGTTTGGTTTTACACAAATGCCTCTATGGGAATATTTTAAATTTCGATATAGACAACACGTCCATAGAGAATGTACTCCCTTGGAAGGAGCTGCATGCGGGGCAGCCTCAGGTAATTCAGTTTTTAAGAAACTCATTCTAATTTGCGAAAACAAGTGGAAAAAGTCACTTTTATAAAAATTCTCAATATCTAACAAGTTCAATTTAAATTTGTTTGCATTTAACGCTTTTAAAATAAAGTGGTTACAAAAAATATGAATTGTTTGCATTTGCAGCTAAATTTAAATTTAAAAAAGTAAAATAGTTGAAGGTGAAAGTGTATTTTGAACAAAAATGCAAGGAAATATTTTATTTTCTCTAGTTGCAATTTCTGCTTCCATCACGACACCATTGGACGTTACAAAAACAAGAATAATGTTAGCTAGCACGTCTGCTGGTAAAGATGAAGTTAAAATTGTCTCCATGTTCCGTCAAATCTACCGGGAAAATGGAGTTCGGGGGTGAGATAAAAATCATAGTTAAAAAAAAATTTGAAAGTTTTACATTTTAAGTGTTATCTATTTTCAGTCTGTTTGCGGGATTCTATCCGAGAGTTTGTGGCTTCACAGTAGGAGGGCTATTATTTTTCGGAATATATGAACAAGCTAAGAAAACTTGCCAAACAATATTCCCATACACGTCTTCGACTCGATGCTGAGAATTATCTAGTAATAACTAATGATAGAATCAAGAGCTAAGAGTGACTTAGGGTCTGCTGGAATTATTTAATTATGTTTTGTACTAATTAACCTGATTCAAGACAAAACTCTCGACTCAGTTCTGTAAGTGTATTCTTTATTTAATGAGAGTAAATTTTTGCACTCTATTATTTATAATTTTTTACGCAGTTGCAGGTGACTTTGGAAGGCTGCTGCAGTTTTGAGGGAATTCTGACTGTGATATAAAGCTTTTCACGAATCAAGAAAAGACAAACTTACATTTTCATTAAATATTTATTGAACAAAATATTCCAATGTCAGATACTTTCTCTTATATATCTAATAACGGTCGATCAATAAACGGTGTAAAATAGAAATGGTACGTGTAATATTTGTCAGTAACTTATTTTAAACTTCATTTATACGGCGGAACCCTAGGGGGCACAGGGGGCAATGTCCCCCTCAGATATCGCCCAGGGAGAAGCAAAGTATTAATTTTTCCTCCTTCTGAAATCTGATGATGAAATTCATCAGATCGATTGCATTTTTCCAAAAATCTACATTAAATCTTTGTGGAATAATTGATGTCGTTGTAAAATATTCTTTATCTATCTGAAATATTTAACACATATTTTAAATCTTTGAAATCTATCCGAAATCTTTGCGAAATATTTCAAATATATTATACATATTTGATCATATTTTTGAAATTATTTAAATCTTAGAGAAATCTTTGGAAATCATTGAAATCTTGGTGAAATATTTCTGAAATCTTTGGAAATCTTTCAAATATTTTGGAAACATTTGTGAAATTATTGATGTATTCTCAAAATCACCAGGAAATCACTGATTTTTTTGTGAAATCTTTTAAATCTATCCGAAATATTTGCGAAATATTCCAAATCTTTACGAAAACTCTAATATCTTTGGGAAATAATTGATATTCTTTGCAAATATTTTTTAAGTATTTGGGATATTTTCGAAATTGTTAAAATCTTTGCGAGGTAATTGAAGTATTCGTGAAATCTTTTTAAACTATTTAAAACTTTTGCGAAATCGTTGAAATCTTTTGTGAAATCCTTAGAAAATCATTAAAATCTCTGTGCAATATTTTTTAAATATTTGTGAAATTCTTCAAATATTTCGCACAATATTTCAAAAAATTATTGATATCTTTGGAAAATCATTGAAGTCTTTCTGAAATTTAAATCTATACGAAATCTTTGCGACATTTTTTCAATCTTTGAGAAATAATTGTAATCTTCATATAATCTTTCTGAAATTTTTACTAAATATTTGGTAATATTTATGAAATTATTGAAATTTTGATAAAACCTTGAGAAAATCATTGATGCCTTTGTAAAATCTTTGCGATATATTTGAAACCTTTCATATCTGCGGGAAATCTTCGGAAATCTCTGCAAAGTAATTTGGGAAATATTTTGTAATATTTGTGAAATGATTGAAATCTTTGGGGAATCATTGATGTCTTTGTAAAGTGTTTTAAATATATCTTAAATCTTTGCGAAATATTTGAAATCTTTATGAAATATTTGAAATGTTTGAAAAATCTTTGCAAAATTTTTTGTACGTGGCTAGTAACATGCGAAATATAAAAATTATTTTTTAAATATTTGATAATATTTGTAAAATTATTGTCGTCTTTGTGAAATATTTTTAATCCGTCCGAAAACTTTGCAAAATATTTGAAATTGTTATGAAATCATTTAAATATTTGCCAAATCATTCAGAAATCTTTAGAAATCTTTTTGAAATATTAAAAATATTTGGTAACATTTGTGAAATCTGTGGCCATATGAATTTCATGCCTGTATTTATTATTATTATTATTTAGTATTTACTATGTATTGTTCAGTTATTATTATTTGTGTAAAATTTGTTTTAATATAATATTATTATACTATGTACAAATTGTGCCCTTCAATGTTTTAAGTCTGTTCTCCTGCCCGACCTGAAAAAAAGGCTTCGACTCTGCTGATTAATACTTATTTCGAGATATATTAAAGGTTTCTTTTATAAGTACCTATATAATACATAAAATAGGTCTTCTCGTTATAATACTCATATTTGAAGACATAAGAATGACAACTGATAAGGACCAAAAATGAAATTATTTCTATACTGCATAATGAAAAATATACTCGGAATTATCAAATGTTGTGGCAATTGTCTACAATATTTCAGGGAGGTGAAACCATCTGTAAGCATTTATTTGCCATTTTTATATTTGTTTAAATGAATTTTTTCGAGTGAAAGGAGAAATAATTTTTGCGTCTTTAAGTATTTGTAATATGTATTGAAAAATAGTGTCCTAAATTACAAATATAGTAAAAATCAGATTTTCGAAAAATTGGTTTCTTTTAGAATTTGAAAAAAATTGATCAATCGAAGTAACATATTCACATGAGTCAATCATTGTTTGATCTTATCTCTTTTACCATTTTAAATCTCTCATTTTTACAGGCGCGAAATATATATTTTTTTTCAACTATACTTAAACATCCTTGAAATCCAACAAAAGTAGCTGCAGTTATCATGATCAAATTTATTCTCTGAATTCTCTGGATAATCGTTAGGAATTTCTTCGAACATTTCAACTAAAGGAAAAAATAAATGTTAATAAATGAATAAGGGTAAAAATATTAAAAAATAAAAAAGTATTCTCTCTTACCAATGTTTTCTCCAGTTTTACTCTTAGTCAAAAAAAATTTGGCCATCATTTTTACGTAGTTTTTCACATTGCTCAAATCCGGTGTTGCCGGGTCGCCTGGATGTAGTAAATCACTTTTTGTCGCACATAGGTAAACTCTACATTCTTCTGGGAGTTCCTTTAATTCTGTCTGCCAAAATCTAACTCACTATAGCATTGTTTAAGGCAGTTGTCGTACCAAAAGTCAGATATATGAAAAAAATAGTTTTTCTATGATTTTAAGAATCAAAATATAATAATTTATGTTATTCTAAAGAAAAAAACATTTTCTTGGAAAAATATTAAAATTCACAAAAAAAAAAAACATTAATTTCAACCATGTTTTTTGCAATTGAATTTTTTCTGATCGTCGCTTCTTACCAATTAAAAAGAATGATTCAATTTTAATAAATGACGGCTTATTTTGTTCCGGGAAAACATTCTATACAACTCTACTGTTTTCAATTTTGAAAGTAAATTCTGCTATGGCTTCTATGACTATAAATCGTTTTAGAACAATTGTTTCTAAGAAAAAAATATGTAAACAAATAATTATATTTTAAGATTATTCAGCTATTTTTAAAATTGGAAACAGTAAAGTTGTAGATGTTTCCCCAGAAAAATAAGCCGTCATTTATTAAATGGCAATAATTTTTCCAATATTGGTCATAGAAAAACTATTTTTGTCAGATATCTGACTTTTGGCACGACAAATACCTTAAAAAGCTCTAAATTATTATTAAGTTTCATGAAATTTGATAATATTTCCTGAAATCCTGGAAAATTTATTAAAATAACTTGAGAACTTTAAAAATCCCCTATAAACATTCAAATCCTCGAAAGCCTTATAAAATCCTGTGAAATCTTTTAAAATATCATAAACCCTTATCTATCCTGGAAAATCCTTCCATATCTTCCGGAGTTTTAGAAAATTTTGTATTCTGAAATATTTCAATTGCATTGAAATCCCTCCAAATTAATGAAACTATTTAATAATTGCAACATTTAAATCTACTTTCACCATTTTCATTAAAAAATTGAAGAAATTCAAATCTTGAAACTTGTTATCCCGCTATATTTGGTTACAAAATTATACAATCGAAAATAGACAATTATTGCTGAGTACCAGAAGTCACAGTAAAAATTGAAAATTAATACAAATTTTTAATCGAAGGTTGGTCAAAAGAATTGGATTACATTATTACAAGGAGCGGTTAAAAAAATTATGAGTGAATGCTATTCACAATCAGCTTGATGGGCTTAATATTTCTGTTCTGCAAGTGGAGATTTAAGAATGGAGGGGACAATTAAAGTGAATCCCCGCCAGCTTGGGTTAGGACTGTACAACATAAAAATATCCCTCAATTTTTTTATTATCCTCGCTAAAAAATATGGCAAGTGAAATCGATTGAATGTTAAAACCTAGACTCCTTCAAATCCTTTGTGTCAATCATCAAACACCGAAATTTTTTTCCAAAATCGTATTAACCAAGAAATCATTAATAAGCAAATTTTAATGTCTAATCGAGGGAAAAGGGAAATTAATTTAAAGATAATAATTAACCATTTTCATGATATTTTATTCAATAAAATATACTGACGTAAAATACTTTCTTCCTTCGTATTTAAATCGATTAACATTTAAAAAATGTTTTATACATATAATTAAACAATTTAAAAGTACCTTGAGGAATATATGTATCAAAATGTTTTATCTCGGTATTACTTCCTTATCGTAATAGCTATGTATCAAGTTCCACTTGATTCAGTCGATTCCTCGTACACTTAGATATTATAATAACATCACTTTGCTTTTCTTATCCTATTTCAAAGTGGCCACTCGAACTTAAAATTCAAAAATATATCTAATTACAGTTTTTTCCCGCTCGAAAAAATCTCTGCTTAAATTCCCGCATAGTATAAAAAATAGAAACTAACAGTAAAAATAATCCTTAAGACTTCTCCCCTTACTTTTCCTGTTAAAACGAGTGGCCACGCCATGATCAGCAACATGGCTTATTAGAATTTTTCGACTCTGTTAGAGTAATAAAGTTGTCTTCTATACTTTGAGCATTTTCTGGATTCAGGATGTAGTCTTTGGCAATCTCCTCAAATAATTCGGCTGCGAAAAAATAAAACGCGAATAATAGAAGATCATTATTGTAAGGGAAGTCAAATCAAATTTACGATTACAATTAATAATAAATTGTCTTACCAACGTTTGTTCCAGTCTTGCTCGATGTGACGAAAAATTTGGATTGAATTCCTTGCGCATACCTTTCAACAATTTCTAAATCTGGCTCGGCTGACCTTCCGAGGTCTAATATGTCTTTCTTTGTGGCACATATGTACACTTTACAACTTTCCTCGACTTCCCTCACTTCCCTCACCCAAAATTTTGCTCTCTTAAATGTTTCGGGATTAGAAACGTCATAACAAACTATTGCAGCTTTAGCACCTCGATAATATACTTTAACCATTGATTCGAACCTAGAAACGGAAAATTGAGATGCATGACTTTCGATTCAGTTTTTTAATTCCAGTTTACATTTTCCTGAAATGAATTCCAGAAATTATTTTTAAAAAAGGCTGCCAGCTACTTATGGAATTTAAAAAAAACTATGACAGAATTAAACATTTTTCGATAGAACACAAAACTTGATTTGCAATAATTCATATTCAAAATTATCATTATGAATTGATCAGTTTGAAATTTTTCGAATTGGATGTTATTAAAATTCCGAAACAGCTGCAACTAAAATTAAACTGAATGGAATGATAAAAATAGAATAATATACTTTTATTACACTTTAGAAATAAAGACTAGTTCTTTGGAAAAATATTGTCATGAATTTTTTAAAATAATAAACTTTTATAAACCATGCAAGCATTGGATCGACTATAATTTCAATCAATAAATTAATTTACTAAAAAGTACGATTAAAATAAATATGAATTTGTTTATTTAAAAAAAAATTCAATTTTATGATTTTGAAAGTTGCCAATTATTGCAAGTCTTTAAAATTTATCGATTCGAAAATTACTATCTTAATTCACAAAAAAACAACTTAAAAACCAAAATGTCCGCCCTTTCAAGTCACTAAAAATGTTACAAACAACAAATTTATCTACTCCAATTAAGAAAAATCATCCAAGTACAGAATTTTCCTTCAAATAAATAAAAGTATAAATGAAATATTAAGAATAAACAAATTTATTTAACTATGTTTTATTTTTAATCGGAAACATACAAAATGAACAATTATAAACTTTTTTTAAAAATAAAATACTTCAAATTAAAATTGTTAAATTAAAACGATTTTTGGACCCAAAAAAATCACTTCAAATTGTGATTTATAGTTTTCAAAATGAAAAAAAAAATTCAGTTAAAAACGAAAAATGTGCAACAACGAACAATTTAAATGCTAACATTCAAAGTTTAAAATTTAGCATTCGAAAATTTGGATGATTTATAATTTATAGCACAAATAATTCAAATATCGGGACTTCCAATTTGAAATAGTTCAATTTTGAACTAATGTCGCCTAATTCTTAATCTAAGAATTTGAAATTATTTGAAAATAGAAATATTACTGATAAGAAAACAAAATTATATAAACTGAATATTCTTTCAATAAACAGCAATTTTTTTATTATTTTAAAGAAAGGTTTTTAGAAATATAATCTTTAACAATCTCATCTTGCGTAATAAATTATACATACACAAAATTCGGTTCTTAGTCAACTCTAAAAATTACTATAAGTTCTTTGGATCTTAAATGTCGTCAGTTTCAATTATAAATTGTTTGGGCCTATATTCAATTTATTAATTATTTTCTTATTCCTGAAATTTTCGAATTTTTTTTTTAAATTTTACCTTTCACAGCCTGCAGTGTCCCACAACCCCATAGTTAACGTTCGGTCTCCGATCTCAATTTGCTTGGCTGCAAATGCAACCCCAATTGTCTAGTAAGAAAAATACTATATTGTTATTTATATTACCTCTAGGCAAAATGTTAAAAAATTCCAAACATGAGTTATTGGACATAAAATACCAGTAATTCCTAGTGTAAGATTACAAAAATATAATGTAACATAAATTAGAGAGAAAAATCACACGCAGGTAGCCTCCAGTTTTCTATTAATAATTAACTTTTAAATTAATTGTAAAATTACGAGAAATTTGATTTTATCATTTTAGATTTCTTGTTCTATTAAATTGTAGTGCAAGTTTACACTAAGCCAGACTGGTATTTTATGTCCATAATCACACGAAGCAAAACGCAAAATGAGTTCAAAAAAGGGAAAATACGCAAGCTTTTCATTAGAAATTTGGTATTTGAAAACAATTTTGAATGATTTTTGACTATTAAAGAATTGAATTTTAAAACAAGAATTATAGTTAGGTTGGAAATCCAATTACCGAAATATACCAAAGTTCGACAGAAAAAATGTGTTAAATAAATCATTTTTATAGATTTAAAATCGCTCTTACAGCCAAAAATATTTCCTTTTCAAAAAATATAATCAATAATAAAAATATGGTGATACTTATAAGTAAAATTACTTTAAATTTTTCAAGTTAGAACTTTTAACTTTTCAGTTGATCAACTTGGAATATTGTATTTTTTAATTAACTTGGTACATTTTAATAAAAAAATGTTAACTTTTTAATAGTTATTTTTAAAATAATTTTATATTTTTTACTATAGTAATTTTATATTGGATAACAACTTCTGTTTCCAGTGTTCACATTTTCAACATGTTTTAAAATGTTTCAGCTTCAACTTTTCTTGAAGAATGTTTATCTGAAATAAGACTGTGATCCCCAAGTAAAAGGGTGGTTCACATATTCATTCGAATTGTTTTTTTGAATATCACCCCCGCATAAGTCTAGTTTATAGGGTCCCAAAAAACCCCGTAAGTGAAAAATTGGATTTTGTGCGTTTTTGGCGCTATGATTTTTTTGCGTTTTTTTTTAATACGAATTGTTTCTAATACATAAAATACTAGTTTCCACTGATAATTAGATATTTACATAAATTGTTTAAAAGGATGAAGAAAGAATGCGGCATATGACAGGGAGTATGAAGGTAGGGAATGAGATAGGGTCCGAGCACTTCCCGGTCATAGTTACACTAAGAAGAAGCGTCAGTAAGCGCGGCAGAGAGAGAAAGGAAAAAGGGTGCGAACGAAACATGAAAATGGGAATCGGGGGG
>NC_046658.1:65055431-65056759 GCF_010883055.1 Belonocnema kinseyi | reverse complement strand
AGAAGATGCTGGAAATAAAAAGACAGAGGGGAAAGGAAGAATATAAAGCAGAGGTAGAAAAAGCGATCAAAGAAGGTAGGGTGTGGGATGTGATAAATAGGGTTAGAGGGGAGAGGAAGGGCGTTAACGAAGAAATAGAAATGAAGGAATGGACGGATTATTTTAAGGGTCTATTAGGGGGAGAGCAAAATAAGATCAAAGGGGAAAAGTGTAGGATAGTCCAAGGAGAAATGGAGGAAGGGAACGAGATAATAAGAGAAGAAGTGGATGAGGCAATAAATAGGTTAAAAAGAAACAAGGCGACGGGAGAAGATGGGATGGAGAACGAAGCGATGAAGTTTGGAGGAGAAAGGATTAGGGATGGGATGTGGAAGATCTGCAACAAGGTATGGAAAGGGGAAGATTGGCCGGAAGAGTGGACGACGGGACTGGTGGTGCCGCTTGTCAAGAAAGGGGAAGGAAAGAAGGTAGAGGAATACAGAGGGATCACTCTCATGTCAGTCGGCTATAAAATATATGCAGAAATCTTAAGAAATAGGTTGGAGAGTCAGGTAGAACAAAAAGAAAGTATCCCACATAATCAGACGGGATTTAGAAAAAGACTGGGAACCATAGACAACATCTACGTACTTAATTATTTAGTTAACAGAAATTTGGAAAGAAAGAAAGGGAGACTAGTCGCTTTGTCCGTAGATTTCTAAGCAGCGTTTGACTCAGTGAATAGAAAAGTACTATGGCAGGCAATGAAAGAGGGGCGTGTAGAGGAAAAGTAAGTGGAGAGGATAAGGGAAATTTTTACTGAAACCAGGATTAGGGTGAAAATAGGAAAGAAAAAAGGGCAGGTTTTCTGGACAAGTCGAGGTCTAAGGCAAGGGTGCCCTTTGAATCCGTTCCTATTTAGTATCCTATTGGCAGACTTAGAGAAGAAGCTAAAGGAGAAATGGAAAGGAGGAACGGTTTTGGGTAATAGCAAACTATACTCTCTAGCATACGCGGACGATGTAGTTCTATTAGCAGATGATGAGAAGGGGATGAACCTCATGATGAGAATCTTCGAAGAGTATGTGGTAACAAAAGAGCTGACGATGAACGTAGATAAGACAAAGGTGATGTGTTTCAGAAATAGAAAGAGCAAAATAAATTACGTTTGGAAGATAAACGGACAAAAAGTGGAAATTGTGGAGTTCTGTTACCTAGGTTTTTGGTTTGAGGCAGAAGGGGGAAAGGAGCTGCAGGTGAGGAAAAGAATTGAATGTGCGAGTAAAGTAATGAGCCAAGTATGGGGTATAGGAAAGAGAAGGTTCAAGAACGATTGGAGAATGAGGGTC
>NC_046658.1:65050187-65055331 GCF_010883055.1 Belonocnema kinseyi | reverse complement strand
CAAAATAAAGTTAATAAAATATGTTAAATTCAGTAGGTTCAGATATAATTCACCTTCATTATAGCTCTAGTGTATAATATGTAAAGTTATAAAATTTAAATTGCAAGTGAAAATTGTATTAATTAAATGTGCATTCCGAATTGAAGTGCCATTTATAAGAACTCAGAGCCAAAGTCAAGTTTCAAATAAATTGTTGAAATTAACTTTATTATAATTTTAGTTACACCAATCTAATTATCAGTAATGTGATATTATTGAATAGCCCTTTAAAATTGCATTGTTAAATTATTTATTTACTACAGTCCCCCCCTTTTTTTATTTTCATCCATTTTGGAAGTGTGTCACCTGTTTTTAATTAGCAAAGTATAATTTGATTTACTTTTTTAATTCACAAAACTTTCTGTGACCTAATTCATTTTAAATTAGATCGCTTTGTCAAATATCCATTTAAACATTGTAGTTACAAACTTTATTTGGTTAAGTTTTGACACAATAACATATCATTGGAAAATTGTTAAAATTTTTTGAAATTAAAAAAAATATATTATTCTTGCTGAACCCTATGCTTTTCTTGGATTTGAAAGAGGTTTAAATATTGTTTTTAAAAAACCCTACTTTTGAGCCCACTTTTCATTTTTTTATATACGTTTCGGCGAAAAATCGTCTGTTGTAGTAAGATAACGTCACATTAAATCTTTATTTTCTCGGAACAAAATAATTTTTTTAAATTACTTTTTAATTGTTATTCAAAGACAATTTTCGAAAACCACGAAATTTGAAACATCAAATTCTTCAATGATTTACTCCGAATAGATTCTTTTTTTATAATCCAACTCACTTTATTCGAATTAATTAACGCAATACCTCAGAATTTTTTCAAACTATTTTTTGCATATACTGAAAATTGCACTTTTTATTGTGATCTGTAGCTGAGCCTGCTCCGATTTTAAGTTTCTATCACTTTCAGATTGTCAACTACCACATTCTATTTCTCGAAAGTGGATAGCGTTTTCTAATCACACTTTTCTTGCCTTAATTCAGAAAAATTTTTGGCCAATAACGGACTTTTTTTTAATCCTTAAATGGTATTTTTAATTTTCACTCTTCTGAAAATTTTCGATTTTGTTAGTTATATCTCTACTTTAACATATTTCGTAATTATTTAAACAGCTTTTATTTGTTTAAATCATTTTTCTCCTGTATATCATAAAAAGTTATTATTTTCTGGAATTAATTACACAACTAACGAATATTAAAATTATTATATTTACGTAGCGATATATGTCAATTTCATAAACAATTTTCATTTGTTTATACCAGTTTTTTCTTTTGCAAATCTTGTTAAGTCACTACTTTCTGGAATCGATAACGTATTTAATTAATGCTAAGAGTGATATTTTTGGCGACTCACAGTTTAAAAATAGTTCAACAATTTTCATTTATTGAAGAATTTTTTGTTTCCTGTCTCTTGAAAAGTTAATGAATTTTAAGAGTGATATTTATGGTAGAGACAGTTTGCAATTATTCAAACAATCATTTAGTTGCGCCTTTACGGCGGAAAGGTGAAAAAATTATAGCGAAACAATAATCAATCTTTTAAACAATTTTACTCAGTTACATTGCTCATAATTATTTCTTAGGTCGAGTTCATTATTAAAAGAAAATACTGATTAATGAGCCACATAGCATAAGATATTCGAAAAAAATAGATTTTTCTCCATCTTTTCTATGAAAAGAAGGAAGTAATATTAATTATTTAAATAATTCCAAACTGTATTTAACAAATAATATTATTGTTAAAAATTTCCACCTGCGAAATTAATCGCAGAGAATATAACCTTTTCACAATTTGCATAATGTCAAAATTGAAATTATTTAAATAATTGGAAAATATTTTAAACAAAGAAATACTCATTTTTAAATTCTTTCCTTTTGTCATTAATCCCAAAAAATACTAGAATTTTACGATCTATGGGGAAAACATTTTTTAAAGAAATGAAAATTATTTAAATAATTAACAGATATGTTAAACAAGAATTATTATTTTTGAAATTCTTCAAATTTGTCATTTATAACTTGTGACTTATCGAATAAAAATAACTAATTTTGCAAAAATACATTCTAGCATGAATTAGATATGAAACTACTATTTTGCTTTTTTGGGTCCTTTTCCTGGCAGAATGCCTGGTTTCAAAACTAAAGTTTATTGAGTGAACACAATTTCTTAAACGATCCTTAAGTGGTGATTAAACTTTAATTTACAGAAAGTTAATAACAAGTACTTTTTTCAATTCTTTCAAAAAACGACCTTTGCTATTGTTAGAAATTCTTAATAGATCAATATTTCACAATTTCAAATGTGTCGCTCGCGCCGAGATTCAAATCCATTTCGTCTGCTAGACGTCTCGCGTGGACCACGTGGTATAGTCACGTGACCAATGTGCTTGTAGAAAAATTGTGAGTGGGTGGAGGACAAAAGTGTATAAATGGATAAAAAAAATGACAGGTTGTCATTGTGCATTCGTCACTTCCAGAAGTCCTTTGAAATGGTTTAATTTTCCAAAATTATTTATTTTATAACGATTCAACTGAATTGTAATTTTCTTAGTGCTCAGTACGTTTCTTCAAACCCTTGGAACGCATGTTTGGGGTTAGAAAAAGACCAAACAGACGAAGACAAAGGTCGTAAAAGTGTCTCTTATATTTGACACTGACCTTCTAAGTATGGCTAGTGTGGACCTTAAAGTAGTTCTCCTAGGACACAGAGCCGTTGGAAAAACCAGTTTATTAAAGCGATTTGTGAATGACATATTCGATGAAGCTTTACCCTACCAAAATGTAAGTTTGCCTAAATTACTTTTTTAGAATTTCTGAACTTTACCCTTCGATGCTATAAAAACAAAGACGCATTTTACTAACAAATTTTATTCATATATTGAATAGATAGTCCATGCTTGTTAGCACATTTATTATTTAGCAGAATGTTCTATATACAAAAAAAGGGTCCAAAGTAGACCAGTGGCCATTGTATATTTATCAGTTTTTTCGGCCTTGACAACTTTTTCCTCTATTAATCCACAAAAAAATTAATCCTTTTTTTTAATAAAAATATTATCTTTAAAGATTTAACTTAACATGTACTTCCCATAAAAAAAGACATTTTTGTCAATTTTATTCAGAATCGTCAATGATTGTGTGAACCGAATTGAAATTAAACATTTCTCTTCACAATTATCCATAAAATAGAAATAAACTATTAATTTTTAAATAACACCCCTATAAGTTATAGAGTCCCCGAAAAACCCCATAAGTGAAAAATTGGGATTTGCGAGTTTTTGTTGTATCAGAAAACTGTGAGTTTTTCCTAAATTTTCAACTTTACAGTTAGATCGAAGCAATAATCAAGTAATTTTTGGAGAAATAATTGTTTAAACCGTTTATTATTATTTATAACAATATTAGAACAATGCTAGAAAGTGCAATTTTTTCAAATGTTTACTTTTCTGACCACTTTTCAATTAGACTGAATGGTAATTAATGCAAGTTTACAAAACTATTTCTTTAAAGAATTTTAGCCACTTTTCACATAGAGATAGATAATAATTGATACAGTTTGAGAAACCTAACCTTTGAAACAAATTATTATTGTTGCTGTTCTTTCTGAAATTTTACACTTTTTGTCAAATTTTCACTTTGCGCGAGATTGTATCTGATGCAATTTTATAAACATAATTTTTTAAGCGAATTATTTTTGTTAATAACTATTTTTTCCTATAGTAGTGCTAGATAGTTTCGGTTTTTTCTGAAATTTTATACTTTTGGTCCACTTTTTACTTAGTGAGATAATAACTAATACAAGTAACAATCCTAATTGTTCAAACAATGTATTGTTTGTAACTATCTTCTCTTAGAGTAATGATAAGAACAAATAATAGGTATTAATATTAATCAAACAAGAAGGCTCTCAATAACTGCTTCAAGGAAAATTTACATTTAATATGATCCATATAGAAAATTTGAAGAATAATTTAAATCTGTTTCATTTTAGAAAAATATATTCACAAATAAGAACGTTATTGCTCAAAAACTAATTCCCTCTAATGTTAATTCATAATTTATTCATAATGAAAAAGCAAATTTTAAAAATGCGAAAAAATGGACATGAAAATTTTAATTTTAGAGAAAAAGCGCAACTTTCTAGTACATATTATTTAAGGAAAATATTAAAAATAATAAATTGTTTAAATAATTATGTTTGTTAACTTGAAATAATTATTAACTCCCTCTTATTGAAGAAAGTTTCACAATCATTTTACTGAAGAATAGCATCCTCTGTATTTTAAATTTGCTTTATTTATTTCTCGATCTTATGGGACCATTTGATGGTCCGATTAAAAAGACAGGTTTTTTAAATTATTATTTATATTCGATAATCATCTATAAAGTCTACAGCATAGAAATTGTAAAAAAAAAGTGATTTTGACGACGCCTTCCTGAAATTTGTTTTATGACTTTATTCACAAAATAAAGTTAATAAAATATGTTAAATTCAGTAGGTTCAGATATAATTCACCTTCATTATAGCTCTAGTGTATAATATGTAAAGTTATAAAATTTAAATTACAAGTGAAAATTGTATTAATTAAATGTGCATTCCGTACTTTTAGTACGGAATGCACTACTTTCTTATGTACATTCTAGTACATATTATTTAAGGAAAATATTAAAAATAATAAATTGTTTAAATAATTATGTTTGTTAACTTGAAATAATTATTAACTCCCTCTTATTGAAAAGTAGAAAAAAGTGAAAAACTATAGAAGGAATTGCAGCTTTCTAGCATGATTGTAATTCTAAGTATGTAATAAAAAAATGTCTGACCATTTATTTCTTTTAAATTTAACTGTTCATATCTTGGTTTTAACTGTAAAATTGAAAATATGTTGAAAAATTCTGAAAAACCGCGACCTATTAAGTCTATTCTAAGAGAAAAATGCGAAAACAATAATAAGTTGTTTAAACAATTTATGTATGTATGTATGTATTTAATCTCTCCCTTTTACGGGTTTGAGGGCCTCCGCTCCCTGTGCATATATTTACAATTCCATCCTTAGTCTAACTTAACTACTACTTATATTCTACTC
>NC_046658.1:65021390-65050087 GCF_010883055.1 Belonocnema kinseyi | reverse complement strand
TCTTTTTAATCGGACCATCAAATGGTCCCATAAGATCGAGAAATAAATAAAGCAAATTTAAAATACAGAGGATGCTATTCTTCAGTAAAATGATTGTGAAACACTTTATTTGGCTTTTCCCTGAGCAGCAACGGCTGCTATAGCTGCTTTGACAGTTTCCTCATCTCCAAGGAACTTCATGGAAACTACTGGTTTGAAATTTTCATCCAGTTCATACACAAATGGAATACCAGTAGGTAAATTGAGTAACATGATTTGGTCGTTGCTCATCTCTGAAAGTAAAAAATATATATTGTTACAAAATAAACATTGATCTGTTATTCAATAAATAATAGAGGCCACAGGGAACATTCTCAATTTATATATAGTCAAAATAAAACAGGAAAAAGCCTGAAACTAGTTTAAGAGCAAATATTCAGCGAAATAGTTTGCAATGAATAATCTAAAACAAAATACAAATTTAAGAAATTAACTTCAGTAGAATACATCAAAATTTCAATTCCTCTTCGTCGAACCTTCAAATTCAGTATGAAATTATTAGAAATTTAAAAAACTAATTATGAATCTAACGATCAAATTTGGACAACATTCTTAAATGTCTCCATTAAAATTGAAAAATGAAGAAAGAAAATGCACACAACCTCTAAAACCCCTTCCTGATTTTTTGCTCTTCCTTTTATTTATTTTTCAAAATGACCATAAAAAAATGTAAAAAAAATATACGACCTTTTCGGTGTTCATTCGACACCCTTTTCAAGACAAAAAAAACTAATTTTTCAATAGGTTCTCAAAGTGAGATCTGACTGAATTATGAACTAAAAAACTGAGGTGGCGGATCCCTAGGAGATACAGGGGGAAATACCCCTTTCAGAAATCGCCCAGGGGGGGGGGCAAAGTATATCATAGCCCCCTTCTTATATCGACTGATTAAATTCATCAGATCGTTTGAATTTTTCCAAAAATTTACCTGAAATCTTTGTCAAATATTATTTGTAATCTTTTAACGATCTTTGAATTCTGTAAAATCTTTTAAATATATCCGAAATTTTTGCGAAATGTTTCAAATATTTGATCAATATTTAACCATGTTTTTGAAATGGTTGAAATCTTTGGAAAATCATTGAAATCTTTGTCAAATATTTTAAATCTATCAAAAATCTTGACACAACATTTGAAATTTTTGTGCAATCTTCGAAATCTTTGGGAAATCATTGAAATCCTTTGAAAATATTTTTAAAGTGTTTAATATATTTTTTAAATTGTGGACATCTTTGCGAAATCATTGCAGTCTTTGTGAAATATTTTTAAAATATCCAAAATCTCAGCGAAATATTTTTAATCTTTGTGAAATCCATATAAAATCATTGAAATCTTGTTGAAATTTTTTTGAAATATTTGTGAAATTCTTCAAATATATACGGAATATTCGAAATTTTTGAGAAATCATTGAAATATTTGTGACATCTTTGGGAATGTTTGAAATATTTTTGAAGCTTATGAAATCTTTGTGAAATCATTTATGATTTATCCGAAATCTTTACGAAATATTTAGTAATATTTGTAAAAATGATTGAAATCTTTCGACAAGGATTCTAATTTTGGTGAAACCTTTACGAAATATTTGGTAATATTTGTGAAATTATTGAAATCGTTTTGAAATCATTGAAATGTTTTAATATGTCGCAAATTTTTATGTGAATAATTAAAGTCTCTGAAATAATTTAAATCTATCTGAAACCTTTGCGAATTATTTAAAATCTTCGTGAAATTTTTGTGAATTACTTCTTAAGTCTTCAGAAATCTGCGAAATTTAACAAATATTTCATAATACTTGTGGAAATATTGAAATCTTTTTAAATTTATCAAAAATCTTTGCGACATATTAAAAATCTTTCCAAAATATTTGTTAATATTTGTGAAATTATTAAAATCGTTGCGAAATCATTGAAATCTTGGAAATATGTCGATGATTTTTATACATTTTTTATAATTATTCCGTTACCGTTAAGAGAGCGAATATCATCCTATGATATTTAAAACTCCAGTATTTTGTATGACAGTTTGTAATGTGATGTAGGCTCCTATAACTTTCAAAATGATACATTTTTAAATACTTTTATTTCTTTTAACACTTCTACGAGTTTACGAAATGTCTTATAAAATGAAGTTAGCCTAATTCTTATCCGCAGTGGAAAGATAGGCTAAAGCTTATTTGTAATAAAATGATAGACGGTTTCTTAGCGGTAACGGAACAGTAGACTAATATTCGTAGAACCCACCGATAAGTCGCTTGTGTGACAAAAGACGAGAGAACAAAAGAAAGGAGGTTGCCTTCTTTTTCTTGCCCATTTTTACATTCTCATCAGAGAAGGCATTAGATTTGTGTCAAATTTGCCCCCCCCCCCCAAGTTTTTGTCAAACGTCCACATTTTAAGACTTTAGTCTTTAAGTCTCCTAAACGAAAGGTCAAGTTCTTTAGCCAGCCGCTTCGAATTAAAATTCAAAAAGTGGGTACATTTTGAATATTTTCGAGACCACTTTTTTCAAAATTCAAAAATTCGCTTTAAAGATATTCATAGTATTCAAAAGACGAACAATTTATCCATATGTCTTTTTCCACAAAACCAAAAATGAGCACTGATATAGCATTTACAAAATTCAAAAAAAAACTCGAAAATGAACATTTGAAGTCAAATAACGCACGATATGAAAAATTCAAGAGAAGGAAAATGTTGATTTTTAAATGAACGACAAGAATATCAAATCAACTTTTTGAATTCTCTTGAAAAATCGAAAATTCAAATTTTGACAGCATAAAAATAATGGAAAATTCAAATTTTGACAGCATAAAAATAATCGAAAATCCAAAAATGATATTTTTCGGTAAAACTATGCAAAATACTGTAAAAGATGAGTATACAAAAATTGTGCATTTGAAAAAAATCTACAAATTATTTATCAATCACTTGTTGATACGATGCGTAGTTTGTATTTTAATCGTGAAAAGCATCATTGACAGTAAAAAAAAATATGCCCGCTGCGTGGGCCACACTAAAATCACAAATTTTGTCTTTTAATTTCTTTTTCGTTTCTTGTGTGGGGTTTTCAAAAATTAAATTTTTGTATGTCTTTAATGCTATTTTTTACGATTAAAACCAAAAAAGGAACTATCAAAAAATTACTCATGTGAAATTGATTTTTATATTCTTATCAGAGATGGCATTAGATTTGTGTAAAATTTAACCCACCCAGTTTTTGACTTGAAAACAATTAATCTATTGGATTAGCCTTTGGTACACTCTTTTAGTGTCCTAAACTAAAGGTCAAGAGAAGAAAAATGTTGATTTTGAATGCCCTACAAGAATATCACAACTGGTTGAGTTTGGTAGAAAAATTCAATTGAAAAATTCGGGGCCATTGAGGTTAGAGATATAATTTAAAAAATCAAAAACATCCAAGCTGTTTTGTAGGAAATGATATACAATTCGAGGGACAAACTTGAGTGCGAAACACGAGATACGTAATGAGAATGTGTTCGTTAAAGCCGAAGGAGCTTTAACAAAAGAGAATTCACAATCACCAAGGTACTGTTGCTGATGCCTTGAACTTTAGTTTTAAAAATTCTGCGCACAACTGTGGGGAATATACGAAGAGCGAGCGTATAGTGCAAGTTAAATACACTATCAACGGCAAAGCGCTCAAACTTGCGAGCGACATGAGCCACGCGCGTAGAGCGCGATGAGAGTGTGCCCTCGAGGCGGGCATATTTTTTGAATTTTGGTTTGTTAAGTTTTAATGGAGACAACTAAAAGTGTGATTTTGAAATTCGATCGGTAGATCCTTGATTTTCGTTTAATTTGCAAGAATTTTATAGTTAAAATAATTTCTCACGATCAAGGTGCTTGACGATTCCGCGTAAGCTGTTTCCGTGAGCCGCTATGATGATCTGCTTTCCTTCTTTGAGTTGTGGAATAATAGTGTCATTCCAGTAGGGCAAGGTTCGCTCAATCGTGAGCTTGAGAGACTCGAACATGGGGAATTCTGCGGGCTTGGGTCCGTCGGCGTATCTGGGATCCTTGACAATGTTCTCATAATATTTGTGACCTGGTTCCATCGGTGGTGGTGGAGTGTCGAAAGACCTCCTCCAGATTTGCACTTGCTCTTCTCCATATTTTGCTGCAGTCTCAGCCTTATTCATGCCAGTTAAACCGCCATAGTGACGTTCGTTCAGACGCCAGGTTTTATGAATTGGGATGCTCTCCTGGCCGATTTCCTTGAGGATGCTTTGCAGCGTCACCTGGGCTCGAGTCAGTACTGAAGTATGAGCGCAGTCGAATTTAAATCCGGCCTCCTTCAAAGCCTTTCCTGCTGCCAGAGCTTCACTCTTTCCTAATGTAAAAAGTAAATTTTATTTATTTCCAGGGTAGCCGAGAAACTTTTTTTTCAACATTTCGCCCCGACTTTTCCCTGACCAATTTTTTGTTTTCCTTGAAGATTCATTTCAAATTCAAATTCATGTATTTATTTCAACAAAAAAGATTACTTTTATGCAGTACAGGGTGAATTTTTTTATCCGAAAGGAAGAATTTAAAAAAAAAAACAGTCGAATTTTCGATAAAGAACTGAATTTTTAACACAATAGCTACATTTTTAACAGAATAGTTACATTTACAACCAAATAGTTCAACTTTAAAGACGAAAAGAGAAATTTTCTAGAAGACCGTTTAATTTTCAACTTGAAAAATTGAATTTTAAATAAAATAATTCCATTTTAATCAGAGTTTACTTTCTACCAAAATAATAAAAAGTTTAAGAAATTAAATGAACTTTTCATCTAATAGTGGAATATTTAAACTACAAAAATGAATACTAAAAAAAAGTGATAGCTGATATTTCGACTAAAAAATACGAAATTTCTACAAAAAGAGATTCATTTTAAAACAAAACAAAAAGAGAATTTTCAACCAAGAAGATTAATTTTCTACCAAAAAGATTGATTTTCAACAAAATACATGAATTTCCAAACAAATACTTGATTGTTAAACTAAAAAAGATACGTTTTCAAACAAAAAATTAAAACATTAGGTTTTCAATAAAAAAACTTTAGAAAAAAAAAAGAAACGAAGTTTCAAAAAAAGTAATGAGTTTCTAAATTAAGTGATACATTTTCCAACTTATAAGATAAATTTCCAGCCCGTACAGATTTTTCAGTCAAGAAAGAAAAAAAAGTTTATCCAAATTGTTAAACTTTCAAGGATTTTTAACCAGGAAGGAGGATATTTTAAACCAAGAAGATTAGTTTTCTGCAAAAAAAAAATGAATATTCGACTAAAAATGCCAATTTTTAACAGAAAACTGAAAAGTTACATTTATTGTTAAAAAAATTAATTTCAATCGACAATAAAACGTATTTTAAACAAAGTATTTGGTTGAATTTTTAACCAAACTCATGAAGCTTCGACAAAAAAAAATAACGGTTTAACAAAGTAATTAAGCTTTTGCCTAAGCTGTCGAATTCTCAATTATTTAAAAAAATCAATTTTTAACTAAATATTTAAGCTAATTTTTCCCACGTCAATTTTTCATTTTCCTTGCCTATTAATATTCAAAGACTAGAATTTTAAATTCAAAATAATTTTAACACAGAAGCTTTTATAAGAAAAAAAAAATTAGAAAATTTAAAATTCTTATATTTCTTATACTCTATTTATTATTTAAAGTGCCTCTCGTAGAAATTCCATTGCTGTTGCTAGATTTTTGTCAAAAAACGCTCTCCGAAACCAATAAAATTCCTTGATTTTCCCTGACTTAAGGGCCACCCTTGTATTTTATATAGATTCGTATTATATCAGATTTATTTAAATGATTTACTGTATATTAATTACAGGAAGTCCCTTTAAAGTAACTATAATAGGTTAAATTTTCCAAATCTGTGATCACCACCAAACGTAAATTATTTTTAATTTCGACGTTTCTTTCATTTTTTCCGCCAATAAAAATTTGCAATATTAGATCTAACTAGATTTTTTATAATTTTATGAACTACAATTTAAAAAAAATTAGAAGTAGGAAAGACATGCGAAAGTCGCCGACAATTCTACGAATCTCCCATGCGTAAAATTTTGAAAAATTACATTGTAATTTGTAGGCTACAAATGACAGATTATTTTAAAAATTGTAAAAATTATCCTATAAAGAAAATTTTCACGTGAGGGTAATATACATAATAATACAAATTTTTATAACACGACCTTTTGACCTTGAAAGAAGAAATCCAACTCTTATCAGATGATTTTGTATAAAATATACATTTGAACTTACCTTTTTCGGATAAACCGGCATCATACCATCCGCAAAATAAGTTTAACTGATTCCATTCGCTTTCGCCGTGGCGAACCATCACAATCCTGTACTTCGACATTTTTCGATTCAGTAGAATCAGAAAACCAAGTTATGTCACGTAAGACAGGCTCGCGAATGTCAAGTGAAGCGCCTCGGTCGATAATTGACTCTCAACCCCTCTACTCGGAAAAGGACTTAAAAATATTTTTAAATTTGCCCTTTTCGATAAAAATAAGCTAGCAAATTGTGAATATTTGTTTTTCTATAAGCATTTTCCTCCTTCATGGTTTATATTTTGTTGAATTTAATGTTTAAAAAAACAGTCACGATGCTACTTTTCACTGTTTGAAACGCAGAGCTCTTTTTACACTTCCCGCTTTCTTTTTGCATTAAACGCCATTGTGGAAAATGGTGCAACCGGCCAGTAATCTTCGAAGGTGACGAGCCTAGCTTGAGACAATTGGTGGAAATTCAAATGTGGTTTGACATTAGCCAATGAGAGTGCTGACAGCACTGCGTAAAGCACATGTTGGTTGGGCAACTTAACCTTAAAAAAACTATCTGTTCGAAGTGTCAGGTCATTCACTTTACAACAAAATATGTTATCTGTGAAGATATTCGAGAGTAAAAGTGCAATATCTTTTTCTATGACGAGTTTGATATTTAAATAGATAAATTTTCGAGATTGTTTATTGACCAATATTAATGATAATGGAAGTGACAAGTGACCGTCCTGACAGTCAAAACTCATGTGAATCTTCGGAGAATAATCTCCAAAAAAAAGTGAATGAAATCTGCGAAGTATCATCAAATTGGCAGATTAATAATGCAAAGCAGTTTATTGATACAATTTCTATCGCTCCGCTTTCAAAAACTTCGAAGAGGTATATAATTGATTAATTTTTAAAGGTTTCATGCCTGATCAGAAATATCAACAATAGCTCAAGAATATTGTTTTTTTCCTTTAAAATTAATAGAACCCATTGTAAAGTATAGTTTTAAATAATATGTTCTGGTTACTCTTACATGAAGCGTCACTTCAATGTATAATGTGTATAAAAAATGAAGTAAGTCAAACATTGCAGAACTCTTAGTAAGTTTCGGCTTTTTATTTCAGTTATTAACATAATATTTTTGAGGTATATATAATTTATATGTACATATAATTTATATATACATCATTTTCCAGAAAAATGAAAATTTTAATCATTAAAAACTTTTGGGTTGCACTTCATCGAGGTTAGCCGTGTTTTACTTTTGAGATACGTACGTTTTGCTTGACGCAAGACATTTGACAATTTCACCAGGAAAAACCTGGAAATGACAGTGAATTTATTTTTTGATCGGGAATATTACAAATTTTTAGGAAAAAAAAATCTGTTCAAATTTCTGTGATTTTAACCGTTCTTTAAATAATTAGTTGAATTGTGATCCTTTTCAATTATTGTGTCACTTAGTTTATGATGCGTAATTCGAAAATCTTTTAATTTAAAAAATTTTCCATTTTAGATTTTTAATTTTTAAGCATACATTTTAATTTAAAGAATTTAAAAATTCAGTTTTAAAAACTTAAAAGAATTAGAATTTATAAACGTTTGAAATCGAAGATTAAAAAAAAAAAACATTTTTAGTTGCTGAAATGTGAATATGAATTAATTCATGATTCTTACAATTGAACTGAATTTTAAGATTTAAAAAGTAAATAATAATTGATTTTACGAGACGATTCGAAATCATTTCACAATTTTAGAATTTCCAGATTTTAACGTAAAAAATTAAACTGTTTTATTTGGAAAGTTTTATTAGTTAAACAAATGTAAATGTCCAATTGAAACGTTATAAACTATTTTCAATTTTCAAATAACTTCAGAATAATATATTTATAATCAAAGGCTTTTATTAAATTAAAAATATTATTTTAGTCTAAACTATTCCCTTTTTATACTATTAAATTTGAAAATTTTCAATTAAGAAACAGAACAATTACTTAATATTTAGAAATATCTGACTTTTTATTTAAAAGCAGTAATTATGAATTAAATATTTCAAATCGTTAAATTGAAAAGTGTTAGTAGCTTCCATTTTATACGTGTAAATTAATGAGCATTTGAATAAAACATTTTTAAATTAAAAAATTATTAACTTCAGTTTTAAAAGTTTAAAATTTAAGAGTTCCACTTTGAGTGCTTTAATTCACAGAACCGGGAATTTTTTTCTTTCATTAAAACGGCCACCCTACGATACGCTTGGAAAAATATTTTTGAATCTTGAATTATTTGTTTTAGTAAATTAAAAAAGTATCAATAAAAATAATTGGAATTCATTTAATTTTTTTACAGACCAAGTCTAGAAGAAATAGTTTCATTAGACACGTGCATTGAACTTCGTAATTCCAAAGAATCGGAATACGAGCCCTGTGTTATAGATATTAAAATAACAAATGGACAAAAAATAAGCAGTATAGCTATAGTTTCGGAAGCATCTGTTTTGGAGATTTTTAAGCAATGTGGAGAATATGCTTCAACGGTTTTCGCAGAATTTGTCGATGAGTTTCAAAATAATTCAGTTTACATGGGAATAGTAAATCTCGATTCTCCTACTTCGGAAGCGAGTGTTAAGGTTAGTTTTTCTAAATCTTAGAGTTCGGAGTCACACCACTATTGATACTATTTGACACTTTTTTTTACCAATACCACTATTTTGAAAAAGATGTCACTAATTCTTCACTTTTTTGTACAAATATTTCTGACTTTTTCAAGAACAATCTGTCAAAATTGCACCATTTTAATTATAATTTTAATTTTAAGCTGAATTTTCAAAGTTGAAAAGTATCGAAATCGAATAATTTCAAATTATAATATTAAAAAGTGGCGAACTATATATTCCAATCGTACTGTTTCAAATTTGTGTAATTTATAAATGAAAGTCGTAATTGCCGGTATAATTTAAATTGAATATTAAAAAAAAAAGTGTATATCAAATCAAAAGTGTTTTAAAATGAGCAATTTGATTAATTCGCATTCAATAGTAAACAATATCAAATTGGAAGCATTTAAAAAAAGCTTAGAATTCAAAAATTTAAAAATAAATATGTTATGATTTTTTTAAATATTTGAATGTGAATGGTTTTAAGTATATAAACATTGTTAAATAAAAACATTAATCTTTTTTTAATAACGAAAATTACCAGTTTTAAAGTTTTCTGTTATATTATTAAATTATTTATTTATTATATTATTATTATATTATTTAATTAAAACTCCTCCTGAATTAATGCGAATTTAAATCGAAAAGGACATAATTGAAATAAAGAATAAAATATTTTAGATATTAAAATACCTCTATAGAATGCTAAATTATAAATGTAAAATTATATGTCATAATAACCAATTAGGAGACATATTTATATTATGTTTGACTTCCAACCAAACCGGATAGAAATTTTCTACATTAAAAAAAATAGATTTACAAAAGTTAAAATAGATACTCTTGCAAATCCCAAAAAGATGAGAAAGCAATGAAATATTTTCCAAACCTACGCAAAGTAAAACAAATGGTTCGTTTCAGTTATCTTTATAAAATGATCATTTCAATAAGACCTTTTTTCGTAGTTTTTCTGCTCATTCGCAGACAAAAATTGCACCAAAAGTGCCCTGCAATTTTTTCAAGTTTCTTTTTTATACTTCAAGTCGTAGAATTTTTTTCGGATTCTTGTAAGTTTTAGCGCCCTCTTTTATAATCCACCGGCAAAACTTAAAAACGTTAAAAATGAATAAGCGTAGCGACGATTTGTTTTAAAGATATTAAAAGGTCGATTTTCATAAAAAAATCTATACTTAAATAAAATTTTTCTTGTTGAAAATTTTGTCTTCTATAAGAAATAATATATAAGGAAAAAATTGTCTTGACTAATAAAATGGTTTAGCCCGCATAAATCTGGCAGGATGCCTTTCTTAAGCACAAAATTGGCAAAAAATAAAAAACGTGGGCTTTTCAGAAAATCGATCAGTAAAATTTCTAGAATCCGTCAAATCAATTCGAATATCTGAATTAGGTCAAAAACTATAGAATTTTAAAGAAAAAATTTGTGAATTAAAAAAATGGATGTCAAGATTCAAATATCCGTAACTTTATAAATTTTTTTAAACCAAAATTATTGTTTGACATAGCAGGATCTATTCTTATTGTTAAAATATTTCGTTTAAATAAAGAACTTTTTTAGAGCAGCGACTTCACCGGGAATTTTATTTACCCGGAAAACCCCGGGAATTTAATTTAAATCCTGAAAAAGTTCTTCTGATCGTAGAAAAATTCAAGTTCAAGCTTTGTGAGATTTTTTTGCTGACTTCAATTTGATAATCGAATCGATGATAGCCTAAATGTACATAAACAAACGTTTTCGGAATTTTTTTCAAAAACATGGATTTATCACGTTTTATTCCCTTACTACTCATTTATCCGACTTGGAACAGGGTCTTTTAGAAAATAATTATCGTTTTTATTTTAGGACAGGGAGTAAAGTATTTTAAAGAGTTTTTCTGAAATAGAATAGAAAAATTGGTTAGATTGTTCGTTTGCGAGTTTATCTTTTTTTAGTTAAAAATTCACTCTTTTTGTTAAAAATTAATTTTTTTGTTTCAAGATTCATTTCTTTTTGAAAACCTAACTTTTGCTATTTTTTAATAGAAAATTGAACTATTATATTTTTCATTGAAAATTGATATTTTTTATTTAAAAATTAAACTATTTGTTTGAAAATTTGTTTACTTTGTGGAAAATTCTTCTTTTTTTGTAGAAAACTAATTTTCATGATTAAAAATTAATTTTTTTGGTAGGTGTAAAATTCTTTAAGAATGCTTCTTTTTGGTTAAAAATTTAAGTAGTCCAGTGAAATAATTATCATTTCAGTTGAAAATTCATCTTTTAGGTTGGCAATAAAATTACTTGGCTTATAGTTAAAATCTTTCATTAAAAATTAATTTTTTGGATGAAGATTTATCTTTTTCGATCAAAATTAATTACTTTGGTTAAATAAAGAGCTGTTTGATTTAAAACTTATTTTTTCTTTGGATGAAAAGAAATTTTGTTTGCAGAAAATTTGTTTCTTTTTTAGTTGAAAATAATTTTTTTTTAACTGAAAATGTAAGTATTATTCCAGTTGAATATTCCATAATTTCAGTTAAAAATGTATCTCTTTGGTTGAACATTCATTTGTTGACTAAAGATTTAATTATTCAATTTTTGGTAGAAAAATTACTTTTTTTAGTTGGAAAATGCGCCTTTTTTTGTTGAACATTGATTTTTTTAAATTAAAATGTAATTTTTTTCTCTGTTGTGTTAAAGGATTTTTTAGAATAAACGTCATGAATTAAAATGTAATGTTCGCCTTTTGCGGCAAATATGAATGTTAATTTTGGTTGACCGGGAAAAACCGGGAATTTGAAATCGTACGCCGAATCATTACCCTGTTAAAAAAATAGTTTTATTTCAAGAATAATAAGCTCTATGCAAACTTTGTGATTTATAATTAATCATGGTGTGCAATAAAAAAGAGTACAGATTATTGATGTAAAATGCGTTATCAAATTCCATCAATCGAAACACAATTTATGCATTTTTGGAAATTTAAAATGACGTACTAAAAATGTTATTTAAAAAAAAGTAACGCATTACTTTTTACTGGCAAAGTGCCTATGAAAGGCTTTCAACGAAATATAAAATATATATACCTATTTTTATATTTCAGTTTACCAAGGCAAAAAATAAGACTTCCCTAGTGTGGCTGTATGGCATAAGACTCATGTTGACATATCCAGAAGCGAAAGAAGAGTCAAAGATGTTCAACCCGCAAATAGTTAATGACTTTCTTGTAAGTCTGAATAAATCCAAGTCCAAGAGCGTCGAGATTGCAAATAAAGTTTTGAATTCGATCAATTTGCGAGAGTCAAATCCAGCAAATGATGACGTCGACATGTCCCTTGCGAAATTCATTGGAATGGGATTAATGACTCATAGACAAAGAGTTGTTAGGAATGAAAAGGAGAAACAAAAATCCGAATCGAAGACTTCGGAACGTATTGCTGATCCTTCTCAAAACAACAGTGTTTCCGACCTTAGAACTTTCATAGATAGCAAATTTATAGAAATGGAAAGAAAAATGATGGAGAGAATAGATGAATTGGAGGCAAAGACTAATAAAAAATTAGACACTATTGTGCAAATTTTGGAGAAGATGAACTCGACGTAACTTTTTCTGCGCTAGTATAGATGACGAACTGCGATTAATTTAATTCATGAGATTATTTTATTGTGATTTTTTGTGTGAATGTGTTAGATATAGTCTAGTTTGCAATAAAGTATTCTTAAAATAATGAAACTAAGATAATTCGACTTGATTTTATACTTGGAGAAAGCGTATTCAGGGTGGCCGTTTTTTAAAGGTACTAACATTTTACAAGAAAAAAATATAAATCCACGTTATCATTTTCAGTGCTTTAAATTAAAAAATCAATCAATGAGCTTTAAAATGTTCAAAATTATGTAATTTTAAGCAATTTTAAGCCAGAAACATCAAATATTGAAAAATTTTAAATGAACACTTCCTAAATTAGAAATTCAATTATTTTATTTTCAAATAGTTTAAACATCCTTAGAAAGCTTCAAGATTTTATTTCAAAATCTTGAGAAATCTAGAAGTTGTTTTAAATTAAAAATTATTTTTGAAATTTTTTCAGATTTTCTAAATATCCGTCAAAACTTATTGAATTTTTTCTACAATTTTCAGAAAATCCTGCAAATTTTAGAAAATGTCTTTACAATTTGGATGTATAAATAACAAATAAACATTTATTATTTGTATGCGAAATTTCAGTAATTTCAAGAGATATGTAGACGTTTTGAAAAGATTCAAACTTAATGTAAAACTTGAAATGATAGCTTAACCTAAAACAAAATTTAGATTTTCGCAGATTAAAAAAAAAAGATTCTTTCCAAGAATTGTTAAAGGCTTCAAAAGAATAAAAATATTTTCTTAAGATTCATAGGAAAGTTTAAAATAATTTTTCAGTTTGAAAAATTATTCTAAAAGAATATTTAAAAAGTGTTTCAAAATGTTCAAAAAAGATTCTAGAAGATTTTAAGGAAACTTTCTAAAATTTGCGTGATCATTTTTAATCTTTTTAAAACTCCTAAATATTTCCTAAAATTACTCAAATTTTTTCCACGAATATTCATTTGTAAATTATACATCAAAATTAATAAACTTCACTTACAAATTAAGCATTTTTCAAATACAACAATTAAAATTGCAACATTCAAAGTTTAAAGGATATTTGAAATTTTAACGATTCCAGACTTTCTATGTAAAACAATTAAGTTAAAGATTCTTTAATTTTAAATATTTGGTTTAAATTTACTTGTCTTAAATAAAAAATCAAATATTGCTAAATATTCCATAATTAATCTTGTTTTTTTTTTTAATTAAAAATTTCAATTTGAATGAGTTAAAATTTAAATATTTTAGACTTAAACAATATTTTTAATTTAATAAAATCCTTTAATTAAGAATATATTATTATGAAGTTATTTTTAAGTTGAAAATAGTTTATAAACTTTCAGTCGCACGTTCACATTTGTATATTGACTAAGACTTTAAAATTAAAACCGTTTAAGTTTTAACGTTAAATTCTCAAAATTCTTAAATTTTCAACTGATTTAAAATCGTTTTTGCTCACTTTTTATTACATAAGTACAGATAAATTAAAAAAAATTATTGAATAAAATAGGTTTTTAACCAAAATTTTCAACATCAAAGATTTTTATTTTGTATTTGTTCATGTCTTTAAGAAAGCATTAAAAATTCTTGAAACTAAAAATGTAAGCTTAAAAATAAAAATTTGAAATGTAAAACTTTTAATGTAAAAAAAATGTTGAATTACGCATTGTAAGCTAAATAATAGCATAATTGAAAAATATAAAAATTCAACTAATTATTTTAAAATTGTTGAAATGGAACATGGATAGATTTTTCTTCTGCAAATTTGAAAATTTCCCGGTAAAAAAAATTTTGCTGTCATTTCCCGGTTTTTCCCGGTCTCCAAAAATTCCCGGTCCAGCGGCCAACCTGGTATTGTCAGGGAAAGAAATTAAAGGAGAAGGCAAGGTATTGCGAATTTACGAATTAACATCTATTTCATAAACGTATGAAAATGTATTGAATCCGCTTTAGAAAAATTCGCATAATACTTAAAGATACTTATAATTAAAACGAAGCTTACACATTTGGTACACTAAAAGTTTCCACATTCTTCAATTGCGTTCAATTGCATTTTTTCTAGCGTTTAAGCATTTTCAATCATAATTTACTTCAATGAGAAAACTAGGTCTAAAAAACAGAACGTAAACTTGTATTACGGAATACAATCGCCGTTTTCATCGCCTGACTCATCTTCCTTAAAAAATTCGTCATCATCGGAATTTTCTTTGGGTGGGTCCCAGATGTGGAGCTGTTTTCGCCATAATTTCACCATACCGTCCCAACCTCTCCTTGTGTATTTTAGGTGCATCGGAGGAGTTCTGGGATGATCCTTGGTGCGTTTTTCTCTGTGAAAAAAATCGTATTTGGAGTAACACGCAGAGAATGCTTGAAATTATTTAATTTTAAATATTTTTACACATTTCTTCAATTTCGCTCAATGTTCAAATTTTCTTGCATACAATCGACTAAAGTGCTTTTTATAAAATATCATAAGTGACATAAAATTTTGAAACATTTCTTTCTTCAGGCCGTAATACAAACTAAAAGTTTTAGATAAAGAATGATAATTTCTAATATTTTTTTAACAATGTAACAATTAAGGGAATGAGAGATATAGTCTTTTGTTACGGTAACGTTACGTTATGGAAAGATCCCTAGAGAGGAATAATTGCATAAAAATATAAAATGTAATCTCTGAATTTAAATATTTGCAAAGATAAAGAAACTCTTGAAAAATTAATTCATGCTTTATCAGTAAAATAATTATAAATAAACTAAAAATAAATAAAATAAAAACTAGTAATATTTGCAAAGATCAAGAAGATCGTCAAAAATTAATTTTTACTTTACTAATTCCAATAAAAGTAATAAATTTGCTTCAAAGGTCATAGCTTTAATTTTGAAGTGTTCTTAACTCCCAGGAATTTCAACATACTTTGATTTGTTTAAAAGTAACTTAGCCTCCAATTTTACGGACACCCATATCATAATTATTCTTCAATGTTCACATATATTTTGAACTTGAGTTACTTGTAATTCTGGCAAATTTCAAAATACTAATTTTCCGGTCCACTTAATTTCTACTTTATATTTTTCGAAATTATACTCATTTCTATTTGAATTCTTATTAATTAGGAGGGATTTCTAACTTGAAATATTTACATAAATAGTGATTTAAGGCTTTCGTTTGGAAATTCTGTTCTGAAACAGTATTCCTGAAATATGAATTTTTGCATTTTTTAATATTCGAATTTGAATTTATTCGATATTTAACGTTATCGGCTTCAAACTGTTCAAACAATAAGAATTGCAAACTAAATATGTACATTTTTGGAAGTTTTTTCTAAAATAAGTCGAAAATGTCGTATAATCAAACTTAATTTTCTTAGAAACACCAGCATTTTTTCTCTTTCGAAAAATGAAAATGTAGAATTATTTCTTCGAAAAAGTTTGTATAAAAAAATGGTCTTGCGAAACTGTTGTAAGTCTTCGGGACAAATGGTCAATTAATAACAGTATAAAAAACTAATTTTCTGTTGATTTACGCCGTCCTTGATTAATTATGACAGTAGAAAATTTAATTTATGCATATTTTAGAAAATATTTTAATAATATCGCAAGGCAGAAAAAAGTGGAATTTTTTGGAAGGAGTGCATTTGCTTGTTCAACTTATTTTATATCTCGTCTTGTTTTTGCAAAATGGATCAGTTTTCATTTGTCAAAAAAAAAAAGTTCTTTCTCCCCTACTATAAATTCATATAAATAAATTCACCATACTAGTAATAAATTTGAAATTTAGAACATTGAGTGA
Organism: Belonocnema kinseyi; assembly: GCF_010883055.1. NCBI lineage: Eukaryota > Metazoa > Arthropoda > Insecta > Hymenoptera > Cynipidae > Belonocnema > Belonocnema kinseyi. Next base: position 65,033,678 of record NC_046658.1, on the reverse strand, counting down.
AAAGAAGAATTTTTTTTATTAAATCGGTGCAATACATTCTAAAATTCTTTAAAAAACAACATATTCCTTACGAAAAAATCCCGTTGAAGCTATTCAATTTTTTGTATTTAAAATTTGCAATTGCTCATTCTTTACACTTTAAAATGAACATTTTTTAGTTTAAAGCTCATACAATTTAAAATATTATATAATAATATAAAATATACATATTATATTTCGAAAGATCAAATTTGCACTGGTTCACGTTTGAAAATGGTTCAGTTGAAAACTGTTCATGTTTTTAATCATTTAATGCGAGAAGTTCTTTACTTCTATAGTAATTTAAATCCTGCGATCCCAAAATCTCTAAACATCAGAATTTTTGATTTAAGATTCCAAATCATATAGGCATTCTTAAGAAAATACAAAAAGATTTTTGAATATTTCAGATATGGCAAAATAAAAATGTTTAAAAAGTTCGGTTTCCACAAAAAATAGTTAAATTTTCAATAAAAAATATGAATTGTAAACAAAAAATGTAATACATAATTGATATTCCAACCCAAAAAGATTCAAAGTTCAAATCAATAACAGTTGAACTCATACAAAAAATATAGATTTTCAACAAAATAGCTGAGTCATCAACCAAAACAGATTAATTTTCAACAAATTGTATTTTTAATAAAAATGATGAATTTTCACAAACAAACGAATTCTCTCAACAATGGTTAAAATTTAAACCCGCAAATATGAATTTTCAAGCAAATAGATGCATTTTTTATGAAGACGATTCATTTTCTACCACAAAAAAGAAGCATTTTCACAAAAATAGTTACATTTCTAAATAAGGAGATGAATTTTAATCTAAACTGATGAATATTTTAATGAAAAAATGAATCTTTAACGAAGTAACTCAACTTTTAACCAAATAATTACGTTTTCAACCAAAAACTAAAAGAAATTTGAATTTTAAATAAAAAAGAGTGGAATTCCTCCAAAAAGACGAATTTTGAGACGAATATTTGAATCGTCAACCAAAAAAGATTATTGTTAAGCAAATGGCATTTCTAACTAAAAAAGATTAGTTTTTACCGAGAGACGAGTTTTCTACAAAATCTTTAAAATTTTACCACGCAAATATGAATTTTCAACAGAAGAGATGAATTTTCTACCAAAAAGATTCATTCTATTAAATAAAAAAATTATTTTTTAACACTGTAATTCAACTTTTAACCAACTCATTGAGTGGAAATCATCCAACAAAAACAAACTTTCAACAAAATAGTTAAATCGTCAATAAAACAAAGATTAATTTTTAACCAGTTGTATTTTTAACAATAAAGATGCAATTTCTGCCAAAAGAGATGATTTTTATTGTTCCTAAACTTTAGAAAAATCTTCCAAAATCAAAAAAAAAATTGCTCAAAAACCTTGCAGCAATTTTCCAAATTTTTGGAAATAAAAAATTATTTTAAATTTTCACAGGAATCTCAATAAGTTTTTTATTTTCTTGGTACCTTTAAAAATTCTTAAAACGCTTCGATTGTTGTTCCTAAAAATCTTCACAAATATGAATTTGTTAATTTATTGAAATCTTCTCTATGTTAAAATTATTTTGTAATCTCTTTAAGCCCTCTAAACTTTTAACTCTTATATCGCATTCGGTTATCCTGCACTGGTTTCCAATTGTTTTTGAATCGGTGAATCTTGCGATCTCCGAAATCTTGCAAATCTAAATTTGATTTTCGTAATTCTGAATCTTTCATTTTTTGAATCCACAGTGACTTTGAACAATATAATCGTTTTTGAAGTTGAAACTTCCAAGAAATCGAGAAATGTTAAAGAAGTAAGGTTTAGAGAAATTGAAATTTGTTTTGCTTACTTGGGAACCTGTTGAATGTATCTGTCGTAGCCTATAGTATTTTTGCCATAATCGATGTCTTTTTGTCTGCGTGCGAGCAAGTCAGGCTTAGTTTCATACTCGATGGGCCTTCTTGGATTTTGATTGTGATTTCCTGAAGAAGCTGTGCTACTACTCGATGCGCTGGTTTTCCTCGGCCTTTGTTCCTGCTCGCTTTGAGCATTGTTGCAACTTTCTCGTATTTTTTTAGGCATAGACTGGTAATCGTCATCATCATACCACTTTCCGTTAATCGCTACATTTTCTTCTGTTGTTGCATTTGTTTTGTTTTCAGTCTTTATGTCAGAACAAAGGTCGTAGGCTTCGTCCAATTTTCTTTTACCATCTTCTTGGAAGTGTCTCGGCTCCTCTGTGGCAGTTTCCTTTTTGAATTCTTTTTTTGTCACTGCTAAGGTATTCGTGCAAACCTCATTGAAAAGTGCATCGGTTTCGTCGTCCATCGGTTCTGGGGTCGAGGACTTGCCCTCAAATTTCTCACTTTTAATTTCCTCGTTTTTAATTTCTTCGCTTTTGATTGTGAGGGACATCACGCAAAATTGGGAACTTTAAATGTCAGTGACTTGATGTGACTAGAGACCTGTAAAGGAAAAAAAATATACATATATATTCTGAGACGATTCGTAAGATCACGTAAATTGGTTAGGTTAGAATAAATATGTGGATCAGACGTTAAAAGATGATAATAATAGTCATTTTTGAGCAACGCGTCGTGGGAATAACATTATAGTAACCTAATTGTGAGTCAAGTATTTTGGAAATGGTTCATCATAAAGGAAATTCTCTTACCAATTCTCGAATCCGTCCTCGCCTCCAGGAATCTTAGTCGAAAATCGAACCGATGAGATAAACAAGAAAGTGCAGAACACAATAAATAATTGGGTTATACAATAAGAATTAAATATGAAAAGAATCACTTTGGAAATACACAACAGCACACAACGATCGCGATCTGACCCTGACCGACCGACCTGACACGCATCGCGCCTTTTTTTGATCAAATTCCTTGAAGGCTTGGGTTTTTTGGAGGTTATGATCCGTTGAATTTGCTTCTCTGGTGTTCTTTGTAAATCATGTAAATAATTAAAATAATCGCGACAGACGTCCAAAACTTCATTGCTTACTGCTTGTTCAGAAATTTCATTTTTTAATGTTTGTTTGAAGTTATTTAGTTGCTGTTTTGAATTTCGGAATTTCACGTTGTTTGTTGACGAGATAGCAGTGACATCTGATGGTTGCTATTTGTTTCGTTTTAGTTTCCGCAGTCCGCACAGGCGATACGCAGACAGGAGTTTATTTACGTTTGAATCCCATGCAATTTTTAATAAGTTATATGGAATTTTTTAGTTGGAAAGTGTCAATGAAGTACAGATAACATGGATGGAGGTAGGCTTATTATTAATGATAACGTGTGTTTTTATGTGTGCAACGTTTTAAATCTTTCTGGTACACATAACCTAACTTTCTTATCCCACTAATGTTGTGTTAATTTAATAATTTTATATTTTCAAGATTATTGTGTTCAAGATAGAAATATTCCATTTAAATTTAAATAAATCTGTATTATGACGTAATTATACAGTTTTTTCTATTCTTGAACACTGTTTGGTGCATTTTCCTGCAGAAATGTTTGAGACAGCAAATTGGGAAATTAAAAAAAAGTAATTTTTGTACCGGAATTTTCAAAGATTTTTAGTAGAAAACTATATCTATGGAATCCGCTATAGGTATGTGTAAATAAATGTGATTTCATATCGCAGGGTATTGTGCAATTTTTAAGAAGTTCTATTTCAGTTTTTTTTAATGATTCGCTTTTTTATGTTTGACTTTAAAATTGTAAAGACGTTTGTTATAAGTTGAATATATCATTAAAAAATATTAAAAATTGGTTTAAAATGATAATTTAATGATAAAGCCATTTATTTTTAGCATTTTACAGTAGCAAATGGAGTTTAAATGCATTCTAATTAAATAACAAGCAAGACAATTGACACTGACAGTTCCAATATTCGTGAAATATGGTTATAATTGGAATATATTGTTAAAAAATAAATTAATAAATTGGTTGAAAGTAACTTTTAATGATAAACCTGCTTATCTTTAGTGATTTACAGTAGCGAATAAATGGATTTCAAATTGATTTGAATTAAGTAAACAGCAAGAAAATTGGAAAATGATTAGTGGAGCATTTACCTGTTAATGTTCCAGTAATCGTGAAACTTGCTTGTAATTTGAATATATTGTTAGAAATGTATTAAAAAATTTTGTAAATTAACATTTAATTATAAAATCGATTTCCTTGTAGCGCTTTACAGTATAAAATTGAATTTCAAAGCATTCGAATTAAATAAATAATTAAAAAAAGAGTTACATTCTATGTTGAAAATCTAATTCTTAACAACAAAAATAGATTTTCAGAAAAATAGTTCAATTTTCTACTGGACTAGTTGAATCTTTAGTTCGAAAAATTGATTTTCAAGAAAGTAGTTACGTTTTTAACCAGAGATGAATTTAAGTACATTTTTAGTAAATGAGTTTTTAGGTAATAAATCCGTAACCTAATATTCTTTAAATTGAAAAAATGGTCAAAAAGGGAATCAAACAAATCATAATATTCCGCTGGTTGCAGAGGTTAAAACCTAACCTAAATTTAAAAAAAATCGGATATAAGTATCTTGAAAACAAACAACAAATTTTGATAAGCGTCACTATGAAACAAAAGTTAAATTTAGTAAGAAGAGATGTGTATTATTCTAATTTTTCTATATAGTTCTTAGAAAGTGAATCATAAGTAAAAATAATGAACAGGGAAATTATTGAAGAAGAAAGATAATCAGGAAATTGTTTTTAATTTCCCGAAGAGACAATTAAGAGATCTTGCAGGAAAATTAGTTAGCTCCCTTTTTCTCCTCATGAAATGTTTACTGTCACATTTAAATATAAAAAAATCTTAGAAATCGAAATTTTAGTGATCAGGATCTTTTTAACAAACGGCTTCAATTCAAGTTGGAGTGTTTTAAATTTTATGTCTATTTTTTCAATTTTTCTTTTTGGTATATTGTACTCTATCGACAGAAATTATTCACACGTATGTTTTTTGAGCTGTTGCTAAAGTTAGTGCCTTCATTTTCATAATGTGAAAATTAATATTTTTTTGTAATCCCGCGAAAAGTAATAAAATTCTGCACCAAATAAGCCCAAGCTGAAGGCAGCATGTCAATTTATAAAAATATATTGCAAAAAAACATAAAATTTCGATGTTTTAGAAAAATTGGAATAACTCTGGGAATACTTAACATTTTTTAAGTTCTTGGGCTCTTTATAAATTTAAGTCTATAGTATTATTGTTAATATTATACAAATTGAGATACTTTAGCAATAGTTTAAAAAATAGGCGTGTACATCATTTCCGTCAATACTGTATATAAGTTAAAGATTTGAAAAATGTACAAGTTTAAGGGCATGCGATAATCTGGGACGTGACCCATTATTGTATCTAATCATATACGGTGACTTTATAATTAGAAGAATGAAGGTATTGTGCTCTACTTTTAGGAAATGCTTCAAAATATATAAGGACACGCCTGCCTCGTCCATTTGAGTTTTTATTTTGTTTAAATAGTGAAATTTTATTGATTTTTATTAGGAGTGTTCATAAACAATTTTAGCAAAATATATTGATTTTTCTAATTATCAAGCCACCAAATATAAAAATAGGTATATAATATTAAAAAGATGGTAGAGTGCACGTCATCAGATCGAGGAAATTTTTCTTTTGGAATGGAATTTGACTCTAATTTAGGATATATGATTGTTTGATAATGAAAAAAATTCTACCAAATATTTTTTGAAAATTCGAAAAAACGGCGGAAATAGAAACATTGAGTTTTTGGAATTTTTTTTTAATGACTTATCGCAGGTTCTAACGGACCATTTTTACTCTTCGAAGTCTTTATTTATTTGTTTTAAGATACAAGAAAAAAATAGAAAATTTGGTGTAAAAAATAAAAATAAAGAACACGTTTCCTAAAAACTTTTTAAATTTTTCCGACCGAGGAGGGTATAAGTGTGGTATACAAGTCCTAAAATTTCAGTCCACAATTTAAATCTGATTAAAAATTTGTTTACAAATGAAAATTATTCCAAATGTGCATTTATTGTTTACATCTGATTTTTGAAAAAGGTATTTAAGACTTTTTTATTTCATAAACAAAATTCATTTTAAAAAAACTAGAATGAAGGACGCAACTACTTAGAAATACTTTTCAGTAGAATTGTAGAAGCTCACAAATTTATTTAATTTTTGATAAACCAATAAGTGGATGAAAATTTCGTGTGGAGTAGTAATGTTTAGTCACGGAATTTAGACTGCATTTTTACAATGTATAGAAAAAAGGGGTTTGTAATTTAGATTAATCAAAACTAATAAATGATTTGTTGTGTAGTTAACAAATTTTATAAACAATTAACTGTTTTAGTTATTTGTGAAAAAATAAATACAAATTTTAAGGCAAAACACCATAAATTATCCTGCACTTATGGTTTAACAATTTCTTAAAGAAAACTATGTAACAAATCAGCTCTTTGGCTATGTTTCGAGATATAGAGTTAATTGTGTTATCAACAGAAAATGTTCTGTAAACAATTGATTGGTTCAATGGTATATGAGGAAGGCATTGGCAGTTGATTTCAACAAGAAAAACGGAGTTTTAGTCTATAAGGTATGATAATACGACGAGAAAACTTTCCATAGGAAATTGTTGATAATAATAATTGTTAGAAATCGCCCGAGAGTTCTAAGAAAGGTTGAAATTTAGTTATCCACAATTAATTATGTTTAAAAAATTAACTCTACATCTCGAAACATAGCCAAAGAGCTTATTTGTTGAATAGATTTCTTTAAGCAATTGTTAAAACACAATTACAGGGTAATTAATGGTGGTTTGATTAAAATTGGTATTTATATTCTCACGAATAGCTGGAACTCATAATTTTTCATAAAATTTGTTTACCACATAACAAATTATTTATTAATTTGGAGTAATCCAAATCACGAACCTCCTTTTGTCTATACATTGTAAAAATGTAGTCTAAATTAAATGTCTAAACATTGCTAATCCCCACGAAATAATTTTCATCCGCTTATTTGTATATAACGAATTCCACAAATTTGTAAGCTTCTGCTGAAAATTGATTTGTCCACAGACACTTTTATTTCACTTCTGGGAAACTAGCGGTAAACCCACTCCAATAATTTCAGGGCTTGTAGATCGCACTTATACCCTCCTCGTACAAAAAATAAAGAATCACATTTTTTGGGAAACACGTTTTATATTTTTATTTTTAGATCAAATTTTCTAAAAATAATTTATTTTTATTAATTTTTTAGAAATATGTCTTAAAAGAAGTAAATTAAGACGTTGAAGATTTAAGTCGGTCAATTAGAACCCAATATACGTCATTTAAAAAAAAAGATGTTTGAAAACACAGTCTCATACCTCCGACATTTTTTCGAATTTTCGAAAAATATTTGGTGGGATTTTTTTTACTACCAAAAAAAATCATATATCCGAAATTACAGACAAATCCCATTACAAAGCACGAAAATTTTAGTGATCAGATGATATGCACTCCACCAGATGTAATAAATGTTCACGTGACAGAGTGTAACATGCCATTCAATACTTATTTTCAGAATGATTCAATTTTGATGGCGTTAAATACAAAATCAAGCCAACTTAAATTTTGTTATTTGTTAGAGTTAATTTTTAAAACATAATTACCTGTGGATAACTAAATTTCAATCTTCCCTAGAATTCTTGGGTGATTTCTAAAAATTACAGGGTGGACACATGTCAGGGGAAAAAAGTTTGTCAGGGAAATAAAGTAGTTATCAGTGAAAATAAAAATTGATAAGTTTTAATATTATTTTTGAAGCGCTTCTTAATATCAATATGAATATTTTGTGAATGTACATTCTTTGTAGCTATTTAGTTATTGAAACCTTATTCGCCTTTGTAATACTTTCCTGTCAGGGAAATTGGAAAATTTAATATTTTGACTACCCTGAATTATTATTATTCCTGAAAATCTAACCAAGAATCTAACGACCAAGTTTGGACCCACCATACAATTTTCCCATTGCAATCTGAAAAAACCTTTCTCCTTTTTTTCCCTAAAAAAGAAAAGAAATAAATTCGTTTTCCCTTTGGACAAAAGTAAAACAAAAGAAAAGAAAAATGAGAAGGCAACCGACCAAATCCCCTCCCTTCTCTTTTTTATTTCTTTTGTCTTCTTTATTTCTATTATTATCCAATCACAACAACAAAAATTAAAAAAAAATAATCAACGTTTCGGGACTCATACAGCACTCTTATCAAGACAAAAAAATTTTTTTTAGCAGGCAGGAACAGCACCGCAACCACGATGCTCCCTCCCTAACACCTAAGAATCAACACCCGAGAATCAAGTAAAGTTCAAAAGGCAAACCAGTTATAAACAAACCTGACATAGAAATGACCTTCAATCCAAGTCAGCTAAATTAAAATTTAGGAAATTTAAATTAGATTAAAATTAAATTTAAAATCCTATCTAACGTCTGATAATCAAGTTATACCAATTTAGTTATATTTTCAGGAATTCTTTAGATTAACTTGATTATTGGGTGTTAAATAGGATTTTAAATTTGATTTTAATCTCATTTAAATTTCTTAAATTTTAATTTAGCTGACTTGGATTGGAGGTCATTTCTATGCCAGGTTTGTTTATAACTTTCACTTGATTCTCGGGCGTTGATTCTTAGATGTCAGGAAGAGAGAATCATGGTTGCGGTACTGTTCCTGCCTGCTGAAAGTTTTTTTTTTGTTTTTTGCTTTGATAAGTGTGCTGTATGTGTGCCGAAACGTTCACTATTTTTTTAAAATGTTTTTTTATTGTTATTTGATAATAATAGAAATAAAGAAGACTAAAGAAATAAAAAGGAGAACGAAGGGGATTTGGTTGGTTGCCTTCTCATTTTTCTTTCCCTCTATTTTATTTTTGTCCGAAGGGAAAACGAACGTTTTTCTTTTCTTTTTTCGGAGGAAAAAGGAGAAAAGTTTTTTTTTTCAGATTGCAATGGGAACATTGTATGGTGGTTGTCCAAATCTGGCCATTAGATTCTTGATTATATTCTCAGGAATTCTTCACATTAACATGAGAAACTCGCTTTTTTTTCTTTTATAGCTGTGGATAAGAATTTGCTAGTACTGGTACTTGATGTAAATCCAGTACAAAGATTCGTGAAACAAGTAATAACACAATGTCTAGATTCTGCTATTGTGTTTGCGAATGCTCATCTATTGCAGACTCCAAACAATCATCTCGCGGTTATGGCTTGTCATGGAAATGGTGCAGAGTTTCTCTATCCAGATGAAAAACGATCTGAGGTTCGACAAATTGACAGCCAGTATGAACTGTTTACTTTGGTCGAACGAACAATAAGACAGCGGTTGCAGCAAATGATAAACGATATGCCTCCGGATGGACGTTTAAGCTCGGAGAGTTTAATCTCTGGAGCCCTCTCGATGGCTCTCTGTTATATCTCCAGATTGGAGAGAGAGAAAATTGCCGGAGAGAAACTTAATTCGCGAATACTGGTGATTACCGCGAGTCATGATTCCGCAACGCAGTACATGAATTACATGAATATATTCTTCACTGCACAGAAAATGGTTTGCAGCATTTATTAAGAGAGAATTTCTATTCTTTAAAACAAAAGCTTATTCATAAATTGAAAAGATTGAATAATTTTTGATGTTCAATTTTATGTTATTTTTTTTCAGGGAGTTATATTAGACGTTTGCAGTTTGGATCACGAGTTAACATTGTTGCAACAAGGCTGTGATTTGACAGGCGGAAATTATCTCAAGATTCCTCAATTGCCTGGATTGTTGCAGTATTTACTGGTGAGAAATCTATTTCAGTATATAAGAAATTACTTAAAATAATTTGTTAGACATTTCAAGTTTATACATGCATTTTTGTAGATAAGAGAGTTTAAAATAAATTTTTGACTCTGGAAGTTGTAACTATTTGTGGCAAACATGGTGAAACTTGAACTGTTATAGATTTTTCATACCAAACTAAATTTCTCATATTTTTCTCTCGTGCAGCGAAAGATTTTTATTTTTGATGTCTTATGAAACTTATGTTATTTATCTTTTTTTTCCATTTCCGAAGCCTGGCAATTATATCACTTAAATAACTTATTTATGAATGAATAATTTACGCGTTTCCAGTGTTAAACCATTAAAAATACTGTGTAAAAAATTGGAAGCTGAAACATTTTAAAGAAGGTTGAAAATGTGAAAACTGTAGACAGAAGTTGTTGTCCAATATACAATGGGAACAGTTACAAAATATATAGTACTTTTTAAATAAGTGCTAGAAGGTGAACTAATTTGAGCAATTTTTAATTTCGGTTTAAGAGCACTGAATAGTAGGGTGATAGTGATAATGCTAAAATAAATCAAATCGTTGGAGCTAAGGGGGAAAAAACATGTTTTCGACAAAAGTGAAAACAAATTTAAAATCAGTAAAATTTAACGATTTTAAGTTCAAAATATTTCCTATTGGTTAAAAATGATGATAAATTTGTTATTTTTAAAGCTTTTACTAGTAAACAATAATAAAAAAGTACGAAATTCCAAAATAAATTTTTTTACCTGATAACAATTTTTTTGAAAATGTGTAAAAACATGTTTTTTATTTATTGAGATGTATGCACACATTAAAAAAAGTCGAATATGTCGAACCTGAAGTTTATTCAGCTGGAACCAAAGAAACATTTTATCATTTTTCTTTTTCAGAAAAAAAAAACTTTTGTCGTGATTTAGAACGTTATAAACATCACGAAAAAAAGTCAATACAAAAACATGTTTTTGTACATTTTGAAAAAATTCTAAATAAGGTAGAACTTTTTTTTTAAATTAAAAAGATTTATATTGTCAATTCAAAAACGAGAACAGAAGATATTATCCGATTAAAAAATTTGTTTTTACATGTTTTGTATGTCGACCTCCAAATTGCTGTTCTTCAACTCCAAACGATTCGATTCATTTTAGCATTTTCACTTCACTCTACTAAACATGTCAACATGTTTAATCTTTCTCTTATCCCCCCCCCCCCTTTTTCACGAGGAAATGATCCATAGGCAATTTTCTAAAATAATAAAAATTCTGAGTTATACTTCGATTTAAAAATAAGTTAATGAAATATTATTTAAAGATAAAACGAATACACATTCCCAAACTGAAGTGTTTATAAATTGGGACCAAAAAAGTTATCCAGGTATGAGGAAATAGATGTGGAAGTTTACAATCTTAAAGCGATACTATCCTAAAATTGGACCAGGCTTGACTGCGGATTACGATACAAACTTCAATTGTTCTTTAAAAAATAAATTAAAATTATGCTTTTGCGATATTAAGTTTTTGAATACGGGCAAACAAAGTTTGATGTAAAAAATTTTGCCAATTTGAAGAAAATCGATGGAGAATTTTGAGACTAAAATTGCATGGGTTTTCAAAATCGGCTTGGGATAGAGATTAAAAACCGAATTTTGAACTTTTTGTAAAAATAGAAACTTGTTTCCGAGACATGACTATGTTTCTGTTTTGAGAAAATTAGAAAAATCTGAAAATATTTATTCATTAAATAATAATAATTACAAGACATATTAATGTTAAAAGCTTAAAAAATGATTACGACTTTAATTTGTAACTACTGTTTTTCATACACTTTTGAAAATTATCGTATCAAAAAATGATATTTTAAAATGTTATTAATTAATCAATTAGTAACAGTGAAAATAATAAAATGGATATGTATAATCTTTAAGAAGTTAAATAAATTATTTATATTAATCCTTAAAAAATTAGAAGCTGAAACAGGTTAAAATATTTCGTAAATGTGAAAACCAGAGACAGAAGTTATCTAATATAAAAGTTATAGTAATTTTAAAAATAAGTATTACAAGGTGAAAACTGTTTAATTGAAATGTATAAAGCTAAATAAATATAAAATGAAATATCCCAAGTTTATCAATTGCTTTGAGCAGTCTCCAATTTTATTTTTAATCCTTACCAATACAACATTTAGAAATGTTTATTTGATGGGTTTGAAAATAAAATATTCCAGATTTAAAAAAATCTTTTTATCTGAAATATTTTTTCATACGAAACGTCAAATTATGTATCACGATTTAATGATTATTGATTGTAGTTTTCAAAAGAGATAATATTCTTGATTGCGAGAGTGCTGTTAAAGATATAAAAACGGTATACATATTTAATAAACTCTATGTTTGTCGGACTTTTTTTTGTATCGCCCTAAATGGTTTTTCAATGAAC
>NC_046658.1:65010902-65021290 GCF_010883055.1 Belonocnema kinseyi | reverse complement strand
TGTCAAATTTCGGACAATTATAATACTTTCTGAATCATAAATGATGAGAATGTAAAAAAAAAACATCGATGTTTTCTAGTCAAATTTGACAATACAGGAGCTTCACAAAGTTGACCTATCTACTCCAAGCGCATTATTTCGGTGCTTTTCGGCAAATAAGGGATTTGAAAAAAAAAACAGATTTTTGCATAATAACAGCTAAGCATGCAATCGACGCAAAAATAAAGACACATTCACATGCACTGTACGGTTTTTCTTCACCATTTTTATTCTCTAAGATATTCACGCCCAAAGTTACCGGACTACATGAAAAAATTAAACAGTAGTTGCGTACTGCAATTCTTCAATTCTGAATTGGGTCAGAGAATTTTCTAAACAAAATTATAGTGCGTGTCTGGAACAAAGAAACTTCCAAAAGAATTATAATTCTCACTTGGAAGAGGAAATTTTCGAGAAGAATATTATAATTCGGATTTGGAACAGTGAACTTCGCAAATGAACTAAAATTTTGAATTCGAATGGGGAACTTTTGTAAAGAATTCTAATTCTGATTTGAAACAGGAAATTTCCGAGAAAAAACTGTGATTGGGACATGGGACAGATAATTTTCCATAATAATTAAAATACAGAGTTAGGACAGGGAAATTTACAACAAAAAGTATAAGTAACTGACCAGGAAAATGAAAAATTTGCCGACAGAAAAGCGGTAAATGTTTGGGAATTGAAAATCATCCGTCTGATAAATGATCTGTAAATCTAGAATTCTTTTAATATACATACGTCGTAGTTGTCGCGGAATGAGAAGAAAAGATTCTACAATATCCGTAATACAGTGGTGATTCACTGCGGCCAAAGTTCTCGGCATTTCCAATTCTTTGAAAGGAGGCAGAGTTTTCTTTCTTATTTGTTCTGCATATGCTTTCATTTCTTGTCCACTTTTTTAAAACAAAACCTTGACTGTTCTTTGGTTACCTGCTGACACAGATCTTCGATGTTGCTACACAAACTTTCTGCTTAAAACTTTCGAACAATTGCATCTGAACGTTGTCTGAAGATGCTTTCATGAACTTTGCCTGGAGGAAACAGTATAGCCATGATTAATATTTTCATTACTCGGCTATAAACAAATTTTAAAACTTTTCAAATTTCGAGTTTTCAACTTTAAACGCTTTGAGCTCCAAGTGCTTAAGTTTCTGCTTTTTGAAAGTTGAGAAGAAATTTACTTGAGTTTAATTCATTTTCATAGTATGCATGTATCTTTATTTTATGTATTTGTACACTCTTATTTAAATTTTAATAATATGATTATAGTACAGCTGTTAATTTTGTGAAAAAGATCTTTCAAAATGAAGAATTTCCTGTCAATACCATGCCTCACAGACCGGTCCCTATATCCCCTATTAACCCTATATTCAGTTGAAGTCCCTAAAGTACCCGATTTTCAAAATTTGGTCTCTTTGGTACCTTATGTGCAGCCCATGGTAGAACTTGAGATTTTGAGATAAAATAGAAAATAGTAAAAATCAGGGAATTTCTGTAAGAAGTAACTGTACAAAATAATCAAAGATGATGCACAGTCACTATTAGTCACTTTTTTCTCTTACCACTTTTTAGTCACTTTTTTAAATCAAAATATTTTAGTTTTAAACTAATTTAGGGCTTTTTAAAAGATTCCAATGTTTGTATTAATTGCGAAGATATGGAACGATTTTACAGGAACTAAGGTTTTAAGATATTTCAAAAGATTTCACAAGATCTTGTAAGGTTTCCGAGGATTTCAATTGTTATAATGGATCTTAAAGCTCCTAATGTATTTTTATACATTTTCCAGGATTGAAGGAAATATCATCATATAATTTCACGGGATTTTATATTTTTTTCCAGATTTCAAAGGATTTATTATTGAGAATGTGAGGTGTTTTGTAGGATTTCAAATATTTTAAGGAATCTTTAAAGATTTCTGGAAAAATAATTAGAAAGGATTTCAAAGCTTTTCAAATATTTTAAGCTTAAGGCAAAGAATTTTCCAGAATTTCAAAAGATATTGAAGGATTTTACATGAACTGTAAGGTTTTATTTAAGATATTTAAAAAGATTTCCGAGAATTTTAAAAGGTTTCCGAGTATTTCTATTTTATTTATTATTATTTAGTTCCCTATTTTAAAAGATTCTCAGGCAGTTTAAGAGCTTCAAACGATTTAAGAGATTTTCAAGGGTTTTAATAATATTAAGAGAATGTTAAAAATTTGCATGTAGTTTTAAAGAATTTCCTAGAATTTCGAAAGATATGGAAGGATTTTGCAGGATATATAAGGTTTTAAGATATTTTAATAAATTATAAGAGGTTTTATAAGATATATTAAAATATATTAATAATAAATTATATTTTTTTAATGGATTTCAAAGAATTTATTTTCAAGAAGTGATGGATTCCGTAGGGTTTCAAAGGTTTCAAGAGATTTTAAATTCTCTTTCATGTTTCTAAATTTACTTCAAAGCTACTGAATTCAATCAATTTTTTCATGCTTGTGAAATATTTTGAATTAACTGGATTATTTTTAAATTCAGTTTGATTTTTTATGAATTTTATGGAAATCTTTTTTTATATCTTTTAAATTACTCTGAATTCACTCAAATTTTATTGTAATTAATGGAATTTTTTCGATCAAATTTTTTTCATTTCTCTTGAATTTAACTTAAATTGTTCAGTATTATTTAATCACTTCTTTGGTTAGAAAGGAGTAGGGCTTCAAAGATTTAAAGATTTTAATTTTTTTATTTAGAATTCTCCCTGAATTCTCGTAAATGCTTTGGAATTCTCTTGAATTTGCTAATTTATTTGAATTCTTCTAAATAAACTTAATTCTATTTAATTCAATAGATTTTTTTTTAATTTAAAAAAGTTATTATTCAATTGATGCTAAAGTCTTTTAACCTAGAAATTTCATCATATTATGTTGAATCCCCTTATAATTTTCTAAGCTGATTTCAAGTTTACTTAATTCAATTAAGTGTGCTTATATTTTTAAATTGTTGCCGATTCATGTAAATTCTTTGGATTTTAACTTGAATTGTTTTGAAGTCTTATAAATTTATCCTGAAGTTGTTAGCCTTTGAACGCGAAAAAATTTCATTTAATTAGGGAGAAAGAGAGAGGGAGAGCATCTTAAATCTGCTCTAGAACTTCAAATAGTTTCGTTTCAATTAGCGATCATAAAACTTTTGTAGTTTAGGTCATAGTGGAGTGCCTATGCAATTTACGGTACGATGATCAGAGAAAATTAAAGCGAGAATTGATTAGTGTGCTTTAATTTATTTTCGATTAAAATCTAAATTCGTTTTTCTGATGTCCTATTTTGCACTGAAAAAGTATAACTATTTTAGCTCAATAAATAGAAGCTTTGATACCAACATGCTTTCAATTAAAATACTTTTCTCTTGAAAAAATGAGTTTGATTTTAACAAAATCTGTAATCAAAATTTGTATGGTTGTAAAGGAGTTAAAGGTAAAGGAGGGATTTTTAATTCATTATTGACGCAGTGGGTGTTTCTTCCGGATCCGAATATACGGCCGAAACTTGTTCTGCCGCCTCCTGTCAAGATCGACTACAGAGCTGCTTGCTTTTGCCACCAGGAACTTGTCGATATTGGTTACGTTTGCTCCGTGTGTCTTTCCAGTAAGAACATATTTCATCTTAAGGTGTGGAAAATGAATTAGAATATTTAAGTATCAATTTTTTTCTTTCAGTTTTCTGCAAATTCAGTCCGATCTGCACCACATGCCAGTGAGTAAATTTGGAAAAAATGTTTTTTGTTCTAAGGGAAAATTTTATTCAAAAAGTAGCGTTGTAAATTAAAAGTGGGAAATTATAAATCACAGTTGTTAATTTGAAATGTATTGCCTGTGAAATACTACTGAGTGCATTAAATCCAAATCCTTCATAGTTCAATAATAACTTTTATTTTTTACAGCACTGTTTTCAAGATGCCAGGTGCGATGTCAATGAAGGTGAAGAAAAAAAAGAAAAACCTGGATATTATACAGTGATAGTATTAATTAGTAGGCTTTTTAATTCACATTTCTAAAGAACTGCAGTAACTTATAATGTAAATAATACCGTATACCAATAAATTAATTTTAAATAGGTATAGGATTTAAGTATTAATGAACATTTTTTCCTTCATTAGTGTTTCTTTTTAGAATGGTATTTACTCTAAATTAGATTAAGGAGTAAAAGCTGAATTTATTCAGATCAAATTGCACCTGTTTGATTGAGGGTCGCTGACAACTGCGAGATGAAAATTAACCGCTGAATTAGAAGGGTTTAATTAAAAGTGTGTGATGGTGATTTTATGAAACAGTAGATCAGGTATGAAATGTTCTACAATTTTTCGCCTTTCTTGACATGATCTTAAAAGTTCTGTCGCTGAAAATTCATTCTGTCTGCTTGTCGACCAAGTATTCCCCAAGGCGTCGACTAATTAGTCGACGTCTCGAGCTTTCATCTCTTGTGCGATCGTCGGGAATTAAATTTTACGCTGGCGTTTTTAAGAACCGCGTGTAAAACTTTCTTCCGGTTTTAATATTCTAAAATGTTCTCTTTCATGAAAAAAATATTCTGATTATATTTTTTCCAATTATTGAAATTTCTTTCTTGTCATTTTTAGTCGATCATTTTATATTTTTATAGTATTTTCCCCAACAGACTTAAACTGTGTTTTATTTTTAAATTCTCATCATAACGTGAAGATACTTTTTAAGGGTGCAAAAAGAAAGGACGAATTCGTCAGTCAGTGATTTTGGATTTATTTATAAATTCAATTTATGACTATTCATAGAACTCGAAAATTTGAGCAAGTTATCCTTACAACTTTTTTCGACAAAAAGAAAATGATCAGAGTTATAACAATTTCAAAATTAAGAAAAAAAAACGAAAATGAAAATTATAAGCCAAATAGCGGACGATACGAACAAAATTCAAGGGAAGAAAAACGTTGCTTTTTGGAAGCCCTAAGAGAATATCATAAAATTTTTTTGAATTTTCTTGAATTATTTAAAATTCAAATTTTGACACGAAAAACATAATAAAAAACACAAATGTTCATTTTCCGATCAAACTATGCAAGATACGAAAATATATTATTAGACAGAAATTGTGCACCCAAAAAATATCTGCAAATTCTTTATGAATCACTTTTTGATTTGAGGCGTAGTTTTTGGTTTATTCTTAAAAAACAACATAAAAAATAAAATTGTTGGACAAACGACACAAGCTACGAAAAGAATAAATAGACAAAAGTGGTCATCCAAAAAAGTGATAAAAATAGGTTATTATTAATTTTTTGATAAGACGTGCAGTTTTTGATTCAATCGTGAAAAATGTGATAAAAATAAACAGATTAAATCTTTGGGCAAAAAGACAAAAGGTAAAATAAAATGTTTAAAAACAAAATTGCATTTAAAGTAGATTTTAAAATTTGCTTTTAACCCTTTTTTTCTCACGAGACACGTGATGAGAATGTGTTCGTTAAAGCCGAAGGAGCTTTAACACAAGAGAATTCACAATTCTAAATTTAAGTTTTCCTTTCATTTTAAAAGTTTTATGGCAAAATGTGAGGTATTTACTTTGTACAATGATCGAGCGCGTAGCATGAGGTAAATACATTATCGAGCGTGAGACCCAACATGTGCGCGTTCTAGGCTCGCTCAAACCTGCGAGCCGCGCGCGTGGCCGCGTGACGCGCGATGAGAATGTGTCCGTGCAGTGGGCAGATTTTTTATTCGACAACGTTTGTGAGCTTAACGATTATGTTTCAAGTTATGTAAAATAATAAGTGATCGTACATCACAAATTTGTAAACGGCTTTTATTTTATAGTATTATAAAATCCAAACCACAAACTTTGCATAGAATTTAGTTTTCTTTTAATGAAACTAGTTTTTTTTTAAAGTTCATCACTCAAGCGAAATATTTTAACAGTAAAAATGGATCTTCTTATGCTGCACACTAATCGGAGCAATGCTGCATGGAAATCCTAATTATAGAGGTTTTAACCATTTATTTTAAGGGGGGAAATTGACAGTGATTCTTTCTGTGCACCTTTTTGACTGCGCATAAGGAAAATAAAAATCGAAAACATTTTTTATTAAAATTATCATTTTATGAAGGTGACTGATACAAATAATTATTTTCACTTTTTATATTTGTATTTTTATTCACAAAAAATAGTACTTTGCAGTACTATTTCAGCTTTGTAACAAAATATGTTTATTTTGTTTTTGGATATATTGCTATTTTTCATATTTAGGTTATCTACTCACCTGGAAAACCTGGAAATGTCACGGAATTTTGTTGGTTAGTGAAAGTTAGAGAAACCAGGGAATTTTGTTTAAGGCCGGGAATTTTTAAACAAAAATAACGCGTCCTATTAAAAAATGGTTCAAAGTCAATTTGTAGCTACAATTTAGGTGAATAATTTGATGAACGTTTTATTGGGTAGGTATTCATTTGTCCAAAATGAATACCTTTCTTTTGCTTGCCAAAATTCTGCTTGCGAATTTAGATAGATCTGTATATCAAATTGATGTTAGATGGCGTTTCGTGATCATTATTTAATCTTTTATTACTAATACAAATAAGAAAAGTTTTGGACAAAAGAAACGATAATCTGGTTCTAAAAAAGGCTTTTACTTTTATTTCGTATTTTGAATTGTCACATAACTTTTAACAATATTAGAATATTACTATCCAGAAATCCACCAGGAATGGATCAGGGAGGGGCAAAGTATGGATTTGCCCCCCTCTGAAATCGAATGATCAAATTCATCAGATCTTTCTAATTTCTCAAAAAATCTACCTGAAGTGTTTGGGAAATAATTCATGTCTCTGTGAAATATTGATAGTCTATCCGAAATATTTGTGAAATATTTTAAACAGTTCATAAATATTTGCTAATATGTTTGAAATCATTTAAATATTTGGGAAATTTTTGAAATCTTGATGAAATCTTTTACATCTATCCGAAATTTTTACGAAATATTTAAAATCTTTTAAATATTTGGGAATTGATTGAAATCTTTTTTAAATCTTTTTAAAAATTGTAATTTTTACAATCTTCAAAAAATCATTAGAGTTTATGAAAACATTTATATCTATCAAAAATCTTTGAGAAACCTTTCAAATCTTCGTGATATCTTTGGGAAATTATTTAAATGTTTGTGAAATCTTTGGAAATGTTTTATAAATATTTGATCATATTTTTTAAATAATTGAAATCTTTAGGAAAGAATTGAACTCTATGTGAAATCTTGTAAATTTATCCAAAATCTTTAAGAAATATTTTTAATCTTTGAAAACCTTCGAAATGTTTCTGAAACATTTGTGAAATTATTGAAATCTTTGGGGAATCATATTTATGCCTTTGTGAAATTTGTGAATCTATCCGAAATCTCTGTGAAATCTTGGAAATCTTTTCGAAATATTCGAAATTTTAAACATGTTGTAAAAATATTGGTGAAATTATTGAGTTCTTTCTGAAATCTAAAAATCTATGAAGTATTTTTGAAACACTTGTGAAATTATTTAAATCTTTGAAATATTATTGAAATGTTTGGTCATTCATCCTTGCAACAATTTTTTTTAATTTATGAAAATCATTCTAATATTTGCGAAATCTTTCTGAAATATATAATAAATTTTTGAAATATTTGGTCATATTTGTAAAATTATTGAAATCTTTGGGAAATCATTGATGTATTTGTAAAATATTTTAATTCTATTCCAAATCTTTTCGAAATATGTGAAACCTTTTATACCTTTGTGAATTCATTGAAATCTTTCGGAAATCTTGGAAACATTTGCGAAGAAACCTTTGAAATTTTGGAAATGTTTTTGAAATATTTAATGATTTTCGTTAAATTGTTGAAATCCTTGGAAAATCATTGGTGTTTTTGCAAAATCTTTTAAATTTATCCAAAATATTTGCGAAATATTTGCCATCTTTGGAAACACATTGAAATCTTTCCTAAGTATTTGAAAACCGTGGGATATTTGAGAAATCATCATCTTTTTATTTTTTAATCATATTCATATTTATTTGTCATTACTGAATAATAATTTATATTATTTAATTTTTAATCGAAATCAAAACGAGATTATAAACATCTGTAACCATAGAAATGGTGTATTTGACAATAGAAAATTAATGATATACATACTTTTTTATTTTAACATGATCTTATATGGATTAGTATTACTTATTCATGTATTCACTTATCAGTTGCCTAGTTTTCAAAGTTCTCTCTCGAATTTAAAAGTCGAAGCAAATTTAAATGTCAAAGAATCCTCATAAACGCCACCAAACGTCTGTTTGTATAACGATTTTTACTGAATTCACCATCGGGATCCCCTCTGTGATTTATGTCTACACCGCCCCTAAATCTAGTGATTTTTTCGGCAAAATGACTTTTAGAGAAAATGAAATTTCGGACAACTGAATACCTACCGTTTTATTGCGTCTTGCATCGGTTTTTCAACAACTTATTTTAATTTTTTTACGATTTAAACAAAAACCACACGTTATATTAAAAAATGATAAATAACAAATTTGTAGCTCGTTTTTTGGGTTTGTAGATAACGCGTTACTGGATCAAATAATAGCGTTTTCTTATTAATATCACTTTACAGTACTTCTATAACTTTTATATTCATAAGTTCAGAACTTCGTTGTACAGAGATATAAGTTATAAGTGGTAATCTCCGCTTATAAGTTGTAAGGATTTGAGCAAATGATTTGTACCTTGTACGACTGTCGGTTATCTTCGCGAGGCTGTAACTTTCAAAGTTATATAGCCATCTCGCCGGAACTTATAACAGGTATGTATTACGTCAGGCACTGATTAATTATTTTGAATTTAAAGTAGCGAAGCACTGTTATCAAAACTTACGGGGTTGTTAAATTATTCTGCGCAGTAAATTACAATTTTAGAGCAAAGCATCCTAGTTTAAAAACAAAAGTGATTTAAGATTAATGAAGAGGGGAAAAAATGCACTAAAATTTATTTTCTTAGACTAATTTTTTCCCAGGTTAATATCTTTCGTTTGGAGGCCAGTCATAAATTAGGGAATAACTATTTTGTTAATAGGGGGGGGGGGGGGGGCAAGAAATTGTTACGATCTGATATATGGGAGGGGGTAATTCGATACTATTACGTAATATTTCAAACTAATCAAACTTATACAAAATCCATGTATTCAAAATTATAGTGTACTCGTATAATGTTAAAGATTAGTAATTTTACTATAAATATACACCATTAAGCCATTTCCTTTTCGGGGTAGGCGTGACTTACTCGGTGGGGAAAGGAGTAGTGTGGAAGGGATAGAGAATTTTCAGATTGATCCAGAATTCTCGTGTTATTTATCTAAATAACACGTTCGTTCAGCAACACTGCTCCAACGCAGGTTGCTGATCAATCTCTCTAGCAATCAGCCCAAGTGAAGATCCTCACAAAGTCGTAATGTAACGTTATGTGCACTTGGGTCCATTTGTGTCCAAGGTCTTTTGTTTCAGGCGTCATTAACTCATTTTTTCATGCAGGCACTTGTGTTTCTGTTGATTTTAATAATGTTATAAAGACTTTATACCGGTATAACTAAATTTTTATTTTGTTCACATCATTCAGTGAAAAATAAAACACCCATAAACAACGTTTTTCGCAATTTTTTTAAATTACTATACTGCCCGCAAAATCATTCAACATTTTAAAAGTTTATCAGTTAAAGGGTGTTGAAATCAGAACCCCACCTCAAACATTTTATTGCCTCATTTTGCAAATAAATACTAGAATTACATATTTTTTTTAGATAATTAGGGTCTATTCCTGTCCATGAATTCCGTGAATTTCACGATTTCCTTGAATTGCATGAATTTCTTGAATTACATCCCACAGACGGAGAATAATATATAGTTTATATATATATTAAAAATCTGTCATACGGACAACCGCAGGATTTCGCCGGGAACGGGTGCTAATCTGAAAAATTGCACCCGCTTACAGCGAAATCGCGGTAAAATTTCAGCCATAATCACGTCTCGCAACCATGAGATAGGTGGTTGCAGTCTGTAAAGGAATCAATACGACGATCCAGCAAAAGCCTCGTGCACCCTAAGAACACGGAGCGACCCAAGGACAACCGCCTTCTGCATTTTTCCCGCAAGTGTTCTAGCATATTGTTGACACGCAGGGATACTTTTTAGGCTATTAGCAAGGGAAAGCTTGGCACGCCCAAGAGCGCCGATGATAAGGACGATCAGTTTAACAGAATATTCCGGGTACAATCGTTGCAACTCCCTTATAAGGTCTCGATACCTCTCTTTCTTTTCATT
>NC_046658.1:65002595-65010802 GCF_010883055.1 Belonocnema kinseyi | reverse complement strand
ATATAATATTTATTTATCTCATACAAAAAATGTATAGAAAAAATGAATATTATATATAATACTTCACACTATATGTATAAACTATCCGTAATTTTTCCGCTTGGGATGAACGCATGTAATCGCATCAATTCCATGAATATCCGCCCTCAGCCGCTACATTGCTGGAAATATGCTTTTTAAAAAAACCAGTAAAAAATTGTCGGTAACGGTAATTTTTTTATCGGCACCGACTATTTTTTACCGGTGCCGACAGTGTATACACTTCGTTTCAAAAAAGCACAATCAATATTAAATAATTTTCTCTCTTATCATTTCAATAATTTTTTATTGTGATTTGGATATTTTGGGTAGTAATATAGGGCTAACTGGTATCAGTGGAAATAGCAATATGAAATGTTATTAATAAGGTTAGTGCTTTTACTACCAGCTCCAAAGCCGATAGTCAGAGAATAATTATTTTAGATAAGAGAACAATAATGTAATACAAGTGCGCAAAATAGGCGATTGCTGTCAAGTGAAGAAAAATTCTACAATCACACGAGTAGCAATTGCCTCTCGGTACGTATATCACAGGTTATTTTTCCCTTTTGAGGTGGGTGTTGCAAAAAGCAACGTAATTATTGTGGTCAGTTATCAGTAGAACTCATTAATTAAAATTCTGCTCACGTAGAGGGGACGTTGTGCAAGTTTCCACAATTCAAATTATGATACATCTAAGATTAAAACTTGAGTCTAAAAAAAGTTCTGTAAAAAAGTTCTCTAAAAACTTGTCTAGTTTTTAAGAAGATATTGCAAAATAGTGCAAATTTCAATGTTTTTAAAATTTTTTAATAACTTCCGAAATAATCAACATTTTTCAATGTTCTTGGGCTCATTTTTAAGATATTTTTTCATTCATCACGGCAGCTTACGAGTATAAATTGTAAAAAATGTCTTTTCTAATTGCAAGAACTTGAAGTTGTAATAAATAAGATGAAAAATTTGAAAACATATTATCTGTAGGCAAATCAGAATAAAAGTCAAATAAATTGTATATTTTGAGGAAATTACATAGAAATTTCATGATTATATGTTTCATATATTTTACAAATATATTTTTGTTACAAAAATAATATTGCAATTTTTCCAACTTTTTGGTTACAACTTCAAGTTCTTACAATTCAAAAAGAAAATTGTTACGATTTATACTCATAAACTGTTATGATACTGCGAAAAATACTTCAAAATGGGCCCAAGAACATCGAAAAATGTTGACTATTTCGGAAGCTATTGAAAATTAAAGAAAACATGGAAATTTATACTATTTTTGCAATATCTACTTAAAAACTAGAAAAATTGGCTTCACCTTGGGCTGATTTCATACAGAATTTCAAAAAAACAATCAACTTTATAAGAGAAATTTTTCCGCTCTGGTATAATTAAAATTAAAAGAATTTATTCGGTCATAAAAAAGAGGTGGACTAAAACTTTTGCACGGCAGTGTACAAAAAGTAACTATGCTCACAAGTTGCTGCGATTCTACATAAATTTACCTTCAAAATAAGAGCAGAATATTGAAAAATGTTAATTATTTTTGATATTATTTAAAATTAATACAATATATGTGCACCCAATGCAGCTGTAAACAAAGAAAATATCGAGGGAAAATTTAAAAAGGGTTTAAAATAAACAAAATCCTGTGTATTTTCTTAAAAGAAAATTAAGAAATAGGCTCGAAACTAGTAGACCCTTTCTACCATATAAGGGGGAAAAAGAGGACTTCTTTCGAAAATAGGTGAAAGAAATGGAATTTTAGAAACACGAGAAAATGCAAGGGGATATGTGAAAGACTGTAATCCCTGCAGTTACATAATTCTAACTAAAAACCACAAACACTTACCTTGCTTGTCAATCCTAGTTAAGCATTCGATTAAGGGCGTCCCTTTTTTCGCCTTTTTCGAAACGAAAAACGAAACTCTTGTTGTTCCACCATTCCACGGTTCTTTCCTTCGCAACCCTTTGTGTCTTTAGCGTTGTAGGAGATGCGCGTTCAGTATCAGCGCCGGCCACATGATAAAACGCGGTTCTTCTATCTGATAAGGTTTACCATTCTTAAATGGTACGCTTTACTATTTGTAAATCATATGCGTCAGTATATAATTCCACTTTTTAGTTATTTGCATGTAAATTTGTAAACAATATGATTTGTCGAATTTTTCAAATTTTTACTATGTTTATGTAGATCATTGTCCAGATAAGTCTTACTATTTAAAAACAGTACTGCAGAGTGCTATGTTCAAATTGTCTTTCTTGTCATGTCATCAAGGTAAAAATGCATATGAAAATTGTAATAATCAATCGGGAATTATTCCCGATAGTAAACTGTCGCACTAATAACAATCTTTTTAAATGGCAATTTCTGCTATTTCGAAAGTTATGATTTGAGTAGTGATTTTAAGAAATGGCAAAAATTGAAATGGTAAATGGCTTTTTCTGTTATTTTTTGGTTTGAAGTTTATGATTTCCATAGAAATATCAAGAGAGTGGCAAACATTCAAAATAAAAATAGCACTTTTGCTGATTTCAGTCAAGTTTTAAAATAAAAATTGTAATTTATGATAATTGCTTAAATCCTTTTTTTCCGTGGACATTTGGAAAAATTACGTAACATAGTCGGGGGGGGGGGCACATCAGGGGAAGGATAAAACATTGGTAAATACCGCTGCGAAGTACTATATGCATGGATTCACTACAGGTGAATTTGCTTGTGCTCATTTTATGATTACAGTGAAACCTTTCAATAGCCCTCCCTTCTATAGCCCTTCTGAGAATTAGGGCCGCGCCGCTATAATGAGTTAGTTCCCACCCACCGTCAGTCCCAAAATCGGCGATATGAAAGAGTTTCACTGTATTTTGATTTCTCATAAGTATTAAATAAATTTTCTTTCCTCATGGATGGATGTTTCTGAAATAAAAGAAAAAATGGAGACTTTTAATATGTTTGAAGCTTATGTTTCTCTCTTACCGAAAATCTTATTTTCAGATAAGCCCATCGAATAAAAGACAATAATTTATTCATACATGTAAACAATGTAACTCACAATAAAATAAACAATATACAAAAAAAGTCGATTTGAAAATTTATGTCATTACAAACCCCTTAGGCCCCTTAGATTACCTAAGTTTTTTCAGAGACTAATAAGTTTTCTTTCGTGGAAGATCTTGAAAAATAAACTGCCTAATGCTTTCAATAGTTGGTAAACGGTGGTAAAACGTGCGCTGCAAAAATTTCCTAGAAATGTGGTATATGTAATATGTAGTATATGGTAGATTCAGCTTCAGCGCAAAATAAAAAGTGGAAATGTATGTTAGCTCATGAAGTCGATCGCACTCCTTCATTTCTCGTTTCACGATGAAATTCGGCCGTTTGGAAGACAAACGGCCTACACCGATCTGACACAAGTATGCGTGTTCTCTTTTATATCGAAATATAAAAGGAAAACCTCATGCATTTCGCTATATACATATTTACATCGGTGCAGTCGGCTTCCAATCCTTTCAAACTTGAATAAATGATGGGATCGAAACAAGAAGGTCGAAAGTAAGTCTTGTTTCGAAAGCTTCAACAAACTCTTGAACATTCTTTCATTCTCGTTCATGAATGCAATTTCTTCTTTCAATTTGCTTCAACCTGAGCTTCTTATTTGAAAACTTACTATCGGAAAATAACTAGGTTTAAAGAAACTTCAAATTTTGAAAAGTAAGGAAGGATTTTCCCTAATATTGTATGTCTTTTGTTAATATTGCCAAGTTGAGAGAGGAAGGATATTTTTGACTATTTTATGTAGTCATGTGGTTTTTAGAACTATTTTTTTCATGAATAGGTAGAAGATTTGATATGGCAGTTTGTGAAAAATAAAATAACGCGTGAATGCAGTAATTTGAGAAATATAGAAGGCGGATTCTGTTATTTTCGGGTATTTTAAAAATGAAATTAAGGTGAAGACCCCATTAAGTGACATGCGACCAGTGAGTAAGACCCTCGATTAATTTCTTTTTTTTAAAGTTTAGCAGAAATCAAAATGTAAATGAAGTTTTAGTAAAAATCAACATGCTTCAATATTAAATTGCATATAAATATGTTCGAGGCATAATTTTCAAAGCAGTTTAATACTGCTTTAATGTCAAAATAATATTTTTGTTAACGCTTATGCTAAAGACTAAAGAATTATAAAAATTCAAAGATCAAATCCTATATGTTGTAAAACGTAAGTATACCTTTTCAAGTAATTTATATTAGTTACTAATGGATGGTAAACGGTGAAGTGCGGTGTTATGCGTCTAAGTAAATAATTAATTGTAAAAAGAGTGAAAGGTAAAATATGTCATACTTCAGATCAGATGAAAAGACCTTGATGATGTTTTTAAGAAGATCCTTTATTAAATTATCGAAGCTTCTAGAGTCAATTGCTCTCGTCATCAGGAAACAGAAGTCTCATGTGAAAAGAAGTCCTTAGAATAAAAAATTTGAAAAGCCAATATGTCGGTATGAAAGGAATCATGTTCTTAAAAAATTCTCATCTCAATTTATTTCTGTAGTTGTTCACATTTTAAATTTGACCGTGTTAAATAGTATTAAAGTCCATAAAAAAAGAAATAACAGACTTATTCAAAATTCTTTAACAAAAAAATTTAATTTTAATTTGAAAGAGGAGACGGAAGAGCGTTCAATTCCACAATAACCGTTAAGATAAAAATATATCGTTTTGGGAAATGTTGTTTCAAATGTCTATAAAGTTCAGGAAACACTGTAATTATGAATTATCTCTTCTAAATGGAGAAGCATATCACAATCTGTTAAAATTTGAAGCGATTTTTCTAACCTAAATAAAATTCATACTAAATAAATACCAAACGTACTTAAATATATCTTGAAGGTTTGTAAAATCAATTTCAGACTTATTTTCACTATGATATTTCATACTTATTTTTAATTCATTTTAATAAATATATGCATTAAATTGTTTTATAACTAATATTTATTGTTTCGTCGTTAAATAAATTAAATTTTGTGTTATTTTAAAAAAATGATAGGATTGATAACGATTTATATTTCAAACAATTATAACACGAAATGAAAAATTTCTTTTCTAATTTTTCCCTGAAGAAATTTTGGTGTGGCGCCGGTCGGGCTCCGACCGGGAAAAATGTGGGTCCGATGGCATAATCTATCTAGCGCCAGAACGTAAATGAAACGCCCTACCCGACCGGGCCCAGATCTGGACATCCTAAGTGTGGACCCGATCTGGCCCAGATATGCCCCTTTAATTTTTTATTTCTATGATTAGTAAAATTTCAAAAGTTTTTATAATAATATTTTTTGAACTTTGCATTTCACAAAGCTTCAATTTTTCAATATTCTACATTATATATCATTATAGATTATATCTCATTTTCAATATACTACATTACATTATCTGTTCACACACACCCACGCACACACACACACACGCGCGCGCGCACACACACAGAGAGAGAGAGAGAGAGAGCTCTGGGCCAAGGAAAAATTGGATCTATGACCTGAGTACATATTCGAACGTAAAATTTTTCGCTCTATCGATTGCCGGTGTAAAAAAGGGGGTTTCCATTTAAAAAAGTTAACCTTGAAAAAATCTTGAAGGTCTTAATAAAGATCAAAATGAAGGTCAGCGAAATTACCACGATTAATTGTCATAAACGTGAAATAACCAAGTCCTTTTGTAAGAACTCGAATATTTGTTTAATTCCATCTTATTTTGTGTTTTAACTAAAAATATTAAGTTAAAACTAGATTGATTAAAACTAGATTTTCTGACTAGGACTTTTGATAAATCATCATCTGAAGCATCAGAAAATTAAATTTGACAGAACTTGAACCGAAAGGCCTTTTCCATACATTTTGTGTGCAGTACTTTATTAACACCTCGATCAACCAACAAACTTCTTTCATTTGATCCTTTCTTCCATTTTAGTAATAGAAGTTTTTTTATTTATTAAGATATACAATATATACTTATAATAAGCTATTTTCGTTATTAGAATTTCTGTTAACTCTTGAAATTTAATTAATTTTGATTTAAGTTAGTAAATAATTGTATTTTGAAATTTAAAGCTATTCGTCTGATTTTTTCAAATTGATTATACATCTTGTTGTATTTTTGTGTGATAAAAGCACGTTCTTTTTTCACGGGTAAAAATAAACGAGTGTGAACGTGTCTCGTTAAAATTAATTGACCGTGAGTATCGAGTCCAATTAGGTATTGATTTTCCGATGAATTTCAGGTGCCTGAACAACATAATAGTAACTATTCGTAAAAGTTACAAAAGAAAAATTTCGGAATTGTACGCAATACGAATGCGAGAAAAGGGACAAAATTGGGGAAACTTTATTGAATGTTGCAAAACATTTTTAAAAATTAATAAAGACATTCTTCAACAAAGTGAGTTTCCACTTTTAATTCTCTTTAAAAAAAAATTAAATATGAAAGTCCTCACAAAGGAACTTGAACAAGAATGATCCGGAATTACATTTTAAAATTATAGCAGCTGAAAATCATCACTCAAAATTTAAAATTGAGACAGAAAATTACTAATTTTTTGGTGATTCAGATAATTGATGAAATTATCATTTTGCCCTTAATTCTAAAGGCTAAGCGAAATCTAGGTCTATGAATGAAATTAACTTGCTGAACCGGGTCAGATATAATTACTAGTGAGTTAATTGAAATGCTCTGTTATGTAGCATCCGATTTAGTGCTTGCGATACTGGATTTGAATGCACGCGAAAATGAAATTACATCGAACAAGTGATAAGTGATAAGTGCATCATATACCCTAGCAATTGTGTAAGTATGCACAATGTATAAACATACATGGAGGATATGCAATGGTACACGTAAATCATTTCCGAATTTCAAAAGCGATCCTTTAAAAAAATTTTTTTTTTCATGAAAGATGGAAGCAATTAAAGGAGCACAAGAGCATTCTTTGGAACCTGAGAATGGGGGGCTAGTTGATAGTAGCTTTATTGGGGACTTAACTGAACGTAGGTGCAATTCTATCCCAGGGGAGCAATATAAATAGTTAACCACTAAGAATTCAGATGGAAGGTGATACATGAAAGAGATTAAGACATCAAATGGAAAGCCAGATGGAGACAACGGCCTTGGAAGTGGGGAATCCAAAACACCCATTCCGATTGCAGTTTACGGATGGAGGTCTGGGAACTGATGAAGATATGGGCCAGAGGTTCAACAGACTCTTACGTCAAGAACATCAAAGTCAACTGAAGATGACCAAGCTCAACGTTGATCAAGTAAAGGCGATTGAGTCGGCGTTGGAGAAACAAACCTACGGGGTGCAGGTTGGAGACTTCGTTCCAATTTTCGAAGACTGTCGCCTTATAAACGATACTTTTATCATATGTTCTGATGAAGTTTCCATAACTTGGCTCCTCAAAGTTTTTGGTGCTTTACATCCTTGGGAAGAACTAAGATTAAGGTGATCAACAGCAGAGACCATCTCATGTCAGTGAAACTCAAATTATGTCCCGGGATTTCCGTTGAACTAACACAGGGCGATTAGGAGAATAGCAGTCCAGAACCCTACGTTGAAGACTTAGGGTTTAATTATTTTAGGTCCATTAATGTCTATTATTATATTATGGTCCATTATTGACGTCAGGGCGGGTTATCAAGTTACCCAGCTTGTAATGAGTGCGAAGTCAGGTGTAGTAGAGACTATTAAGAAAGTCGACTGATATGCTGCATTGTGGATTGAATAAACATTGAATAAAAATTAAAGCAGGTTTTTTGATTAATAAGTCTTTTGATTAAAATGGACGCCATATGTCCCAATTTCAATATGGATTTTATCCATATTCTAATACATCATGCTAAAGGACCGTCGAGTCGGCTATCCTAAGTACTAAGCAGATGCTTAATAGCAGATCAAACAGATATATTCTAATACAGGAAAATTGTTGCTACAAGACGAAGGTGAAGGGCAGAAGTCAAAAGAGCGGTTAAATCATCGTCTACGACGGATCGATTGTGGTACCCATAGCATCCCATATGTCAGCGGAGACACACAATTGTGGGTCCGGATGCAATAAGGGCACATAAAATTTTTTCGTGCGAAAACGAAGTCCCCTGGAGGCTTTAGAAAAATTTTTCGAATTTTAATTTTCA
>NC_046658.1:64988759-65002495 GCF_010883055.1 Belonocnema kinseyi | reverse complement strand
TGAAAATTAAAATTCGAAAATTTTTTCTAAAGCCTCCAGGGGACTTCGTTTTCGCACGAAAAAATTTTATGTGCCCTTATTGCATCCGGATCCACAATTTATTGGTGTTTCGAGGTTTTGTTCTAGAGACTTGGCAGCAATAAAGATAGATCACCATGTAGGAGGCAGATGTTAAATTATATTATACAGTTTGGCATAACTACCATTTGATTTCCGTGACCAACCACCATCAGATGAATGGAGATGATTGGTGGATCACTACAGTGTTATGATCGGTGCCCATTTGGATGTGATGCTAACGCACACAATTTGATCTGGAGCAGTAAGCATATCATAAACAAGAGGGGTGACTTTTTACTATACAATTTATTAATCACCGATTTAATTTTCTTGATTCAGGGTAATAAACCTACCTTCGTAATGATTAGGTGTCAGGTGATAATTAATTTAACTTGATAATCGATGGGCATTAGAGAAATGTTCAAATGGTGGTTGATGTCGCCTGATACGTCCCAATCGGGTCATCGACATATGTGTTTCTTCTTCACAGCTAATATTCTTGAAATTTAGAGTTATAGGAATCTCAAAGCAAATAACTGGCATACTTATTATCAGGGAAATCTCATTAGTTTGGTGATTATGGTACTTGGTAGCTGCTGTTCCCAATAAAATTCATATGAATGGAAGGCATGGAAGGACGGATGAGTGGTCTTTCTTCTTAAAACAGAGAAGGAGGATTACACTGCTGCTGATGATTTCAAGCCGATTAGTTTGACTTCCCTTATCTTGAAGACGCTAGACAAGCGGGTGGAGGGATACACCAGGAATAAGATGTTTCTAGTCTCCTCGAGGGCAGGGATGTCTCATAATACTATGTATACAGTCTTAAATAGAAGTATTTTTTCGTTTCAATGTATCTCTGTCAAAGTTTAATATGAGGTGGATGTAAAAATAGTTTTGATTCAAACGAATCTAATTATATTATTTAATGTAATTATATTTTGCTATAGAAAAATCCTTATGTTTCGATTTGTTGTCGATTAAATAGAAATTACGTCCAATGAAACTATAGAATTTGATATATTTCTTTAGCATTTGGTAGGGATTCACAAAGTACGTGACATTCATATAGAGGCAGGAGGTATTCAAAAAAGTACAGTGTTTCATAACGCGTGAAGCCATAGGGATCAAGTCTCTGTCTCGTAATTTGAGCCTTTTTAATAAGATGAAGTTTTGGTATAAATTAATTCTCTTTAAACTTTTATACATAAACTTCAGTCAGTAAAAATATTTTCTTCAGGGTTATTTAAATTGAAATTAACAGCATCTTTTTATGTTCAGAGGGTAGGAAGGAGGTTAGCAATTTATAAGCTAATTTTAAAAAGGGATATGGGTCTAAGAAGTATCAGATGCAGAATTTTTGCCGTACCTCTTTTCGCTCGTCTGATACCTGAATCAATTCATAATGCTTTCACCTGCGCAACCCTAAAAAAGATAGAATTGTATACAAAAATGTAATATTTTCTAATATGTTCACTCGAAGAAGATCAATTTGCATTTGGAAAGAACGCCACACTGCCACCGTCAGCACAACTGCTCCAGTAATTCTGAGGAGGTCCTCCTGAACAGGTCTTCAGAGCCTCCCGCGAGAGCGTTCGCATTTACATTTGCCCTCTCCCTTTCCATTAACCCTGAATATTAACCCTCTCTCTTTACACCAATCACGGGGGTTGGGTGAAAACTGGGGGTTGGAGGTATACTGATATATTTTTGTATAAAAGATCCTGCCACCACTGCTTCAAAAATAGAGACCCTGTCTGAAAGTATCTTAATTAATGTCTCCTCTAATCATCTGAAATAGATATTTTTATTTATTGCATGAATAAATAACACTGTTTAATAATAAAAAAGGAAAATGTGTAGTATTATTACAACACTTTTTAATTTTGATAATAATATCTCCAACTGTTAAATACTTGTAAAAATCCCAACAAAACGTTTAGATGCTAAATTTGCAGGAAGAAGAATCCAAACACTTAATTATTTTACTGAAATAGATGTAAAAAGCGGAAAAGTATGTCTTATGAAGAAAACTCAACTTTGAAAAAAAGTGTACTTAGCGACGTTTATCATTATTTCCTTGGTTCGATTTAAGAGGAGACAACTAAAAGAAGAAAAACAACTGAAATCCTGTATAGTCTTCTATGTAATTTTTCGAGCTTCAGAAACATCCAATCAATCAAATTAGTCATCAAACACCCCTGTAAACCTTACAGTGGACGCAGGACGCTTATAACCGAAAACTGACATACCAATTCTTACATTCTAAAAATAAATTGAATAATAGCTTATTGCCGATAGAGCTTTGCTTCTCTTTGATCGAGTATCAGAACCTCCTGAACTTTTATGTGAGAAATAAAACATCCTTTTCACGTTTACAGAAGCTTTATCTATCTTTATTAAACATAAATAGCACTTAATCTTTCAAATGGGTTATGAAGCATATCTGCAATGTTTACAGCTGAGCTGGCATGCCCTAAACCGATAAATGTATAAACTTTTTAATTGATCACTTTTTAAAAATAAAAACAATAAAAAGTGTTATCCGATACAACATTCTCTCTTTTTTCTAAGCATCATAACATCCTGAGCTTTTAAGGCCATGTGATGAGTGTAACAGCTGATCAAGTCAGCCCTAAGATCAATATTTTTCACCCATATCGAAAAATAAAAGTTTAAATAACGCGGAAATTTTTTTCGGGAAATGTTAATAAATATTAAAGGATCGTTTGTGGCCTTGCAGAGAATTAGAGGAAGAAAAAATTTTATTTATGCAAATAATGATTATCGACGGACACATTTAGGTTTTACAGCAGAAGTTTGACTTTTAACTTTCTCTGACGGTAATCATGCAATCTGTTTTACCCACAGACCCCTCGAAGTTCGAACTTGTCTACTCGCTGCGCTAGTGCTGCTTTGACACAGCTGATATCAGACTGATACGGATGTCAGACCAAATATGTTTATTTGCATTTCAAGTGCAAACATTAGTTTTTGCATTATTGGTGCATAACGTTCGTGAGCGATTTTTGTTGTTTTGTCCCACTTTGATAAATAAAAACCCCATAACTAGTCCATTGATAACATTGCAAATTGCTTGCAGGGTTTGACGACAGCACGGTCGGTATTTCTCCAAAATAGAAAGTAAAAAAAAAAAAACTTTTTTCACTATTCTAATTATTTCGGACCAGAGACAAATTATTGCATGCCTTCTATTTACCGTGCCAAATTTTTAACACAATATCTCATTCCGTGTGGACGTAAGTTGGGAAAGAAAACTTTCACTGGTATTTTCTTCAAAAAAAATTTTTTCTCAAAATTTTCACCGGAACAAAGCAGAGACATGGGCTTTATTATCTCCTCTTTCATTTCCCAAACTTTCAGAGCGATACCTCATTTCGTTTAGACGTAAGTTGGGAAAGAAAAATTGAAGACCAGGTTTGGTCACGTGACCCTCTCGTCACATGGCCTTAAATGAACCATAAAATATCACTTGAACCTTTAAGGGAGAGTTAGAATTTCTAGAACCGGGAACTTTGAAATTTCATTAACGTTTGAGAAAAAAATAACTAAAAAGTGATATCCGATAGAGCTACGTATCTGCTTTTTCATCATCTGGATCACCTACTCTTTCAAATAAGTTATGAAATATCTTTGTAACCATTAAATTTTATCACTTTTGATATATTAGGTACATTTTTGAAAAAAGTAAGTGACATAGAATAGAGCTCTCTTTGTATTTTGTATTGATAAACTGTATTCCATAAGTTTTCACACGATCCATAATACTTCCTTATAACCGTAGCAGGGGAGCCACAATGCTCATGAAAAAATATACAATCAGTTCTTGAAATGAAATTATGTTGAGGTATCTCTAAGTATTTCTTTATTTAAATTCAAATTCAATTCAATAATATCGCTTAGTTGGGTTAGGTTAGGAGCGCGTAGGGAGCGGAGCCCATTTTGTATTCTTTTCATTTATATATGGAATTGTTCAAGGGTGTTTTTTATAAAGGACATTGTGGCTCTCCTGTGAAGGCTATAGGGAATTTTTAATTATTTTTATGCAGACAAAAATTCTACCAGATATCACTTTTTTTATTTTCATTAAAAAAAAAAATGCCATATATAATTAATATTAATATTAATGATTTTTTATGAGCGTTTCGGCGCTAGTTATGTTTCTTGCGACTTATAGGAATGATGGCGAATGAAGGTGATATTAAGGAAATAATTATTATTTTATATTTCCTAGCTAATTGTGAGGAGAAATTTTTTGTTTCAACTGGATTCACCTAATATTGGCGACTCTGAATACAATTTACAAAAAACCTTTTTTTTTTATGTGAAATACGTGTTACTGAGGGCTGTAGTCTTCCTAAAGGTGTCTCGGGAATATGAGATCACCTCTCAGAATATTAAGACCTTACTCCGCGTGTGCAGCTCTGCGGGAGTGAATCGGTACTTCCCTAGTTATTCGTGGGAAAAACATGGAAGTGAACAAACTAAACTCACCCAAAAACCTTTGTGTGAGAAGGTAGGGGATCTGGATATAGCGGAGAAGCTCGACATTAGTCTAAACGGAGAACAGGAGAGACATAACAATTGCGGAGCAACACATAGACGAAAATATTTGGTTCATCAAAAAGCTAGATGGCATTCTGAAAAAGATGGAAGATTTCTGCACAACAAAAAGAAATGTGTTCATGCCAATCACGAATGGACTGGAAGAAGCGCAGAAAGTGATGAAGAAAATGAAAGGCGCTATGATTCATGCCAAGTGGCAGTATGGTTCTATTCCGCAGGGTGTTTGCTTGGTCGCCAACAAGAAGTCGAAGGAATCCTAGAAGACGGCACTGCTAAAGAAAAATACGAGCCAAATGGGGGCCCAGATGAATTAAGTCGCGGAAACTACCACTACCGAGCATGGCAAGCGAGAGAGGGAACTCACTCTGATTCCCGTTGAGGTAATTTCCATTAGGCCAAAGACAAACACGGTGAGGATGCACACTGCAGCAGGGGCAACAAAACACTGAAGAAGGCGGATCGGGGAAAAACAACATCTGTACACAAAATGATTAAGCAGAATGAGACACAAGAGGTCAACTTGACCCGAGATGGTTTAGTAAAGCCGGACATCCTTGGTGTCGGAATCAGAGATGTCAGAAAGACTTGAAGTGAGGAGGACCTCATTGAGCTTGATCATGCAGCAAATGGCAGATCGAAGCTGTCATCTGCAATAAAGGAAGTAGTTGGCGCAGAAGCTTGCGTGCGTGAACTCATTCTCTGTACGCAAGTGGAGGCACAAGGCCTCGTCAAAACAACGGACTCGAGGAGGTTTTGGAGGCTATCCGGAACTACTTTGGTGGTCATACGACGGGAGATGTTAAGTTAACATCTCGAAGAAGGCCTTCAGGGGAGATCTAAAGGCCTGCGTTGAATTTCGTGAAGAGGCGGCGTCGAGACTCCTCTATTTGGGACATCTAAAGATGGGTTAGATGTTCTACACAATCCGGAAAAAGATAGAGGTAGTGAAGTGCTACCACTGTGCAGCTAGAGAAGAAAAACCGCAGGATAGTACTGTCAAGGAGACCACCAAACAAATAGCGCTAACCAGCCTCACCCAACCATGATGTCAAAGGCCGACGAGCCCGTTGTGTGACACCGTCACGTAGCACAAATGAGGACGATGTGTGCGTGGATATGCTGGAATATGGAAACGACCCAGTTTTGCGTATCCAGCAGAACGCCGAGGCGCGGTGTAGTGGCCTTATTTATACGTGCTTGAAGTATTGCGATCAGTGGTTTCGGGGACATAGGTTGGCAGGAAGAGGAGGCGAGTTAGTGGTTATTACCGTTTTCAGGTCGAGTCCGACACTTTCAGTGTGTAAATGCATTCTTATCTCCTCACAAAAAAATTAAAATAATTTATAGTATACAAATTAATTGGAATGAAAACTCTCAATATACTAATATTCTAAAAACGAAACTTTTACAGCAATGTGCATTAAAAAATCACAAAAAATCATAATTAATGGCAAAAACTTGCAAAACCCATTTTTCACTTATGGGTTTTTTTGGGACCCTACAAAAAAGACTTGTGGGTATGATATTTAAAAAGTAATATTTATTTTCATTCTACGGCTGATTATGAAGAGAAATGTGTTAAATTTTATGGAGCTTGCGTCACCTCTGCAAATATTTTTTCAAAACAAAAAAGTACGTTTATTTCTTGTGATTTCAAATACATTTCCGAACAATATGAATGAAAATTCGAGAGAGAAAAAAAGAATTTGGACCACCCTGCTGTTCTAGCTGTGATAGCTGTTATATTAGCGATTCTGAAAGATATTTTCATGTACGTATTACTAAATATAATAATAATTGCAAAGTGATAATCGTAGCACTGCCCTTGTTCAACACTTCAACTTCAACACTTTTAAAGTGACACTACAGGGTATCATTAGTTTTTAATGCTTGACTACAAAATTTCGTGCACTCTTTTAGTCTTTTGGGCCCTCTATCTTCTTCTCTAGAATTCTTTCTCACTCTTATTACGAATTAAAAATCCGGGATAGATTCTTTATGTCAAACTATAAAACATTTTAGGCTCTGCAACACCATATACTTCATATGTGAAGATATGACTTAAACCTTCTTAATAATTATTCAGATATTGTAAAGTTAATGAAACTTACAGCAAAAACAAAATAAATCAGGAAAAGGTAGGTGAAATACAAAGCAGTATGATTTATTTATAATGTAGAAATTTATTTGAGAATGATTTTCACTTCCTTTCACATGTTTAGTGTAATATGTAAAGGTTTTCATCATAGCCACGGCCTAAGTTAAGTGAATGATGAGATGAGGATATTATAAGTTCATTCAATACGATGTTTAAAACCTCTTGCGATGATGTTGTAGGTACAAAATTCCGAGCATGGTGTCATTAGGATTTCATCATTTACGATTAAACAACGGCCGCGAGCGTTGGAGGTGATAACAGTTACCTCGGAATGTTTCTGGGTGCTTTCTTAGATATATTAGATTATTATTATTATTATTATTATTATTATTATTATTGCTATTCTAAGACAATATAATTTTATCTTAGTATTATGGATGTGGACTGTGCGGATACTGTGAAGTATGTGGATTTTTATTCTGTGATGTATGTGGATGTGAATATTGATTGTCTGGACGTTAAATGTCTGGGTATGGATTAGGTACTTGTGGTGTATGCATTCCATTATTTATGTATCGGTAAACGTGTCTCACGATCCATGTATGCTATTTGTTCTTATTAGTTACGCTTATAAGAACATCAGGACCACACTGATCTAGAATTCTTCCAGCCATAACAAGAACACCAACTAGTTTATCAAACAAAACTAAAGCAGAACCACCATCCTCCGGCGTACAGCCTATTTGTCCAGATTCCTCTCGAACGCAGATTTTCTGTAATCCCATAGTTATGTTTTTTATAGTAATCATAACATAACTTCAGGCTGATTACCGGTACATACGTTGATCGTTGCACAGTAGGACTTTGATTTCCCCCTTGACTAAAATTGGGGTGTAGGCAAAGTGTTATTTTATGAAATATTTTTTAGTTAAAAAAAAATATGATTGATAATTTACCGTTTTGTTTCCCAACCATTAATAGAAACAATTTTGCGTGGATATACAGGTTGGTCAGAAAGTTTTGTTTCGATCTAGCGATGGACTTTGGAGAAGTATATATAGTCTAATCACAAGCAAGGCAAGATATCCTTCGATAATTATTTTTTCTACATTGTGAAATTCAACAATAGGCATACCTGGTTCGCCAGATTCAACTGAATACCTAGTTTTCGGTTCATTAGCGTATACTTTAGCAGTTAATATATGTTCAGGCGAGACTATAATACCAGCACAAATGTATGTTTCATTTTGTAAAACCTTAGCAATGTAAGGAACATCTTTAATGGAAGCTTCTATGTTTCCTGTGACCGTGTTATCAACTATACGTTTCTTTTGGATGATTTGATGAATTGTCTGCAAATATGGTAAATTAATTATTTAGTAGTAATTCTTAAATATTTAATACTGTAGATTTTATTACAGATATAGTTTTGGGATGGAGCAGACAGATTAATTTTGTGCTGCGAAATTCTAATAGTACAAAGAGGATAATTGCTGATATTATAATTTTTTGACTATGTTCAAACCAAACAATTGGTAATGTATGTTTCCCGGTTTCTTTGGTTGGTACCAAAGAATTGATTACAAATCTTTTTAGGTTTGAAACTTGTTCGAATAATAATGAATACGCAACATGTCTATTGATATAAAATCTATCTCTTCTCTGACATATCCCTAACCCTTACTATATAAATTCCTTAAACCCCGGCAGTATAATGTGGCTAGAATAAAACGAAATACACTTCACCTAAAGGGGCAGCAGCGTTTTGAATGTCAAAAAGGTCCAAATTGGACCCTCCGACATTTCTAGTGTTAATCGTATATCAATGATAATACTGATGATAATAAATCGCTGTCAAAGAATTACTTTCAAAATAAAGCAAAATATCGGTTACATTATTATTCCATACATTGAAGCTGGGGCTAAAATGGGACAAACAGGTAATTGTTTATTGAACATTTGCTACAACTTACGTAATAGACAAAAAAATGTGAAAAAATCCTTTCTTCTTAAGACGACACTACTGTAACTTTTTTACATTTGGAAAATATGCTAAAGCTGTTACAAAATATTGAAAAGTCAAGTTTTTATCATTTTTTGAAATTGGAAATTTATATGTGAACATAAGAAACTTTATAACTTGTTATACATTGAACATTTATAAATCCAATTGCAGTATAAAACTTTCTTCTACCAATTTCAG
Organism: Belonocnema kinseyi; assembly: GCF_010883055.1. Taxonomy (NCBI): domain Eukaryota; kingdom Metazoa; phylum Arthropoda; class Insecta; order Hymenoptera; family Cynipidae; genus Belonocnema; species Belonocnema kinseyi. The sequence continues at coordinate 64,993,547 of NC_046658.1, read as the reverse complement.
TCTTAGAATTATTGTTTTTCCCATAAACTATTGATCATTGTGCCATTTCCCATTATTTTTATGTGTAACATTGAAATGATGAAATTCAAGCTGCTCAAAAAGCAACGAGAGAAGCGTACGAGAGAACTTTGAACATCGCAGGTCTTCGCAATGAGGAAAGAAATAGACGTAGAAATGATTATAGACACGAAAACAGGATACTCAAACGATTAGTTAAGGAACGTAAAGATACAATTAGAGCAGAAGAAGAGATGAAAATACAAAACGACTTTGAAGGAAGCAAGAAACTACTTTACAAGCAAATGAAAGGAAACAAAAGTACAGAATTTGTCAACATGAGAAATAGTAGGCGGGAAATGGTATATGATGCAGACGGAATACTAGAGGCTTTCAGAGACTATTTTAGGAGACAATTCGGAGATGAAGCTATAGGACACCACAACTGCGATGTTGAACACGATGCGATAGAAAACTCAATTGAGAAAGTCTGTGTCACTGAGGTTAGGGATATAATTAAGAATTTGAAAAACGGCAAGGCTGCCGGGGCAGACGGTATTAAGGCTGAAATGCTTAAACACGGTGGCAAGTGCATACCACATAGACTGTGCGAATTGATAAATTTATGTTTCGAGATGGGAGACGTCCCAAACGATTGGAAGAAAACCATTAGCATACCAATATACAAGAGAAAGGGAGATAAAAGCGACTGCAATAATTACAGAGAGATTAGCTTATTAAGTACCGTAAGTAAAATATACTCAAAAATACTTATTCGTAGGGTAATGAAAATAACAGCAACAAAGATTTGGGAAGTCCAAAGTGGGTTTATGCCAGGAAGGTCATGTACGGATCAAATATTTAGCTTAAGGCAAATAACAGAAAAAAGTTTGAGAGTAGGAAAAAAAGTTTTCTGTGCATTTGTTGACCTAGAAAAAGCTTTTAACAAGGTAGATAGAAGTAAACTTTGGGAAGTCCTGAAAGAGTATGGAGTCAACGGATGGCTCCTACAAACTATAAAAACAATATATACAGGTAGCAAAGCGAGTGCAAGAGTGAATGGGAAATTGAATGACTGTTTCGATATTATTCAAGGAGTTAGACAAGGACGCGTTATGTCTTCATGGTTATTTATGTTATTTATGGGCAAGTGTTTAAGAATGGCTCTTTTCGACGAAGAGGGCGTGGATCTCGAAAAAGTAAGGGTACGTGGGTTAGCGTTCGTTGGGTTTCCTATATTCAGTTCGTAGGCTCTAAGGACTTCTGAATGATGAAAATTCTGCGTTTCATCACCAGGGAGCGTTCCCATGGATGCGGTTTTTGCGCTCATTCGATTAGCCCAGGGTTAGAGAACTACCTGAGTGACTTCCTCGATCATGACGGCTGAGCCTAGCGGTCTTTTCTATGCTATTAAACACGTGATTAGGGGTCACTGAAGAGATGGCATCATTTTCTCAGACTCTCAAGATGCCCTGTCTGCAATTCGGGGTAGATCCCGGATTCGCTCGTCTTATAGGGTATCGAACTGCCTCTGCGAGTTGCCTCGGGGTGACTATCAGATTTGTATAGATTCCTGCCCACAGAATGAGATAGTGACTTCCGGTGCGTTTACTTTTCGCGGATTCATCAAGGCTGTGGTTTCGAGGGATCGATTTCCTAAGGCGTTATGTAAATTTGGTTACAGTACTGAGTACGACCCATGTTACACGGGGCATTACTTCATGCGCATGGGGTGTAACATGCCCGTAGGTTATGACCGTGGTGATGAACTGAAGGACATTCATCATCTTATACGTAAGTGTCGACTTTTTCCGTTGGGCTGACCGGTGCTGCAGCTCAATCGAGTTAGCACTAGCCTGTCCTCTCAACTGGGCCAAATACAGGATATAATATCCAGTCCAACAGTTGTATAGTCCTTTCTTTCCTTTTCCAACGTGGACATGGACAGGTTGAACTGCATTTAAGGGATAAACAAAAAGTCTTATTTGTACAGTCTGTGTGCTGTGATCATTAGCATTCCTCCCTTCCTTTCTGGAAACTATTTCCAGATATCAAGGATTCTTACAGAATGAGGTCTCAAATCATTAAACCTTTATAGGATACTTGGGTTTTAGGCCAATCAATACAGTACGACATAATGACCACAGTCATTTCATAAGGCATTCTAGCTACAATTTAGGAATTGCCTGGAGACTTTTTGAAAATTCTATGCATCGAATTACTAACTACTATTTTGGACATTATAATAGGCCTAAAACAATTACCTTTTTTTTAAATAATTTTTTTGTTAGATTTTTTAAAGTTATCTACAGAAAAATTAAACCCGAAATGTTTTACTACTTGGGTTACTGAACGAGTATTAGCTTCTCTTGAAGTATTTTCATCTAGACCAGATTCAACTGCAATTGAACCAGTAGAATAAACATTAAAGTTGTTAGCTTCAGTAACAGCACATCGCTTATGAACAATAGCTTTCATCAATATTAAAAATATTACTGTAACGACAAATAAAGTACAAATCAAAATATCCAATCTGTTTAAGACATTTAAATTAAGGTTCTCTGTAACAAATTTAATACTCCACTTTTTCAAATAAAGAACTAATATTTGTGTAGCCCAATGACTGGTAGATTATCTACAATATACTTTACACAAAAGGCAAGCATGGTAATAATATCTTTAAGAAAGCCTTTTAATTTGATAAGCTGAAAAACAGTACGTCACTCGGTCAAGTCATTGTTCAAAAATTCTGGAATCGACATGAAACTTTATCGTCAGCGTTATAAAACATTATTGATATAAGCACAATAAGTAACACTTTCTGCTGGACAGCTACCCCAATAAGAATGGCGTTTCATTTGTTCAAAGATCTACATGTAATCTCGAGAACAAAGAGCAAACATAATTATTTTATCAAACGAAATAAGCCCACAAATATTAATTCCAGTAATCATCTTAACATTAAAACAAATCAAACATCTAAACACTAAAAAAACATTTTGTTATTTTGTTTATATGATAAGTAGGCTCTAAACAAACTAAAAACTATCATGCATGACATACCGGAGAGTCAATGTGGAAAATTAAAAGAATGTAAATTCCAATAATCCCTAGTGAAAAAGTAGGCAACAAATAGTTCAAGAAGGAAAAAATGATTAAAACTATTTTGCCGCCAGTAACAACTTTGACATTGATTTTGTTTTCTATGTGAAAATTTTACAAAAACACACAACAAAAATGGCATCTTAAAATCAATGAGTTATTCTTTAGAAAAGTACTGAACATATGTCTCGAACTAATCTTTTTTTGCTTCTATTCGTTTTATATAAAAGTTTAGATTCCTTATAAATGAAGATTTTAAAAAGACGAATTTATTTATTATCTGGTCAATATATTTTCCAAATATCAGAGTTGCTCGGGAGTTTAACGATTTTCATCAATGTTAATGAAACTTTAGCTTCGGGCGGTTGTGTGAGCGAAACCAGCCATTGAATTTGAATTATGTTTCTGGGTATAAAATAGAATTTGAAAGTCTTTTTGATTCAAATTAGATGACCAAAAAATTTATAGAGGGTCTGCAAGTTGCGGTACTTCTCGCTAATAATAATCAATATCTGTAAAAAGTTACAAATACGCTGTCATGAAATAAAATAAAAGTTTAGAAGAAAACTTATTTCGTGAGAATTCCACAATATTACATTATATTAGCTTCCAAGCAATTGCAACCTTATTTTAAATTTCTAAACAAAAAATCACTTGTCCTATTGTGAGTTCTGACAACAGCAAAAATATCGGGCAAAACTTATATTATTTTAAATAGGAATGGACAAGATTTACTTTTCATTATCAGAAAGAAATAATCATGCGCAGAGCCATTTTCCTAAAAAAACATTTCCCGAATTTTTCGAACGACCAAGGTCTATTATGCCTGTATAGAGGCCGTTGATTTGTGACATATTTTATTTATATATTCATGTCACCACTTAGGCTCCCCCCTATTTCATGGGACTACATTTTTTGAAGATAAATACTTTAATGGTTTAAATGATTGAAAAATAATGTTTTTGAAAGAAACATTCAGAAAATAAATAACGTATGTATTTCATAATAAATGCTTTATTTAAAAAAAATAGGTGTAATCAAGTTATAGTTAAGAATTTTTTGTAACTTTACTTATTATAATTATCTTTCAGGAAATTCCCAACAATTCCTTGACACAGAATACCACAAAGGATCAGAAGATACAAATATATTTTTATCGACATTCCATAGACGAAATTAGACAATTTAGATAATTTTAATTTAGATAAGATTATATATATAATCTGTGTCGCTGTGTTTATCGTTGTATAAAATTGCTTAAAAGGTCAATTTTATATGGTTTTAAAAGGTTATTAACTAATATTCCAATAAAAGTTTATCAATTTGCTATTATCTGGAAATAACTAATATATAGTAACTCCATATACCTAAGGGGCATTATTCCTCAACTGCCCCAACTCAAAAAGTCATGTTTTTCGATTGTCTCTAAATTCTGGGAATATGTTCGCCTACCCAACAGTAGTTAATCTACAAACTTATAGACCAGGATTACCAACCCTCCCCAAGTGAGGGGGGGGGGTTGAATTTTCAACCCCAATGCTTGCAGGGGTAGTTTCAAACGTCTGTAACTTCCTTTCTAATTACGCAATTTAAAATTTTCATGAGGGTTTTGGAAAGTGCTTTTTACACGCTTTCATCCTATTTTATTATTTATAACAAAAAAAATTGTTTAAACAATTTTTTCAATAA
>NC_046658.1:64962050-64988659 GCF_010883055.1 Belonocnema kinseyi | reverse complement strand
TGGATTAACTACTGCTGGGTAGGCGAACATATTCCCAGAATTTAGAGACAATCGAAAAACATGACTTTTTGAGTTGGGGCAGTTGAGGAATAATGCCCCCTAGTAAAATTTCACTGATTATCTTGAGACCTGGATTTAAAGAGCCATGGTTCACCATGTTCCTAAAATTTTATTCCACGGCACTTTCATATTCAAGCGTGTCTGTTGCGTAATATTATTTATTATAATGGGAAATGGTTCAGGCGGCCTTTAATATTTACGTTTAAATTCCCTGGAATTATGACCAAGGCTATGTAAAGCCATGCCTCAAGTCGTTATTAAATCCAGGTTCCTGTGCATTTCTAGTGATATTATTATACGACATCATGAAAAAGAAAACTGAAAAATGTTAGACCTTGAATAAAAAAAATTAAATTCTGCAAAAATTTGTCTGACTTTAAGGTCCATACATGAATTATTTCAGATTTCAATCATACGTTTTTGCAAATCGAGATAAACTTTACTTGAATGAAAATAAATGTTTGCGTAAATTAAGCTCAAGATACCGTTTCCTTAACGTAAATTTGGTCATTTATCTAAGTATAACTTCAAAATTAAGAAAATCATTTTAAATTAAAGACAAATTTTCATTGGACAAAAAACATTTGTTAAAACAAAAAAATTTCTTTCAATCAAAGAATATTCTCTTCAACTGAGAGGCAATGAAGATTTTTCTTTGATTCAAAGAAATTGATTTTTAACCGAAGAATGTTGTTTTGAATGCAAGGAGGTTTTCTTTCTAGCTGATTTATGAGCTGTAGTTAATTTCAACTATCTCCATTATCGTTCTTGACATTGTGAATATTTGAAAGATTCAATATTGATTTAATATATTTCTAATCGGTATGCACAAAAAGTGACACCACAATGAGAACTGATTAAATTAAATTAAAAGCAAATTTTAGAAGTAGCTTTCTGACCTTCCACTTGATATTTTTTAAATAAAACATGGAGAAATGAGTCTTTGAAACAGCGATGAAAATTTAGTGCGCTTACAGATTGTCATTTATTAAGGGATTAAATTGCTTTATATTCTCTTTCATCGAAAATACATTTTACATGTTTTTATAAGAAATGTTATTTGTCAGATGTAAATAAGTTTTTGAGAGGTGAGGATTGGTTATCAACTTTGAAATAATTAAGAAAGTTCGTTCGTTTTGATAACATAACCCGCTCGATAATCGTCTTTTTCAATTATGTGGAACTTTTTCTTTCGAAGAAAATAAATTCATTAAGTTTCTCAGCTATGAAAACAAATACTTGTAACATTAATTCCAATTTCGTAACTTGTTGCGGGATTTTCTAATGTTTCCTATACTATGTCACAGTTGGTATGTTCCATACCGTTTCACCATCAGTATACTTTATTTCAACTAACTCAGTAATACTAATTTCTTTCTTAATATTCTTCACCCATTTTCAAAATAATTTCTTATTTCTCTCAAGATCTTTTTGTATTTTTAATCTCCTTTTGCTTTGACTTTACCTTCGATTTCTTTGACTAGTATGAATCATTACCTAAATGCGCGAATATTCAGTTTCTTCGAGTACGTTTTCATCTTTCTGCTAATAGACAAGCATATTTCATTATACCGTGCAGCAAGTTCACTCATTTTTCCATACAAACGCAGTATGTAACACGCACTTTTAACACACTCTTGAAGATAATATCCCGTAGTATCATCCATGTGCCCTGTATACATTTTCATTTAATAATTAACATCGTTCCGTATCCCAGTCCTCTGTTTGATTCTACAAATAGTCTATCAGCTTATCGCGATATTCCATTTGTACTTTTTATTTTCGTCAATTCTCTGTATCAACACGCGCCTACTTCGACTTCATGATTCTTTTTTCCCTCCATCCTTGATCCAGACAGAGTTTCAAAAAGTTTCAATGGGGCTCACATTTTGAAAATTTTCGAAAAATGGAAGAAACTGTCTATCTTATAGATTAAGAAACTCTAATAAACATTCTTACTAGATATCAAATATGTTTCGAAACTTTTCCAATTACATTTTTTGATTAGATAAAGATTCAAAAAGTTGGAAAATATCTTACTGACATTTTGAGATTGGACGCAAATTTAAGAAGGTTTAGATAGGGCAAATGTCTCAGTTATTGCGAGTGTCACGATCGCTGCACTACTCATATGTACATACAGGGTGGACTGGGGTGGACACGCTGGGGCTTATCGAAAAGTATGCAACCGGTCTTGCACATCAATGCCATATAGATGGTAGAACTTTTTTAGAGCTACCAACCTTTGTACAATGTTAGCACGGGCCAGATGTAGTGATTTATTATTGTTATTATTATAATTATTTTGGTTAGGGTTGAGATCACATAAGAGCCTCTAATATTTGGGTCATCCCGATGTGTTCCCTTGTAGGCCCAAGCGTGACACCAAAATTCTCTCCATACCGATAGGACCGTAGCCAAGCTTTCGACTATCTCACTGATGCAGTGATTGCCCCTGAATGCTAGACGCTTCCCCGCATTCGCTGAACAGTGCCAAATGATATGAAAAGCTGTTTCATCATCCATTTCGCATAGGCGATTCAGAAACATTTCTCTTAGGACCTTGACTTTGTTCCAACTGAGCTTGCGTATTTCCTCAGCTCGACAAAGGTTGAAATTTAAATCCATGAGTGTTTTGCCCTATCTGCCGCTAGTGGCTACCCTCTACTCTTCCTGATGTTCCTCGGTCAGCCAACTGTTGATTTATTTGGTTTCTAGCCTACTGGAAATGCTTACAGCTGGTTCGGGGCCTGTAAAGTTTTCTCTTGCTGCTAGTTCTGCTAGCTTGTCGGAGATGTCACTGTATTTGAGGCCACTGTGTGCAGGGATCCAAAGTAGATTCACTCGATTTTTCGTCGCTCCAATGCTTAGTGCCTCAAAGCAAACCCATACTAGTAGCGACGTAGTCGTTGCTCCATTCAGGGCCATTAGAGCAGTCCTGCTCTCTGAGCATATATGAATGTTTCTATTGTTGCCATACTCGTCTGTCTTGTAAGCACACTAGAGCACGACCACAATCTCAGATGGTAGGACTGTGGTGTAGGACCCCGTCGGGATTGTGAAGCCCATTCCCCACCTTCTACGATAGACACCGGCTCACTATTTCTCCTTGTTCCTGAATACATCGATCAAACAGTCGCCTTATCATTAGGCAAGTGTGCCTCGCCTTTATCTCATTTCTCTCTCGTGGATAGACTAACACGATACTTCTTGTCGAGGAGATAGCGAATGGACGTTTTGTTCCAAAGTATGCTCTGGATCGGTGTACTCGAGACGTCGGTTGGGATTTAATCTCCAAGTTGCATTCGCAGCTATGGTCTTGATGGTAAGACGGAGGGGCACTAATCCTGCTAGTGCCTCAAGGACCATCGTGGTTGTCGACTTAGAGGCACCAGTAAAGTCTCTTAGAATCAGTCCCCTGATTTTTTTCTGTCGAGAGTTAACAGTGGATAATTTGTCACTACTCTATCAGACCACTGCTGTGTATGTTAGCCTAATTCGCCTAGGTCGTAGGATCGCTGCATGGAGCCACTTAAGTGTCTCCAGTTTCAAGCCCCAGCTTTTCTGTATAGCTCTCCTACAGAGCCATAGGGCCGCTGTTAGCTTTGTGCACTTGTTTTCCAGGCGCTTGTTCCATGACAGCTTCTTGTCTATGATGACTTCTAGATATTTATCTCGTTCTTTGATTTTCAGTTGTGTCCTCTAAATTTCAGTATATTTGTGGTTCCCCAATAAGTACCGGCTTGTGAATACAACCGCGCCTGTTTTACTCGGATTGACTGATAATCCGGTGTTCTTGCATCAGGAATCCACTATCCCCAGTGCATGTTGCATTAGCTTGAAAAACCGCATCCAGACGCCTGCCACTCACGATTAACAGTTTAACGTCCACTAACCAATAACACAGCAGGGCCGATAAATCGCCTCCCTGCGAGTATCCCGAGTCAACTGTTTCACATAAAGTGGTATTAGTCGTTGTTTGGTTTCTGTTGCCCAACATGTGGCAGGTCTATTCGACGACTGCAGTTGGAAGATCGTGTGCAATTATGGTCGCCTTTATCACTTCTCTAGAAGTGTAGTTGAAGACTAATTATAAATCAGGTAGATTACCTTAAATAAAATATTTTCAAAACGCCGTGAAATGATTTTCTTAATCTTTTTCAAACGGACTACAAGTTTCTGGAGAGTACTTAGTCCGTAAACACGGTAACTCGAAAAAAAATGAACGGATCAAATCCATCTTTGGCACACTTTTTTTAGGTCCTAAAATAAAGGACCAGTTCTTTAACCAAACATTTTTTATAAAAATTCAAAAAGTGAGCGCATTTTGAAAATGTTTGAGACCACTTTTTCTCTGAAATTGAAAATTCCACGAACGGATATTTATAGTATTAATAAGGGCAAATAATTAATCCTAATGCCTTTTTTTGATAACCAGAAAATTCTCAGAGTTATAGCATTTTCAAAATTTTTTGAATCAACCGAAAATCAAAATTTTGAGCCAAAAACCGTACGATATAAAAAAAGTCAAGAAAAGAAAAACATTGATTTTTGAAAGCCCTACAAGATTATCCTAACAATTTTTTCGATTTTCTTGAAAAATTGAAAATTCAAATTTTGATTTCATAAAAAATAATGAAAAATCAAAATTCCATTTTGTAGTCAAACTGCGTAGGATACGAAAAAAGATGAATTTAAAAAAATTGTTATCCCAAAAAAGATCTACAATTTTGTTAAGAATAACTTCTCGATAAAACGCATACTTTTTGTTTTATTCGTGAAAAGTAACATTGAAAATAAAAAAATAAAATAAAAATTTGTTGAAAAAGGACGAAAGTTACGAGAAAAAATAACAATAAATTGGAAGTCATAAATCATGTAATTAAAGAGCAACCTTTTTTATATATAATTTGTTAATTCCTAGTTTCATTAACGAAGATAGAACAACATGCCTCCAAAAAAATAATATTCGAGTTATATTTAATCTATATCCACCTAAAAACAAAATTATATTATTTTAAAACCATTTTCATTTCTGAAATTTAATTTACATGTTCCAAATAAAATAAAAAAATACCATTATGAATAGAGAAGCTTTCTTTTGTAGAGATTTTTTTTGTTAACAATTATACATAGGTATATACATAATTATTAAGTGGTGGTTACTTACACTTGCAAATCTTTTTCTTTGTTTTTTCTCGCGGTTGTAAGACGTGGTCATAGATGTGATTTACCAAAATTCTATTGGGAATCATGTCAACAAAATAGACCTATAGAATATAGAATTGCCAAATCCTGACCATAATACTAAATTAAAATTATTACTTAAAAAATAGGTGACACACATGACAAATTTAATAGAGTAACATTTTTTCTGGAGCAATTTTTATTGAAGGGGGTTTTTATTTTTTTCCAATTAATTTATTTTTCAAATCAGAATTTCAGATTTTTAGGCGGAAAGTCGATAGAATGGTTTGGTAAAAAAAGGTAACCGAATTTCAAGAAATTCAGTGGTTTCTTAGTTAATAGAAGATAAATATAAAATTTCATCGAAATAAATTGAGGAAATATAAACGCTTTTATTCGAACATAAAGAATTTGGGCGAGCCTGATGTCGTAAACTCGCTCTTCACGCACGCTATACACGCTTTCCTGGAATATAAGAGAGGCTCTGGGTGGTTTCTATGAATGAGTCAGAAAGCAGAAGATTTGAGGAAAGATGCGAAAAAATTTAATTTAGTCAGTTTTTCATTATTTTATCGAGCGCCGGAAATGTCGATGGATTAGCAATACGTGCTTCGTATTTTCAACTATATTTTTCTTCAGTTTATGTTTTTTTTTTAAATATAGACAAATACACCAAATGCTCGCGTTCAGTCACTCCGTTCTCAGCCTTTTTTAGGGGAGCAGAGCGAAAGCGGTTGCGACATTATATATATATTCCCATTAGAAACGAGTCAGGCGGCGCTCACTGTTTACATTTTGATCTCCCCGAAACCAGTCCAAGGACAGTTGAAGGCGACCCCGAACACTTGACTGAAAGCGAGAGTGTGGTGTATAACTATAGTAATATATGGCTACAATAATACATAACTATACAGAAAAAATATGTTATGAGTCTATAAAGAGACAAAAAAAAAAATAGTAGGAAGTTTAATTATGATAAATTAGATAACGAAAAATTATTTGTGAAAGCTTTACTTGATTATCTAAGGCTTCATGAAAGGCCATTTTTACCAATTTTGCATCAAGTTTATTACAAGGATAAAAACAATCCTCTAACTAATGAAAAGAATCCGCGAATATTTTGATAGTCATAGAATAATTCGCGGACTCTTTTCATTCTTTGAGATTGTCTTCAGCTCTGTAAAGAAAAACTATACATCCCTGCATGAAAATTGTTTTTTTAAATTGTTATTATGATTGAAGGTAAATGCTTTACTAATTATTTTAAAAGAGCCGGTTCTATAATTCTGGCGAGTCGTGTTTGGTATGAAAGCCGGGTCTGTAGAAAATGTGAAGGATTTGCACGAAGCGTGACACGAGGTTTCGAATACGGCACTTAAAATCACATGAGAACGCCGGTTTTCTTTCAGGAGACATAATATTACGTTAGAAAGCAGTATATATACGGCTTTATTCGGAAATAATTATAAAAATTTTTATAAGTAAGTAATATATTGATATAACCCCGTTCTGTGTTGCTTGAAATAGTGCAAGCAATTTTTTTAAACATTTGAAAAAAATTTGTCGTAAAGAACTTGGCGAAATTTGTAAACCATTTTAATTTATTTGCATTTTAAAAGTGGCTGATATTCGTAGTTTTTATTTAATTAATGTTACTAGAATGTACTTTTGAATACAAATTAATTAAAAAATTTTCATAGAACCGACTTTTTTCTAGCACGATGGCTGTTTTCTGAGGTCTAGTGGTCGCAAAAAAGCAGGACCTGTAGAGTCGGCCTTTATGCGAAATTACGGTAAAAATTTTTGGTCGGATCTGCATTTTTTATAACAGTTTAACAATTTATATATTTAAAAAATAAGAAGATAATATGTAAATTACCCTAGAATTTTTAAAGAATTCCTCTATTCCTCTTTGAATGATAATTCTTTTCAATTGAAAATTCAAATATTATATTTCTGGTTAAGAATTAATCACTTTTGATTAAAAATGTTACGGTTTGTTCATAGATTGAATTATTTTGTTGAAAATTTATATTTTTTGTTTGGAAATTAATTTGTTTGTACTGAAAATTTAAATATGCTATTTTGGTCGAAAATTGATTGTTTTTAGGTCAAAATTCAACTATTGAATTTTGCATTGAAAATTCGTCTTTTTTGGATTAAAAATGCATCTTTTCGCTTAAAAAAAACTGTTTATTGAAAATTGGGTTTTTAGCTTAAAAACTGAACAGTTTCTTTAAAAATTACTCTTTTTTGGTTGAAAATTAAACTATTTTGTTTGAAATGCAATATATTTTGATCTAAAATCTTTTTATTGCAAAGCGTTTCACATTACATTCAGAATGGTACTCGTGCAGAAGTTTTGGTGTGGCTCCGATCGGACCCCGATCAGAAAAAAATTTGGGCCCGAAAGGGTAATCTGCCTAGCGCCTGACTGTAAATGAAACGCCCTACCCGAGAGGGCCCAGATCTAAGCATCCAAAATGGGGGCCCGATCTGGCCTCTTTATTTTTTTATTTTTATCATTGGTAAAATTTCAAAAGTTTTTATAATAATATTTTTCAACATTGTATTTTACAAAACTTAAATTTTTCAATGTTCTACATTATATATCATTATACATTATATCTCATTTTCAATAATCTAAGTTACATTATCTGTTTGTATTGCTTGAATTTATCGATAAGAGTTTGCATTTTGAAGAAAACTATTATGCTTTGACAAACAATGTTCAAATTTAGAGCTAGTGCACACATATACGCACAAAAGAATTTTTATTATAAATATTGTTGAATCTTCTTAATATTCTTTTGGAATGATTTTTGTTTGACTAATGCACATAGTGCATGTTGAGTGAGATTTAAAAAGTGAGGTTATGTTCGAGAAAATATAAAAAGAATTCAATCTATAATGTTACTAATCCGAAAATTCATACATTTGGTATAAGGTATTCTCTATTTTCACAATATCAGCAACAAAATATAAAATTCTAAAAAGCTGGGAAACATTTTTTTTTTATTTACATAAATATTAAATTCGCTCAAAATGACGACCCTTTCTCGAATACATTGCTGGAAATCTGCAGAAGCTAAAAATGAATTGTGATATTGATTCTAGCGAATTAAAGCTTACCTTTTCCTTCATTGCGGATATAAGAAATCTCACCTACAATTCTGTGATTCCGAACTCGCAATCTACTTTTTGCTATTGGCATTTTAAGTTCGATGAAAGAAAAACAATATCACGACAATAACAGAAAACTTGACATATTCTTGTCTAACCTAACCCGACCCGAACTGGTTCTGACGCGAGCCACACCATCTGCCCCCTTGCGGCCACATGTGGAAAATCCGATCGGGCCCAGATCGGAACTCGGGAATAAGTTGGGCAATTTCTGCACGGGTACCTATACATTAATTTTATTTAAAATAATGTAGTCCCCCATTTTCACAAGAACTCCTTCCGTTTCTCACCTTCTGATATTATTTTGGGCTGTGAATTTTGTTAAAATATTATGTTTGTATGTTTCGTGTTTTACTTTAGGTGTTGATAAAATGAAATCGAAGACAAAATTTTGAATTAAAAGGGGTCGGGAGACAGGGTATTCGTATTTGCTATGTCAACTTTCAGGTAATGTAGTTTTTGAAAGCTCCCATGTAAAGTTTTTAGAAATGTAAGGCCTATACTAAAGTTTTAGACAGTCAAGTAAAGTTTCAACATAATATTTTTTTCGTTCACATAAAATTCGAGCAGTTTTGCCAAAGTTCAAAGGTCATTTGATTTGTAACTAGATTATTTAACATCAAAGGAAGGAATCGCGACTAGATATGCGTTACGCACTAATAAAATTATGCTTTCGAATGCGAAGGGAATTTAGGAGAGTAATTAAATGCAACCCCTCGGAACAATATTAAAGCTCTGTTTCCACAAAACGCAAAAGCTGAACTTATAAAGCTCGTAAAGATGGCTGTGATTTCATGATAAACATAAATCGAGGAGTCAAATAGAGACAATAAAATTTTTATGACACTTTTCCATCTGAAGAAATGTACACGTTATACATTCCACTATAGGGAAAGGGTTTCATACGGAAAGCTCTTATTAGTGTCAAAATTTGTCAAGAGGGCCACTATTTTTTATGGGTTGTGATTTTTCTTCGGGAATGCGTGATAAGTTAGCGTTTTACATAAATAAAATTGCCCTAAAAATTTTTTGCAAAACTTTCATTTTTTGAGTCGTTATTGTTATTTAACTTTTTAGCATTGTTCTCGTGATTAATTTTTTTCTCCCGATCGGTACAAACAATCGCCATAATTTTTAGCATATTTCGTTAAATATGTTCATTCTACAAAATAAAAAGCATTTTACAATTGTTGCATAAATATTAATGAAATTAGCAATAATTTTTATAAACAAATAGAATACGTTCTAACTTCTCAATCGATTTCAATGCTTTACTTGACTAATTACGATAGCTCATTTAATTACGAAGATTTTGGTAAAAAAAAATTACGGAAGTCGCATATCACCAACAGTTGTGCGTGTTTTCGTGTTGATGTTCCGCGCTCCATGCCGCGCGACGTACTATATTCACAACGTTGAAGTTTGCCACATATATAGATTTCAAAGTTGTGTAGTCAATTTAAAAAAAACTAAGAGTCATAGTAAAAATGGCGTAATTGTTTAACAAATTGTTTAAACAAAAAACAGAAAATGCACACCGAGATATTTCGGAGACGATTTCAGAGGTGTTTTTACTTTTTTGACATGACTCTTAGCTTTTTTACTTTGAAATCCAAATTTGCGAACACGGAGCAATAGTGCGCTGAAGAACAAATGCTCTAATTGTTTCAAAAATGGGTTTACAAAAAAACAAAAAAATTCACATCTAGATATTTCTGAGACGAATCCAGAGGTGTTTTTACTTTTTTACTATGCCTCTTAGTTTTTTTTAAATTGACTACACAACTTTGAAATCCATATCTGTGGCAAACTTCAACGTCATGAATATCGTATGCAGCGCGGCATGGAGTGCGGAACTTCAAAACGAAAACACGCACAACTATTGATGATATGCGAGTTTCCTAATTTTCTTTACCAAAATCTTCGTAATTAAACGAGCTATCGTAATTAGTCAACTAAAGCATTGAAATCTATTGAGAAGTTAGAACGAATTCTATTTATTTATAAAAATCGTTTCTAATTTCATTAATATTTATGCAACAATGGTAAAATGATTTTTATTTTGTAGAATGAACATATTTAACGAAATATGCCAAAAATTATGGCCATCCTTTGTACCGAAGAAAAATGACCATCCATAAAAAATAGTGGCCCACTTCACAAATTTTGACACATTATTTAAAAATATTTAAAAATGAGACTTTATTGCGTTTAACAAATGAGGGATGAAATTTAATGTGAGTACTGATTTAAATAATTAAATTCTTGAGGGGGCCGTCCAATCAGTAAATTAAGGTGGTAAGCTATACTTAGACTTGGGGATCAACTGATCCTCAATTAATTACTCTAGTATGGGTATAATGAGAATATAGCCAAACTGGCTGAAGCTTTCAAGAAGTGGACAAATTTCGAAGTACCCTATTGAACTCATTAAAATCCATCAACCACAAAATGATATCCAAATCTGCGCTTATAATTATAGCCTCTGATATTTAGGCCTTATTTGTCACAATAAGACATTAGGGTACACAGCCCGTGTAGAAATTAAAATGGGGAACTAGTTTGGTTCCCGACCATTTGACCCCACTTAAAGTCGGGTCATCTGACTAACCCCCAAACAGTAGCGTCAAGGTAGATTAGTCGCGGGCTAGTCAGGTGACCCGACTTATCCCAGTCGGGGTCTGATCGGGTACTGGTAGGGGTCATATGATAATACATCCGTCTGGAATATTAACCAAATAAATAATTATTATATATCAAACTTAAGACTATATATAAACTATATATATCATTTTTCCGCTGGGTAAATAACAAACACTATAATAATTGCGAATGTATCATTTATTCATTAAACTTGACTTGCCTGTAGCACTAAATGTGTGAAATGAAGTGATACCCATTATCAAATTAAGTTCGACATTGTTAAGAAATTACACGGGGTATTGCTTCAGTTTATTTATCCAGATTTATTCTGTTCTTTTATAGATTTTATTACTTTTAAATCATCTGAGAAATTACAAGGCGGAATTAAGCCATGTTTCCCTGCATTGAGAATAACAATCCCAATTTGGGATTTTAAAGTATAAATCAATCTATGTGAAAATCCAAAATATTAAAACAATAAAATAACTTAAATTAAATTAAATTAACTTAATCTTCTAAATTTTCACGATATCAATATAACGATAATGATTGGATGTTTAATTACCTGCAGTTTATATGTAAATTAGCTCGAACGAAAACTTCAGATTGAAATATAATTTAAGCACGCTACCATATGGGCAATATTGTCTCATCCAATAAAACATATTTACTTTCTGCATATATTTTTTGCTAAATGTAGTGTACGGGTACCTATAATGATAATTATTTGCACGAACGATACCGAATTTAAAATTAATATAAGAAATAAAATGAAAACGTAATCCTCTAAGTATACACGGTAAGATAAACGATAATGATAAGAGGTTGAATTAACTGCGCTTTATGATTAATATGCATAGAAAACTTGAATAATGATTTTATTTCACATAATATTATCGCTTATGTTAACAGGTAGCTAAGAATTCGAAATCACTAATTTTTCTCATTTTCTACGAGGAAAGAATTAAAATTTTTTTAAAATGCTTACGATCGGATTATATAGAAAACTGAGATGAGTGAAACTAAAAATAAGCGTCAATATTCACCTAATAAGTTTAGAAAAAAAGACTTTTAAATTAGTCAAAGCACATTTGTTCTGCTACAACACACGGTGACCAGTCAAACCATTATTAAATTATTTTTCTATCTTAAGGAATAATAAAGAAAATTTGTATTCTGGGTAAGCATATGTAATATCTATGCTGATCGTATACATCGTGTAATATCTATGCTGATCACATAAAAGATCGTATAAAGCCTTTTGAAAACTTAAAAATGTAGTTAGAGAGATAGGAAACGATGATAATTTCAAAGATTTCACATCTGCTCCCGTGTAAAAATTCAAATGGGGAACTAGTCTGGTTCCCGACCATTCGACCCCACTTCAATTCGGTGGCTAGTCGAGTCATCTTACTAGCCCCCGACCAGTAGCGTCACGGTAGATTAGTCGGGGGCTAGTCAGGTGAAGGAACCGCCAAGTTGGTCACGGTAGTCTCTGCTCCAGAAAATTATGCTTTGTTACTTGTGGACTGCTGTCTTAAACACTCAACGCGTCATTTATGTTGCGCAAGAGGCGGCACGTTGCACCCTTGCGGATTTTTTCAAAAGTTACTAGTCCAGAACCGCAAGACTAAAATGAAGGTGGTAGCGAAATCTTAACTGTAACATGCTGAATAGTTTACAACTAATATACTGCTCTTCACTGATTAATCAAAAACTTCTTCTCTTTCCATTTTTTAACTACCTGAAGGATTGGACTTTATTTACATATGGGAAGCCATTCAGATCAATTTAAAAATAAGCATCTATACAAATTTAGAGTCTTATGACTTCCGGCGGACTTTTCACCTACATCTGCATGTATCATTTTCAATATGAATTTTCTTAAAATTCCATACGAAGGTATTTATAAATGTTCCTAGAAATTTGCAATTTTCTAAAAAAAATACTAAAAATAAATAAGATTACGTCTTTTTGTAGAGTTTGATCGTTCTTTTTTATAAAAAGTTGATTTTCGTACAATATTATTAACTTAATAATTATTTATTCAAAATGTTTGAAATGACTTTAACATTGATAAATCTTTTCTCCAAAAAACTGTGCAAAATTATTGATTAATATATTCTTAGTGTTTTAGAATAAAAAAATCATTACGCTTTTTTTAGATATTACCTCATTTGATAAGACCTCGCTGAAAACGCAAACATAAGAATAACCCGACTAGAGCCCCACCAGTTCCCGACCAGAGCCTGGAGATTACCTGCACGAAAATTAGTGAACAAAAAGGCCCGACCAGCCCTTGACCAACCACCTCTTAGGCCCCGACTGAAATTTTGACAAGAAAAAGCCGAACTAGTCCCCGACTAGCCCCCGATTAGTGCCCAACTTGTAATAGTGCCAAATGGGGTTATTTCCACACGGGAATGGTCGATAATAGTTATTAAGTAGTTAATTTATGCGTTTTAAATTATACAATTATACAATTATAAAATGATACAATATACACTCCTATAATTTGAAAACGAAGAATAATTGTATATATTAAATTTAAACTTGAAATGTTAGAAAGCACAAGTTTTCACTCAATCTCAAATTACTCATATATAGGGACGTACATACGTGACCAGTCAGATACATCGGATAAATTGCGCAAGATGAAAGCTTCCAATTTCAAGCCATTTTCCGATAAATTGTCCCAGGCAGCAGCTTTCAATTTTGTACTATATCCCGCGATCGAGAATATTCGATCCAAATATCAATTTAATTCCAAGATTTAAGGGGTGATTTATTGATTAAAAATAATATATTTAGAGAAGTATATTTAAAACTAGCACATCAATATTTAATTAAATTTTCGGTTCATTGCTTTTATTTGGAAAGGTTTTGTAAAATGAAAAATTTAAATTAGAAGCGTTCGATACAATGGTTTCGAATTAAAATATTCAGAACTGTTTGGTAGGTATTAATTTGAGGTTTTTTAAAATTGTTTAACTTAAAAAAGAAAGTTTTTTAAAATTCAAGCATCTAAAATTGTATAGTTTCAAATCCAAATCGTATAAAATTGCGAAATTTTCTGTTTGAAGGTTTCAAAATTAAACAATATAAAAATGGTAAATATTTTGATGTAGGGCAATCAAAATTTGACAAATTCAAAATGAAGCTGGCATGCTGTACACGTTTAAAATGAAAACGTTTGAGAGTGCAAAATTATAAATTAACAGTTTAAATTAAAGAGCAGTTTTAATTTTTCAGTATTTTAAACTATAAAATTATGCAAAGTATCTCATCGTCTCAAGTCCTAAAAGTTGTACAAGGAAGGCAATACGTCATCAGCATACACATCAAAAAGAACCAAAAGAACTTTGTGCCTTTTTTGCGTTGTGAAAGTGAACGAGTGCGACGCGAATTGACAAACGAAAAGAATTTCTTGCCCTTTCGTATCTTCTAGCCTTGTAAATTAGCTCGAACTCTGATCGGAAATGCACGGGAAATAAATCCCGACTAAATTCGGCTATACATTAGCGGCAATCGTTCGGCTAATTTCGGAACATCCACTAAATACAAAGTGTCCCTTACGTATGTTTTCATGTAGTATTTTGTGGCTGCGCTCGAGCTCGTCGACAAAGCGGTCACCGTAAGTCACTTTGTGCTCTTTTTGCCTTATATTTTTGACTTTCTGAGACTAGTAAAACATCGCAAGTCCATTTTCTAATAGAAATTGTTTAAAAAATCAATTTTTTTTGCAAAATATGAAGAAGAACATTATTTTTACCCAGATAACGTATGTTGATTATACAAAATTTTATTCGATATTAAAGTTCTGTGGGCAAGAAGTTTTTCTTGATTTTCTTATTTCGAGTCAGATTGGACTTATGTATCTTTTTAGTTTGTACGGCAGACTAGGCCGTCCCTTTTTCCAACTCCACCAATTTTTCGGGACGAATACGAACAGACGAAATCATGGAAGAAAATGATTCAATGAAAAAATTTAATATGCTTTTAAATTCTTAAATGTTTGCCCTTAACAAACAAAAAATATTAAAACTTATTTTTTAAATACACGCCTGAACACTGAAAAGTGGGAGGAGTCACTTTTTAAAACCTTTTTTCCACATCACGATTCACATCGGAGCAAGTTGTATTTTATGCCTTTAATTTAGTTATTTAATGAGTTGCTAGTGTGACGCATGTTTCGGGCAATTAAAAGCAAATTAACTTTGAAAGACCTTTTAACCTTTTTGATATCAAACGCGATTGCACACATCAGTTGTAATGCTTAGCGTCTTATTGCCGTATTCCTGACAAAGTTATAAGGATACGTTTGATGCTTCCCGGCTCTTCATTTTGGGGTTCCTGTATTTAAAAATAAACCAAACTCTTGCTTTCAGTCAAGTATCGGGGGTCGCCTTCAAATGGCCTTGGACTGATTTCGGAGGGATATAAAAGTAAACAGTGAGGGCTGCTCGATTCGTTTCCACTTGGAAAGCTATTTGTACCGTTTATTATTTACTTGAAATATTTTTAACCACTGAATTGATTAAAGGTGAGACTAGGTGCCTATGTGATAACAGAATTTCATAGCTGATGTGGAATATTACTTTGGGGATTGATTTCTTAACTAGATAATTTGAAAGTTGTTTAGGGTAGTTATTTTTAATTTGAGTTTATTTTAGCGGTTTTAGCTGATGGAGGGTGAGACTTGGTTCGTTAAATGGGATAGGGGTAGTTTTTCAATATTGTTTAATGTTACCTTGGAGATGAGAATAAAAAAAATGTTTGGGAAAGTGTTTGTTTTACTCGTTTACTTATTCTTAATTAAAGTGCTTATGGATTTTTTGCTTGAAGACAGCCAAGCTGGATTGGGTTACATGCATCAGCGGTGTTTTTCTATTTAGTTTTTTCATTATTACTGTGGAACTGCAGGCATAGCTAAGAGTTTTTTGAAAAAGAAGAATAATATATTTTTTTATTTTGATTTTTTTCGGCAATGTTTTGTTAACTCCGAAAAATCATTGACTTTTGATTTATATATATATATTTTTTTTGTTTTGTTTAATATATTTATTTTCAGTTAAAAGCAGTTGTTAGTGTTATGAGGTGTTTTTGAAAAATATTATTTATTATTTTTGGTTGGCACAAAATTAGCTCAGAACTGCGGTATATGTTTTCTCGCACCTATTCCACATCTTTTTCTTTAGGTAATCCTTTCCATATTTTTTTAAGGGTTCGGGTTGATTCTTTAAAATAATTTGAGATTGTTTTGGGTAGGCCAAAAAAGCATGAAATTCGAATAGTCTTACATTCAGGCTGGATGCGTAAGTTATTTTAAGGTTAATTTTTGGGGACACAGGGGTTGTTCTTAAAAAATAATTTTTTGCAGTTTTTGAGGGTGCAAAAAAGCCCAAAATTCTGGCACTGTTGATTAAAATTTGTTGTTTAATTTGCTGTAGTGGAGGTATTGGCGCACAGCACCCCCAACCGAAAATTCCGGTTTCTTGAGAAAAATAAAAGAGCCCAAAATTCGGTATTGGTGCCTAAGAAGAGCCCAAGAAAAGCCCAAAATTCTCAAATGCTTACATTTAGTTTAGGTGCATATTTAATTTTAAGGGTAGTTCTTAGGAGGTATGGCTTGTTTTCAAATTTATTTTTAGAATTTTCGACGAGCCCAAAAAAGCCCAAAATTATGGCGATGCTTATTTCTTTAAATTGTCAAATTTACTGTATTGGAGGTGCTAGCGGTCAACACCTCTACCTAAAACACCGGTTTTTTTAGAAAAATAAGAGAGCCCAAAAATCGGTATTGGTGTCCAAGAAGAGCCCAAAAAATTTTTTTTTCAAATATAATTTTTGCATTTTTTAAGAGGCCAAAAAAGCCAAAAATTCTTGCTCTGTTGATTTTTTTCCATTTTTCACATAAACTGTACTGGAGGTGCTAGCGGCTAGCAGCTCCACCTAAAATTCGGTTTTTCGAGAAAACTAAAAGAGCCCAAAAATCGGCATCGGTGCCCAAAAAGCCCCTAAAAAGCCAAAAATTATGGTATAAAAAAATAGCGAAATTCCTTTGTGGAGGTGCTAGCGGAACGCACGTTCAAAAGATTTAGTATAGGTTTTAATCATATTCCGCAACTAAATCCGAAAATAATTATTTTTATCCCGGTTTAGAAAAACGTCAATATCTCCCAACCTAGAAGTGCCCACAAGGGCCCTTTCCAAGCGGACGCCCACAAACATTAATTAACCCTCGAATGCTACGGTGGGGTCAGCGCCAATCCCAGGATGATTTAAAAATGTATTGTTATAAAGGACAAATTCATGTTAAAGTATTAGAGTTCTGTTCTTTTTGTTGAGTAGAGGAACAATGATACAATAGCAACTAAAACCTTTAAAAAAAACTAGGGTATGAGAGGACCCCACCGTACCACCTCTGTCCTCCTGTCTCACTGTACCATTTAAGGGTTAATAATATTAATTAA
The DNA here is from genome assembly GCF_010883055.1 of Belonocnema kinseyi. Taxonomy (NCBI): domain Eukaryota; kingdom Metazoa; phylum Arthropoda; class Insecta; order Hymenoptera; family Cynipidae; genus Belonocnema; species Belonocnema kinseyi. The sequence goes on along the minus strand of NC_046658.1, from coordinate 64,971,113 downwards.
AACAAAAATGCTATGAAGGAAAATTCATATTTAATATGATTCATGCGGAAAATTTGAAGAATATTTCAAATATATATTTTATTTCAGACAAATATATTAACAAAGAAGAAGATTGTTTATGAAATGCTTCTCTCTATTGCTTATTTATTTTATGTTCAAAACTAAAAAGACAAAGCAAAGTTAGAAATTTCAGAAAAAAGCCCGCAACTATCTACATTACTACATTACTAATTTAAAAAAAAGACAAAAAGTTACAAATTTTGGAAAAAACTGCAAGTGTCTAGCATTATTATGAAAGGATATTATTATAAATATTTGACCCCTTTCTCAGTATTTTTAAACCAATCATTTATATTTGACCGTATCCCAACTCAGCAAAATCTACATCTCAATTACTTTGGATTCCTTTTTCAATTTTTTGTTAACCTACTCTTTTATTGTTGTCCATACCCTAACTCGGCAAAATATACCTTCCAATTATATTTATCCTATTCTTAGTTGTTTTTAACCACTCGTTTTTACATGGTCATACCGTAATTCCGCAAAATCTACTTCTGAATTATATTTGAAATGATTTCCAGAATTTAAAAGAAACCATGAAAAATTATTGGATTGCCATGAATGTGGGCTATTATTATTAGAAAAATAAATAAACGTAATAAGATTCTACGTAAACATCCTGCAAAAGTATGCTTGAAGAGCGGAAATCCTAATAGTGTTTCGTGCCATTTTCAAAATTTTTCGGGGTGACGGAAAAACATCATAATTTCAACATATGTTCAGGAAAATTTGTAACATTGAGCTTGTATATTTTTTTCATTTAATTGATTATATTATCGAGTTGAATCCACGAATTCTAATATCCCACAAAGTTATGAGCTTGTCTAAATGTATATGAAAAGTCCAAGGGGCATGACAGTCCTATTTCTATAAAGTCCATTTTCGCTGCAGTGTATATTATAAGAAAATGTGTTCAAGAATGAATATCCGTAGATGATTGTTTATTGGTTTTAACAGACGTCGGTTGCAATAGTTTTTTCACAATACTTTTGTCCTCCGTGAGCCTTTTTGGAACGACCACTTTCATTTCGATCCTATCAAAGTCCGCGAGAGTTTTTCTTCAATAGAATCATTGAAAGGGTTGATTTTACTATACTCAGCTTCCGATAGAAGAATCACCGATTTACGCATTTCTAGAACTGCTGCCTTTTGTAGTTTTGCAGTCAGAGTGCTGCAATGAAGATTATTTTAATAAGATTCTTATATCGAATTGTTGCCGAGGAGAGAAGATGTATGCAGAATTGATGCAGAATTCCCGTTTTGTTTGAAAAAATTGATTTCGTTAATGCTACACCAGAAAGGTATAGAAAATGCGATGCGCTCGAAACACTGTCGCTCACGACAATGTTGACATTGGGGTGAAATCTTCTGTACGTCGGCAGTCACACGACACTGCATTTTGTTAGATCGACGGTAGGTGGATCATAAGGCCTAAGACATTTATTAAACCCGCGACTGCTCGAAAAAAGAAACGGATTTTTCATAAGAATCCATTGAACTTTAGAGAATTAGGATTACCACAGGTGGTGGACTCGAAAATCCACAAACTTCACTAATTCAGGTAAGATTTTTTTTGGGTCAAATCGTAATTGCCCAACTACGTTGTTAGCGTTGGCCTAAGCCTAAAAAATAATTTCATGATGAAAAACGCATTTTGGAAAAAGTGGTACTTAACACTGTTGGATTTTCCGCCCTGCAATTCATATAATTTGTTGCAGAACTTTTCACCTACATCTGCATGTATCTTTTTCAATATGAATTTTCTTAAAAGTCCATACAAAGGTATTTATAAATGTTACTAGAAATTTGCAATTTTCTAAAAAAAAAATACTAAAAAAAAAATAAGATTACGTCTTTTTGTAGAGTTTGATCGTTCTTTTTTATAAAAAGTTGATTTTCGTACAATATTATTAACTTAATAATAATTTATTCAAAATGTTTGAAATGACTTTAACATTGATAAATCTTTTCTCCAAGAAACTGTGCAAAATTATTGATTAATATATTCTTAGTGTTTTAGAATAAAAAAATCATTACGCTTTTTTAGATATTACCTCATTTGATAAGACCTCGCCGAAAACTCAAACATAAGAATAACCCGACTAGAGCCCCACTAGTTCCCAACCAGAGCCTGAAGATTACCTGCACGAAAATTAGTGAACAAAAAGGCCCGACCAGCCCTTGACCAACACGACAGCCACACGACACTGCATTTTGTTAGATCGACGGTAGGTGGATTATAAGGCCTAAGACATTTATTAAACCCGCGACTGCTCGAAAAAAGAAACGGATTTTCCATAAGAATCCATTGAACTTTAGAGAATTAGGATTACCACAGGTGGTGGACTCGAAAATCCACAAACTTCACTAATTCAGGTAAGATTTTTTTTGGGTCAAATCCTAATTGCCCAACTACGTTGTTAGCGTTGGCCTAAGCCTAAAAAATAATTTCATGATGAAAAACGCATTTTGGAAAAAGTGGTACTTAACACTGTTGAATTTTCCGCCCTGCAATTCATATAATTTGTTGCAGAAACTGTTTAGGACATTAGCGTTACCATAAAGAAAAAAAAACCAAGCAAAAGATTAAAAAATAACACTTATGAAATTTTTAACAAGAAATTAACTGAAAGGTATAAAATAAAGAATGTAAAACAAAAAAAGTGAAATACGCCAATAACTTTAAGGGATCATTCGTAAACTGCGTTACTTCTTTTTTATTTTGTTTAAATACAGTATGAATAAAATTATCGTAATGTTAGAAAGCGGGCAACGATATAATTAAAAGAAAAACGAGGAACGTAGTATATTAACGATTCCTGAGGTAGGAAACAACAATGTGTAAGAATGGCCCAAAATAGCTATTATGAGGACTAAGATCTCGGAACCCTTGCCTTTAAAGCATTGTCTCGAAGTTTCAGGCATTAGGCCATGCCCCTTTTTTCTCAGGTCTCGAATTCTATGCTTTTAGATCCTAGAGTCCGAGACTTTAAATAACGTAAAAGTTGTAGCTCTAAAATCACCCGATTCCATGACTTAATCTCTTAAAATTTCTCTCCGTGTATAACACAATGAATATCTACATATGTTAAAGAATAGAATTTTGGACATAATATAAAGGAAATCTAAGAAAATTAATAAGCTTATGCGAAATTATTATTTTTTAAATACAGAAATGTTTATGAAATTACAATAAAAAACAAAAAGGAATTGAATAAAAAATTATCAGAAAATTAGATATATATTTTGTAATAAATTATATCCCTATATGCAAGTACGTACGTGCATACTGTTGAATATGCTGATTGATTTTTTTTGATTACCCTTTTATTATTTCTAAAACTGTATTCCTAAGCTTAAGTAGCTATTAATTCTATTATAGGACTACATTCTTTATATTTGAACATTTTATTATAATTAAAGAAGATGTTCAGGTGCTGACATAATTAACATCGATTGTGTTTATTTTTTAAATTCATTGATCAATTTACCCCCCAAAGTTTTTCAGTCTGGTGAAAAAATAAATGAATATTTTTCTTTTCGTTTTAAAATAATTCTAATCAAAATGATTACAATAATTAATTAATGTTAATTTTTGTAAATATAATAATTTTTTGCCAGTGAAGACAACTGATGGTACCACACGGCCAAGAAAATTTTTTGATTTAATCAGGTCAAAAATACTGGCTCTAAGTTTAAAAAACTGCCTTTTATAGAGGTTAAAGTATTATATTTATCATTCATCCTGTTTAACCATTCAAGTACCAGCAAATCCAAAGAATGGCACATACAATTTTCAAAATTGTAAATATAATATTTTAACACCTGCAATCGGTACCAAACAACCAAGGACTAGTATTCTGACGTCCCAACAAGAAAAGTCCCAACTACATTTCGGATGAGTCCCCTGTCAATCTAACCGTACCGTTCGTCGCAGTACAATAAAGTGCTATTGTACAGCCGCTCCGCGGGCAGATACAGTGCGCCTTTACTGCCTATTTCAGATAAAATATAAAACATATTTGAGGTTACTGTGTTTACACAAAAGTTCATTATTATTTCTTGACAGAAACAAATAAGATCAAATCTGAAGAAATCTGTCTGTTACAAGAAACTGCAATGAATAAGAAAATAATCAGATTCTTAAACAAAAGTTACAGGTTACATATTTCGAGAGTGAATTTATCTCTCTCTATCAAAACTAATATAATGTTTCTTGTCGTTTTTCAAATACAGTGAAACTCTTCTATAGCACCGATTGTGGGGGCTGGCGGTGGGTGGGAACTAACTCATAGCCTGCTCCGCTTTTGTTTGTTCAAGTCTGCGTGTTCGTCTGAGTGACAACCGCAGACCCCGTGCACTCCGTGCAGCGCCTGTTATATCTACCCGCGGCGCGCCGTCAATTCTCGGAAGCGTTATAAAAGGGAGGGCTATTAAAGGGTTTTACTGTATTTGAAAATAAGGTAGGCCCATATTTCACAAAATTGACTTGTTTTCTATCGACCAACTAAATAGATCGGATTTTCGTTTAAGCTAATTGAATATATGAGCCTATCTTTTTCAAATTACGCTTTGAAACAATATTGAAAGATAATAATTTAGATTTATAATCGCAAAAAGTAAACTTTTCTAAAAATCATTCATGAAGGGGCTTATGCGACTTTTCCCTAAAGCTTATTTTTTAACATAAACGGAAAAATGGTTAAACTCGTTAAAAAATCTCAATTCCTTTTTTTTCTATTTTCGAGGAATTATATAGATTGTTGCTTAACACGGTAATGTGCCTTTTCAATGCAACAGAAATAAGCATTTTCTAAAAAATTGACATTTAACCCGGTTTAAACATAATTTATTACTAAAAAAGTCAGAAAATTAGATACATATTTTAAGAGGCGAACGATCAATTTTTTTGCAGTTCAGGCTGAAAATAATCGGAAAGTATTCCCATGAAAGAAATAGTGAAAATCTGAAAAACTATACAATAATTAAAATGTTGTGGAATAGTGGATGATGCTCAAAGACTAGTTAATATACGAGTTAGGCTCATGCGCTAAATAGAACAAGTACATCTCGTGTAAGTCTAATCTCGCCCGGACGCTAATTGAGATCCGAGCAATTAATTTGCTCACGCACCAAACAGCAAACGTGTACTCTATCCACGAAGAATTGGACCATTCTGTTACAATCATCACATTTTACTAGGATAAACAGAATTAATAATAATCAAGCATAAGTGACAATCCAACTTTTGTAGCGAATTAAAAATATTTTTCGGGAAAGTTTTGTACCCTTCAACTACATTAATTAATAAGATTATTCTTTTAAATTAGAATTTTGTTTCAAGCATATCTCTACTGGAAAGTGATTTCAAAATTGAGAATCAAAAAACTAAATTATATTTGTTCAAACTGTAAGAAAGTGTGCACACTGAGATAAATGTTTGTTGGAATCAAATAAAATATATTTAAATCAAACAAACTTTTTAATTAATTTAAGGGGAGACAAATTTTTTCATCATTCATACATTTTTCATTTGTCTTTATTCATCCCGCTTAAACAAATTTTCGTTTACAAGAAATAAATCTCTTGTTTAAAATAAGAAAAGTTTTTGTTTGCTATAAATGTTTTCTGTATGTATAATTCTTAATATCCGTTATATTTATTTCTGTATTTATAATTTATAGTTCTGTGGACTTGGTTAAATAAATAGAACGCCAATATTAAGCATTTTACCAATTTGATTTTATTTCTGAAATCTGCATGGATGCGGTGCTTAATCGCCAAACAAGAAAGTTAAAAAAGTAAAAATACCTAAATCTCCTGCAGCAGTATGGCTAAAAAAACTATATATTCACAATGAATACTGTTACCGAAATTTTAATAAAAAATTGTAAATTTGTGGATTTTGTCGATCTCGCCATGTTTTTCTTATCAAAATATTTTAAAATCATTAAAAATCATGATTTGTAAGCACACACAATTCTAAGTATCGAATACTGTTTTTTATTAATAAGATTATAAAAAAATTAAATATAGCATTTTTAACGGGAAAAGATCTTTTTTCTAGTAAATCATATTCCAGGTACCATAATGGTACTCACATCACAAATAGATCACAAATAGATACTCACATCAGTAACATTTATAGGCAAGGTTAAATATGCGAGAATGCTTTGACAATTAAAGTTTAACTTATAATATGCTTATTTTCACAAACAAAATGAATATTCTTAAAAATCACATTTAAACAATGTATTTCACGATTGATTTTTTTTTTAAATATCACTTCTTAACAATTTTTGAAAAATGGAAAAATTGTAATGAATAATAGCTGATTTTTTCAGGAAAAACATTCGGTCCAACTCTGCTATTTCGAATTTTTAAATTAAACTTTTATATGGCTAAAATCCTTGAAACAATTTTCTTTAACTTTGGATAAAAAAATTGTATTTGAAAATTTGAAATTTTTTAAACTAGATTCAATTTTTGCGCCTATCAGATACCAGGATAAATAGCAAGGAGAGATCGATATTTGATGTAGTGAAGGAATTCACTTAACGCGAATTCCAGTCCCAGCCTTTTGCGGTAAAAATAGTGGCATTTTTTCTATACGTTTAGACAATCCCTTAAAATAATTACAACGAAAAACCCGTTTTTATAGACATAAAATAGCTAATCCTGACTATTTATTTAAGAATTTGTTAACAAAATTAATAACAATAACAACTAAGAGTTTGTGTCACATATTATTGATAGGGCATTACCATCGAGCTACCAGTAACATGATTTTCTGAAGAAACATAATTTTTTCCGTTTAAAAATGCTAAATTTAATATTTGTTCACAATATTGCTATTAAAAGTAAAAATATATAATGTTCATAATTTTATATATTTCAAATAATAATTTTCAAGTTATTTAAAAATATTTTTATTAAATAAAAACTTGAGACCGACAAATTTGAAAAATCTACAATTTGTGAACTAAAATGTTTATGAAAATAGTAGTTGTTAATGTCTAATTTTGACGTTATGTTTGTTTAAATAATTAAGTTGACAGAATGAAATAAAAAGTCAAGCTGTGAAGTAATTATGTAAGAAATCATATTTAACAAGGAAGATTTTGTAAAATGCAGAAAAGGAAATAAGGAGTAATGAAGTGTAATAGCAATCGACTTGGGTCTGATTAAACGCGTACCTCCTCCACTTACGTCGTACGCAAGTGCAACGTTCCTACTGATGCTTTTAGGTGAGGCTGCTTTGCATTGCTAAACAAAGTGTCATTCCTAAAGTCGGTTATATTTTATAACTTAAGCAAAATTGTACTTTGTATTGTGGGTGTTTTTCATTGTTAACTTTCAATTATTTAAGTTTAATATCGTGATGTTTCGAAAGCTAATTATCGTTTTACTTTGTCCTATTTCAACAGGATTACCTGTTTAAAGGATTTTCAGAATTTTTTAGTTAAAGAAAAAAAATTTTTAGATTAATAAAAATTACAGATAAAAGCCACAGCCCACAATTTATCTACATGCGAAACTACATAACCAATCAAAACATCTTTTCAATACAGATGATTACAAAGATTTACCTGATGCGTATCAGAAAACGCTTGCATTTCACTTGTATAATAATTTTCCAATTTTACTTTATGACCTCCACGGAAAATGATAGTAAATTCAGAATGCAGACCCTAAAAACTTTAAACTAATTTTTTTCAAGTTTGAGAGTAGTTTTATAATTAGAAGCGCGGAAAACTTTTTCTTAGAAAGTTCTTTTCCTGCCGCTTTCAGTCCATTTAACGGTAATGCGATTTTGATGTAAGGTCTGAATTCTCCATTCTAAAAGCTTTAACACATGGACTTCGTAGGTTGGTCACATAGATCGAAAATTAGTTTCACGTACAGGTTATGACTGATATTAAGTTTATTATGTGTCCGAAGGTTTAACACAACCCGATTGCATACGAATAGGCAGTCAAGTTAACTTCCGGGCTAGCTTTCTAATCTATAATAAAATTCCTGTGCATTTAATGTCAAGAACTATATATGTACTTAACATAATATTACATAATTATGATATTTAGTTTAACTCTCATATACATGCCGCATCCAACTTTTTATTTTGAATCGATCATAGATTTGATCAAGAAAACAGAGGGCACAAAAAGAGTTAAGGTCCGAAAGGAAAGTATAGAAGCCGGAATAAAAACGAAGGACGGTATAATAAATGAGAGAAAAATAAGAAAGAGGAAAGGAAAGCAACAAAAGTCTATAACCTCCGATACCAATGCCTGCTTGTCAGGACTAAAACTTTTTTTCCCAGTTTCATAATTATACTTCGTCTGGTATTTTTATCACTTCTCGCCTTTTTTCTTCTCAGTTTTCACCAAGTTTATCGTGAATTTGTATTTAATTTCCTCTTTTATGTGTTCTTTTAATTAATTGTTAAAAATTTAAGTGGTCTTTAAAGACTCACATTTTTTAAACTAAACATGCGTTTTAAAAATTGAAAATTTAAATTCAATCAATGGATTTAACACAAAAAGGTATATTTTCCGTAATTTTCAAGATTTTTAAATGAGACTTGGTTCAAAAAACTTGTAAAGAATTGTGGAATGATAAGAAAAAAATTAAAATTTCACCTATATATCCTTTTAGAATCCCTTGTTTAGAAATTCGCAAATATTTTAACCCCAAACCATACTTGTTATATTTAACAATTACACAGCCACACAAAAAAAAGTGTGCGGATCTGGTAACAAGACACATGTATTCCTATGGATTTTGGGACGCTGAATTTAAATTCGGTGTCAAAAATCACCCATCACGTCATGGTTGATCCATAACCTCAAAAAATGACGAAAAATCATGCACTGAGGCAAATAAATTTCAAAATAATCTCAGTGATGCAAATTTTCACTTCAAAAACATGTCGACAACTGTGAAGGATCAACCCTTGCCTGATATCAACTTATTTAACATAACTTTACCCAACAGAACCTT
>NC_046658.1:64959088-64961950 GCF_010883055.1 Belonocnema kinseyi | reverse complement strand
ATATATATATATATATATATATTATATGTTAGAGAATCGAAGCCTTTTAATTTAAAGCCCTTTGCGTTTCACAAGGCCTATGTAAATTAATTTTTGTAGCGCATCTATACAGGTAAGGTCTGCAGATACTTCATCTCGAATTTTTAATAGATTTACTATGAAAAATAATATGCATTATTAGGAATGTAACATACTATTACACGCAGTCTTAATAGCTTGCTCAACGTTTCCAATCTTCCTGTCTCATTCCGGTTTTAACTTCATTGTAGAAAAGTTACTTACAAGGTCTTTTTTACAAGTATTTGACCTCGTGCTGTGCCAGGAGTAAGATTTAATTCTAGTAAATGGCAATGATATGCCCTTTAGAGTACTCCCCTTTCGAAGCCACAACCGTCTTTCAGCGATCCTCCCACTTTCGGAAGCACTCCTTAAAGTTACCTTTCGGAATAGCTAACAGCTGCTTCGGTGTATGCTGTTTCATATCTTCTTTGTTTTAAAATTGTTTTCCTTTTAGAAGATACTTTAATGTTGGAAACAGCCAGGATGCGCAGGAAGCTAGGTCAAAACTGTATGGGGGTTGCCAGAGTTGCGTCAGGCTGTGCTTCACCAGAAATTGCCGAATAAGCTGCGATAATTGGAAAGATACGTTGTCATGGTGAAGGACCCAGTCGCCATGAGTATTGCCTTATGTTGCTTTGACTCTGGCACGCTTTCTTCGCTCTGGTGGTTCCAGGTTCCTTCCACTTCAAAGATAATCTTCATCTTAGGTTCATAGCTGTAAACCATAACTAATTGCCAGTTATAAACTTTTTGAACATTTTCGGGTTGTTACTTTTTCATTCCGAATTGCCCTAGGCGAATTCCACTCGATAATTTTTTTGGTCTTGCGCCAAAAGCCATGGAACGAATGTTGCATTCACACATTGCATCCCCAAATCTTGATTAAAAATTTTCGAAACAATCATTTTTAGAATCCCAAAGTCATTATCTGCCTCTCACACTTCTAAGCGATGATTTTCATTCATTGACACTCACACGGGTTCCACATTTTAGGGTCACTCTTTAATTTCAGTATCGTTTATAAACTCAACCAGGCGGAAATATTATGTATAGTTTATAAATAGTGTGAAGTATTATATATAATATTAATTTGTTTTATACATTTTTGTATAAAACAAATGAAAATAATATACAAAACTTCACACTATATATAAACTGCACATATTTTTTCCGCCTGAGCATCACCATATAATTTCCGAATCATTACTATGGTTCCCAAACATGAATGACTAAGTTTTTGGCCAAATTTAGTGCACACTCTTTGTTCGGTGAATTCCGTCATTCTGAAATGCGACGCGTAGGTATTTAAACGTTCACGCAACGTAGATCCTGGCTTAGTAGGGGGCTTTAAAGGGTTCCTCCCTAAATAGTAAATACCTATTTTTTGACAATAACACAACTTATTATTTGTACAAATTTTCCATGAACGGTAAGAAAATGTAGAAATATTGGCATTTATCGAGAAACCAATTAAAATATATAACAAATTTTGCTTGACAAAAATGTTTTTGTGCACTTTCTTTACTTTTTACCACACGTTTTTTTCTAATTTAAACTCAACCCTTGTGTGCACATCCGGGTACCCGTGTACCCACCACTGTACATTTTTGCTTGTAACTGGAATACAAAAAAACTTCCGCTTCGGGCCTCCAGATCATTTTTATATGGTTCAATTATAAGAGGATCGTGCATATAGTTTATTTCAGATTTTTTTGTTTGCAAAAATAATCGACTTTAAGTATACCTTCTTGGTGGACATCCCCAGGGTAACAGGGTACCCACCATAGAAAAAATTCCATTTTGAGTGGATTATAACTTCTTTATCCAGATATTTGACTTATTTACGTGAAATGGGTTGAGTAATGATACGATACATGAAATTTAAGATGATAAATACCATTATTCTTCACATTCTTGACATCTGTGTTTACATATCCGCACAACCGAAAAAGACGATTTGCACACCCTGGGTGTGCGAACAACGTGAATAAAGTTGGGTGTGCCCACAAGGGTTAAAAGATGGGATACGATTTCAGATATTTGATGCGAAACAAAGACTCTATGAGACTCTATAAAAAGTGACCTGGCTTAAAATTCAGTTGAATACCATGGATTAAGTTTGTTGGTGCGATAGCTTTCTATAATAACACAGCCACACAAAAAAAGTGTGCGGATCTGGTAATAAGACACACGTATTCCTATGGATTTTGGGATGCTGAATACAAATTAGGTGTCAAAAATCACCCATCACGTCATGGTTGAGCCATAACCTCAAAAAATGACGAAAAATCATGCACTGATGCAAATAAATTTCAAAATAATGCCAGTGATGCAAATTTTCACTTCAAAAACATATCGACAACTGTGAAGGATCAACCCTTGCCTGATATCAACTTATTTAACATAACTTTACCCAACAGAACCTGACCTCCCCTAACCTGAATTAACAGAAATTTATTAAACTACACGTAAAACTCTGGAAGCATATTTTCCCAGTAGGAAATTTGTGCTACATCGAATAGGTCAACTCGAGCCTAACCTAGAAATAAATCTAACCTAGCCTAACCTAACCTAATCTAACCTCACGAAACACAATTAAACTGATTGTGTTGTCCCGTTGTGTTTGCGGTACCGTTTCATTCAGCTTCGGCTTAACCTACGTAAAGGTTTAACCTATCCTAACCTAACAAAACCTTACCAAACCTAACCGATTACGCTGGCAACCCTGTTCTTGCGTATAGTATAAATATATCCCTTAAGTTTAAGAAAAGCAAAGAGAAAAAAATTTTGAATAAAACTCTT
>NC_046658.1:64957927-64958988 GCF_010883055.1 Belonocnema kinseyi | reverse complement strand
GACAATGGGTCGGCCAACAGTGCCGACCAATCTAGAGCTGGGGGAGCCAATGAAAATAGATTCAATGCGATGGATCGGCGGGATCTCGTGACCTTTGGGTGGGCGGAGCAACTGATTCACGACTTGCTAGACTGCTACGATGCGAGTGTGGCCCATGAACGGGGTTACATGGCACGGCTGCATTCTCTGTGGTGCGAGAAACACCCGGAGCTATCGCACTTTTCGCAGCAACTTCTGCGAAACCATGCTGAACTACTCCGTAAAAGGGGCTATGTAAGCGGAATGCCTACTCTACCACAGCTAGAACAAGCCGGCAACAAAGAAAGAGAGGCGGCACTAAGACCAACCGCGGGCAGGCATCCAATAGATGAAGAGCGATGCTTTACGACTCGGAGAAACATCAACACTAAGGTTTCTCTGAAGCCTAAAGATCTGGCTGAAATGGATGACGAGCTTCGTGGACATTTTTCCGGTGAATCCGACCTCTGGGCTATCAATTATTGTGTGTATAATGCAGCGAGAGCTTTGGCCGATGCGAACCATAAAACAAAACCAACGGCTGATCATAAGACCAAAAGACGAATGCATCAACTTGCCATAAAGATAGGCTGGGCAAGACAGTACGCGTCCCGCATTCAATGTGTGATTGACTACATCACCTCTGGCAGGAATTTAACCGCCAAGGTTCGAAAGTTCGCGCGCGAACTCCGGACCCGTTATCACACACTTAACAAGGCAAAGCTGCTGACCATCAGGCAGCATATTGTTGAAAGGATACGGATACTGTCTGACGCTAAGAGAAGTCTAGAGCGGAGGGAGAGATGGATCGGAGAAAATCAACAGTTTCTCTCTGACCCATCTCGACTCTTCCAAGACCCTCAAGTTACTGTCGAACACCCACCCAAACCAGAGGAGGTCGAAGTATTTTGGAGAGAAGTCTACGAATCAGCATAGACTGTACGAAGACTCAGAAAATATAAATAGCTTCAAGAAGTTATGTGTTGCCCTCATAACACCTGATAAAGAATGCCCACCCATCACTACCGAGGAGGTGAAAAAAG
>NC_046658.1:64948947-64957827 GCF_010883055.1 Belonocnema kinseyi | reverse complement strand
CTTACAGCACATATGGTGGTCCAATTTCTTATTCCATACTGATAATGTTTCTAAAACTGCTGCTTGTTTGTTACTTCAAATATTGGTGTATTTATAAATTGAGAATTTTGCTCTTTGTATTTTGGTCACACAGGCCTGTCAAATACATCAAACACTATGTTTCATTATGACGAATAAATTTAGTTCGTACAATATTGCTATATTTGCAAAATTACAAATTTTTGTTTTCACAGTCATTAGAAAAACGTATAAATTTGTAACTATTAAAACTTCATTTGGTGATATTATTTATCTAAATACGTTGATAGATTGAGTTGTAAAAATGAACCAAACCTAATAGTTATTATTCTGTTATAGTCATAACATTTAAAAAAAAAATTACTCTAAATTGTTTTTTTAATTTCATGTTGAAAATTTATGTCTGGAGATAGCTACAAACATTTGGTCGAATTATATCAACGTGCGGAAAAAATTTCGGTCATGCGGCTTGAATCAACATTAATTTTCACTCAGAGAATAAGTTGTCTTGAAACAAAAGTATCAGTTTTGATGAAAAATAAAAATGAAAAAATGAAAAGGAAAAAAAATGAAAATGAAAACAAACAAGTATGTTTTATTTTTCAATACGTTAATATATGTTTTACACAATCAGAATTATTAGGCTGCAAGATTAGGTAAAGTTAGTAGCATTAGGTCAATTTTTTCTGCAACAGGATTCCTGTTGAGCCATTGAAAATCCTATTAACCTTAAATTTAACAGAAAATTCCATTGACGTCAAGAAAGACTGTATGTCTGCGTGTATGGATACACTTCTTAATGTTCCCAAAATGAAGACTAAGTGTGTTAAGCGAATATTTCCAACCAAAATTAAAAAATTTAGAGCATTTTCAAAATTAAAAAAAATTGTTTTTAAATTAAAAATTTGTTGTCAAAGCTTCTTAGAGATGGGTAGAAGACTTGCAAATTATGTAAATAAAATTTTTTATTTCGATGAAAAGTAGAAGAGTTATATACTTTTGAAACTTTTGAAAATGTTCTGAAAAATAAAAAATAAATATATTTCTAAAAGATCTTCGAAGTCTTTTACTGTGTGTACTGGTGAAAGGATTAAAGCCACATTACATAGAAAAAACATTATTTTGCGCCTGGAGAAAAAAAAGAAAATATTTTTTTTTAATTTCAAACGACTCTTTAAACTTTCAGAATAATGTACTTAAAATAAAAGAACAATTTAGACAAAAGTTAATTTTAAAAATTAATAGTCCAGGTTGAACAGCTGTCTTATCTTATAAATTATATCTCGTACATAGACTAAATCAACTACTATTTATAATTAGAGGCTAATATATATAGGGCATTCCACACAATATTTGGCGCAAAAATTTGTTTTCAAGTAAACTACTTTTTTCTTGTTTAGCTCTCAAAAATATTCGATAAGTATTTTCTTATTTCAATATAGCACGACAAGTTCTCGAAAAAATTTTAAAAATATGTTATGTTCATAAAAAAGTACCTTTTTTCAATTGCTTAGGCTGCAATATTAAAAAAGATATAAACATTTATGCGAAAGATAAAATGTGGGCCTTTTCCTGAATTTTCGAATGACATATATACGAGTACATACGATAAGAGACTTCGAAGATGTTATTTTAATAATTTATCAATTATATTCATCACCAATTTTTAAAATCAGATAGGAACTATTTATTTTTATGTGATGAATTTTTGGGTGATGAATTTTTATTGTGATGAGTTTTTCTGATGTGATGAATTGAAATGAAATTTTCTAATCTTTTAGAAAATATTTATTTTTTATTTTTCAGAACATTTTCAAAAGTTTCAAAAGTATATAACTTTTCTAATGTTCATCAAAATAAAAAATTTTATTTGCATAATTTGCAAGTCTTCTACCCATCTATAAGAAACTTTAACAAAAATGTTTCATTTGAAAACAATTTTTTAAAATTTTGAAAATGCTCAAAATTTTTTTATTTTGGCTGGAAATAATATCTACTTAACGCACTTAGCCTTCATTTTGGGAACATTAAGAAGTGTATCCATACATAGAGACATACAGATAGACTGACAGACCCCGATAAAATGTTATGATTTTCGGATTCTGTGAGTGCCGAAACGTAAAGATCCGTTAAAAACCATAGATCGAAAACTTGGACGATTACATTACACTCTCATGCATGAGAATGTAAAAATTAATAGGTACACATAATTAAGCACATCTTTCTTTAACAAGAAACACTAAGAGAAATGTCCTGTTGTGACAAAAGAGTCTTTCTTGACGTAAATGGAATTTTCTCTTAAATTTAAGGTTGATAGGATTTTCATTGGCTCAACAGGAATCCTATTGCAGAAAAAATTGACCTAATGCTACTAACTTTACCTAATCTTGCAGCTTAGTAATTCTGTTTGTGTAAAACATATATTAACATAGTTGAAAATAAAACATACTTGTTTGTTTTCATTTTCATTTTTTTTTTCTTTTCATTTTTTCATTTTTATTTTTCATTAAAACTGATACTTTTGTTTCAAGACAACTTTTTCTCTGACTGAAAATTGAGGTTGATTCATTAAATATTGTAAAAAGGACAGAAAATAATTGATAAATTTAGCATTTCTAACAATGTTTATCACAGTATTGGCAGTAAGGCCAAGCCGCATAACCGAAATTTTTTTCGCACTTTGATATAATTCGATCAAATGTTTGTAGCTATCTCCAGACATAAATTTTCAACATGAAATTTAAAAAAATTGTTTTGAGTAATTTTTTTAAAATGTTATGATTATCACAGAATAATAACTATTAGTTTAGTTCACTTTTACAACTCTATCTATGAACGTATTTAGATGAATTATATCACCAAATGAAGTTTTAATAGTTACAAATTTATACATTTTTCTAACTACTGTAAAAACAAAAAATGTGTAATTTTAGGAATATAGCAATAATATAACAATAAGCTGTCACAATCAAGAAACCACTTATTCATCCACACCGACTGCTTTTACAATTTAAATCACGTTTTTTATCTCTTCAGATTCATTTTACAATAGAAAATCTCCTTTTTATTAAGAATTTAAAACATAAAAAATATAAAACAATATTCTTCGAGGAAGCATAGTGCTCATTAAATGATTACGATTGAAGATACACCATATAATATGGACTCGCTCAAACAACTTTGCAGCAGTTTTAGAAACATTATCTGTATGCAATAAGAAATTGGACCACCATATGTGCTGAAAGTCCTATAAAAGGTGACAAATGTTCTACGAACATTGAGTAACCTTTGAGAGACATATACAAATGGAAAGTTATTTGAAAATCGGCAGTTCATTTCACAAGTTTTAAACTCTTTGTTATCATCTTAAATAAAAAATTTTTTTGCCAAATATATTTTCCAAATGAAACTAGAAGGGTGAATCCAAAAAATGACTAATCGCTATTTTACTATCACCATCAAGTGATGAAAAAATATTTAAATTAAGGTAAAAATTTTTACAGCCTTTTAGCAAAAAATCGCCTATTATACTATGGTATAAATACATTCAAGCTTAATTTTCTCAGAACAAAAGTTCTAGTCGCAAAATTCTTAAACAATTTACTCATAATTGGACAACTTTTTTAGAACAAAACTTTTTACTCGCATTCAGAAACTCAATATCTCGGGAGTAAGCCTTTATTTTTTATTTAAACCTGAAATTGAACTTTTTATCGCAATCTGCAGACGAGCATGTTACAAGGTTAGCTTAGTGTCAGTTTAGGATTTGCAACTTCCAAATTTATTTCAGTTTAGGAGTGAATATTTATTTTATATTTCAATTGTGATTTTGATTTCTTGCATGTTTTCTCTTTCCTAAAAAGTTTCGATTTTGTTGGTTATTTAGTTCTGCACTGCCCTTTTTTAATAATTATAACTATGCATTTTAAGCCTAGACACCAAGTTGAAATTAATAATTTGCAGTTCTTAAGGTAGTTCGCGAATTTCACTTTTTTTAAATTTTCTTAATACATACAGGAGATTAGTATGAAACAACCATGCAGTTTTCTACTCAAGGTTGAATCTGTGAAGTTAGATATTATAAACTGAAAACAGTACCTTTTACATGGGTCCAATGTAAAAACGAGTTAAATTTATACACTTTTGATTGTAGCAACTAAACAGTTCTTTCCATTTAAGTTAGAAACTAAAGATGTATAGAAAAAAAATTGTTTTAAATTTTTTTTAAATTGCAATTTTTTCTTGAGTTTAGTATAAGAGATAGAACTGTATGAAGAATATTTTTATTCACGCGAGAAATATAGCGCAAGGAAGTACTGACGATTTGACAACATTGTTTTCCTTGCTGATGAAGGCGGTTGTCAAATCCACGTGCGTGAGTAGCTAGCCATATCCAATAAACTGAGTGCAGTGTTGCCACGCTCATTGCTGAACTAGTACGCGATTATACGTATATTATTGGTTTGTTTGTGGGTAGAACGAGAGTGTTCAAACCTAATCAAAATTTTTGACGAATGTTTAGGAGAAACGCAATGTCGTTTTGGATCGGCCCGAATTTAAACTTTTGGACGAATTTTGCGCGTGTGAATTACTTTAAGAGACTCACTCTGTTCAAACATATCCGCTTCACGCTTCCACTATAAGCTTACTACCGCAACTTTAGCATTAACCTCATCTGTCTCAAGGGTTTTGCGGTGAAATGGTCGAAACACATGTGAAACGATGGACTTGAAACCTACTACGGGGATTACCATACACTAGCTTTCTCCGTTTAATTATTTGCTCTGTCCAGATATCCCCTTAGGCAACGGGTTTGAAATTACATTGGCATTATTCTGTAAAATTTTTGAGGGGGAAAATTAAATGTATTTAGCTTTATTCATCTAAAGGCTAAATCAATATCCTAGGAAAAAATGGAACTAAAAAATATACACGAATCGGACCAAATTTTTTTTATTTATTTAAGCCTAATTTAAAAGAGTATGCAAATAAAAAATACATGGCTACGAGTAAGCGAAGCTGACAATAATGAAAGGAAAAACAGTTTGAATTTGATCATATTTAATGAGTATGGAATGTGCCTTTTCTCTTCTTTAAAAATAATTGGAAAAAAGTACAAAAATAGATTTGTAATCCTATCATGGGATTTACGAGATGGATTGACAAAATCTGTCGATAGCTTGTTGGGATAATTCCAAGCAGTAGCTTATTGACTAAATGGTAATCGGTGGTCATCTCACCTGCAGGCTCGTTAGAATGCATAATGATCAGGTAATCGATACGTGACATTTACGTGAACCTCTATAGGCCAAACTTCATTATAATAGATTTCTGCCTTTATGTTCGCTTGTGCCTCTATTCTGTTGTATATGTTATATATCCACCATTTGATAGCTCAATGGCAGAATTCCTCTGTAATTACTATGCATTCGATCCTGACTCATATTTAGAACAAACGCGGGTAAATGCTTCATTTATAACTTCCATTATAAAAATGTTAGACTCATCTTCTTTATTACATTTTATTTTATTATTTATTTTCATTTTAGTTTGAAAATAATTTTAATAGGTTTCCGAAAACTGAATTTTATCTTCTTTATAATTTTTAAGCTTTTCTTGCAAAGTATTTTTCTTTGAAATTCTTTAAAATGTAAAACTATGTTATAATTTACTATTCCTGTAATTCTTATGTTTTATCGCAACGGTGACCACTCGAACTTCAAAATATTATATTGTGCTACAAGTGCGGAAAGTAGGAAGTACCACACGAGTGTGAAGTTAGTTGTACGAGCCAATAGAAGAGTCGAAGGGGAGTTGTAGGCGAGTCATAGGCGAGTTGGAGGCGAGCCGAAAACGATCCGAAGATGAGCCGATGGCAAGTACTGTAAACTTCACAAGAGTTTCAACTGCCTACTCTTAGCTGATGTAGCACACGATATTTTTTGTAAAAAATGCGGGAAATTTTCGATTCCAGAAACAATAAAAACCAATTTTTTGAAAAATTATTTTAATTTTTGTAAATTTATGGTAAAATTACAAAAACTACCTAAAAATTCAGGAAATTTTTGTGAATTTGTAAATTATTGAAAATTTATAGAAATTTAGTGTATCTGAAGCTTTTTGGAAGAAATTAAAAAATTTCTGAAAATTCATGGATAATTTGATACATTTCCTAAAATTGATGAAAAATGGGCTAAATTTCAAAAATTTTCAAAAATTGATGAAAAATTGACAAATTACCGATAATTTCAGATATCTAAAAGTTTCCAAAATGTTCGGCAATTTATCGGTAATTTAAAGGTAATTTATCGCTAATTTATCAGTCATTTATGGTAACTTATCACTTCGAGTATGTCCAATAACTATTCACTACTCACAATCAGTCTCTCAAGCGTCAAATCACAATGAAGTGCCGATTTTTTCGGTGAAACATGAAATTTTTCCTGGTTAAATTTTAGGCGTTTATAATAATAATCATTTAGCACTAATTGCTTTATTATATTGGGTAAAAAATATTTAAACACTTTAAAACTCCAAGGTAAAATGTATAATATAGATGATTGTAAAAATGATTTCAATATTTACGCCCCAAAATGCTCTCAAATAGGACAAATAGTGTGATTCCTCAAGAAAATACGCAAATAATTGGGAAATATATTATTTTAATATAAATTCTTTTAAATAAGATTAATGTAGGTACCAGATTTCTAAGATTTCAGGTCATAATAAGTTGCATCTTCAACGAAATAATGCAATTTTCCATCAAAGAAAATCAGTTTTCAACTCAATAGGATGAATTTTTAAAAAATGAGTAGAGTTTTATTGCTTAAAAAACAAATATTTCACGAAACCTTTAATTTTTAATCCCAACAAGATGAATTTCTGACAAAAAGGTTAGTTCGCAACCAAAAAAATTGTATTTTATACCAAATAGTTAAATTTGGAATTAAAACAGTCGAATCTGTTAGAAGACCTTTGAATTTTCAACCAAGAAAGATCAATTCTTAATTATAAAAGATGGTTTTTATATCAAAATATGAATTTTTATTCCAAAAGGATAAATTTTTATAAAAAAAGACTCATAGTTTAGGAGATATTTGCGTTTTTTGAACCAGGATCTAAAATCTATATTGTAGATTTTCCATAGGAAATAACCAAAATCAAGCAAATTTGAAGATATAGCATATATCAACTGGGCCTATGAAACTCTCTCCTTCTTCAAAGAGGATTTCCTATTTATTTGCAAAATTTTTAGAGCATCTCTCGATTATGAATATAGTATGCCAATTATTATTAATTAATTTTATCAGTTCTTTTTACCTATGTAATTATTATATTAAATATAAAACACGACGTTTTCGTTTTTGAAATATAAAATAATTTTTGTATTTGAAGGATCCATCAACACGAGCTTTACATTCTTAAATGTATAAAATAAATAAATTAAAATTCATTTTTAACTTCAACATATTAAATATAAAATGATTTTCGTTATTTTAACTAAGATGGCTAGTAACAATGAGCACAATAAACACGTTTTATTTCGAAGAGCGAATCTGAAAAAATTTCTGGTTTTCAAAAAAATTCCTACCTTTTCTCTGGTGCTCAAAATTGCAGGTTACTTCACGTTTCTCCCGCTTGCTCTGGTCAGTGGACGATTTCGAAACTTTATTGTAAATATACTGACTAAATAGCCTGGAAGAAGTAGGAATGAATTAGCTTTTTTCTTATGAATACCAATTAAAATTTCTAAGATTTTTGGAAACAAGTTCTATTTAAAAAATCTAGTAATTTTTAAGATTTCCAAATAAATATTTCAGCCTGAAAGAATTTCTGACTTCATTGATCGATCATAAATTGTTATCAACAGGAAGTGGGATGCCTTGAGCATCTCCTCTTAAAACTTTATTTGGAACATTCTAAAGAGCGAAGCCAACAGCGATTTAGTCTTTCAACAAAAAAGAAGCAAACTACTCACGATACCGGCTTCCCTGTGGAAGAGGAGTATGTTCTGTAAAGAGAAACTTTAAAAAGACGAAACTGGAAGTTACACGTTAGTCGAGCGCTAGTTTATTTTGACCCATGTGAAAGCAAGGAAACTTAAACCAACTTTCTCGTAAAGCCCATCGTTAGAAGAACACTTCCAAGAAAAACCCACACAAACTATATTCCCATATTTTTATATTAAAAAAAAACTTTACATATCAGTTTTCAAATAAATATCGTATCTTTTCTTTGTGTAGACAAGTTTGTAGCTCTTGTCGTTTTCGTAGTAAACTCGAAACCCCATTTTTCTAGAAAATAATGGTTTTGTCCTTTTTTGACTTCAATGCCCTGTAACATAGCTAATACTAGAAATTAGTTGATAAAATTAACGATACACTCTCTTTATAACGTTCTACGCCTGTAAGCGTAAATGGAATATGAACAATATTGTTTGAACTAAAGTTATCATTTTTACCTGAGACATGGGAAAATTTGCGGACGCTTGTTATTGCTTCGAGGATTGCCTTGATCCTTCTAATAAACGTTAGACAAAATGTTAAGAAATTTGTGTCTTATCCTAAAGTCTTGGACAGTCAGGCAAAGTTTTGACAACTTACTTTTTCCATGAAGGAATTGTTTATATAATAAATAGTTGTTATTAACTAAAAAATATAACATAAAGAAGTCACTGTGAATACATTTTTATTCGACTCAGTGAAAACAATTAAGTTTATTTATGGAAGAATGTAGCACGGCAATTTGTTTATAAGAATTATTCATATACGAGGGTGGATTGATAAGTTTCCGGCCTGACCAAGAGATGGCGCCACTAGGCCTACCTTGAGGTGGCGTTCTATAGTACCATCCTTAGATAGC
>NC_046658.1:64935436-64948847 GCF_010883055.1 Belonocnema kinseyi | reverse complement strand
CAGCCTTGGAGGAGATTATGTTGAGAAATAAAAAAAAAAAATTCTTAAAAACGTTGTTTTTCTTGGTCAGGCCGGAAACTTATCAATCCACCCTCGTAAACAAATCTTTTGACAAGTTACTAAATATGTCCAAAAAGAGTTATTGAAAATATATTTTTAATTTATTCTAGGAGTAAAGTTGAGAATTCAGAATTTTCTTCTTACTCCGACTCATTATATATTATTTCTGTATAGTTATTATACTGTTTTAAGAGCATTCTTTATTGAGTTTGAAAATCTTTAAAAGTGCGGCACGTTTGAAAAATTAATTAAAAAATGTATTTGTTATTGAACTAAAAAAATTGCTACAACTGGAATAATTGATTAAAAGAGGCAGACATTCTGGATCAGATGGTATCGTTATTGTCGGATGTTCTAACACTGCAGCCTTGGCAGCCACGTTGGCGCGGGCTCGATTCCTAAAGCAGGAAGCGAGGCTGTGTTTTCAGGAAGCTTCGCTTCTGTCCCTTCGTAATATACCCCAAACATATCCTACAGTTTATAGTTAACCCTATAGTAAGTCGCTAATGGCCCTGGTAGGTAATGTAATCATAAATATTCAATTAATAAATTGTTTTTTATTAAAAGTTGCTTGCTTTACCTGGAAGCCTTACGTCAATTTACAAAATTATATCAAAAACCGTTGAAAATTGTACTGTCGAGGGATTTTTGTCAAAAAAAAAATATTTTTTGCATGATCTAAATTGCATCGATTTGAGAAGAAGCTGACCGCGCGATATAAATAAAACCTTCCTAATTTTGTAATAATCATTTATTTAGATATTTATTTTCACAGGAAACGCTTAAGTAAAAAGTTGTCAGTGCATCAACTTAGTTTGTGAAATAAATATTGTCCAAGTAATTCTAAAAGATATATTAATTTTTTTTATTTATATTATGATATTAGTGTATGAATGTTATGAATGTATTGGTAAGCGAAAAAAATGGAAACTTGGCAAGATTATTATTAACATCAATAAAAAATCTCGCCAAGTTTTTTTGCCCTTTTTAATATATTCTTGAAATTCCTCTAATTTTATTAATTTGAAAAATTAAAAATTAGGGTATCTCCTGGAATTACTTAACCCTTGCATACCACACATGGATCTTCGGGACCCAACGACCTTTTGTAATTAAATTTTAACTACTTAAATGCAAAGGGATCTGTTGCGACATTCGTTGATAGTTGAAGAGTTTAACTCCCGTTGAGGACGTTTAGCATGACACTGGGGCCATTAGCTTATTTTTAGCAGCTGTTTAAAAATTGAGTTGGGCAATGAAAATTTTTTTTAAAAAGGTATATAACGTTTTAATAACGATGTATTTTGACGAAGTGACGAGATACGATTTCATGCTGTGAGTTGTATTGTTTGTGTATCAATTTTCTATCTTTATATTTTTTTCTCGCTTCAAAAAGTGTTCTAGTAATTGCGATAACATGTAAAATAAAAATTAGAACACTTTATTTTGTCTTAATTTCATGTCAACTTGGTATAAATTCAAGAATTCATCAATATTTTGAATAAATTTTTTTTTTGCAATTGGTAATAGAAGAGGGTATTTTGATAATAACGCATGGTTCATTTTTTTCTTTTTGTTGCCATTCATTGCGCAAAATAAGTATACCTTTTGAAAGATCCACTGAACTACTATTTTTTGTCTTGTGGTGGTACATCAGCATAAGACTTATCTACATTTCTAGCCCTTAATATCGAAAATTAAAAAAGTTATGATTCTTTAAGAGGAAAATAGTCATTTTTTCTTCTTTTTTGACTTCAACATTTTCTAAAGTATATTTATATGTAATTTTTGGCTATAAGACCAAAATGATTTTTTAAAGTTAGTTCTTGAGAAGTTCTAAAAAATGTTTCAAGCAAAATCATTCAATAGTTTTTTTATAGCGATTTTTGTCGCCTGGATCCTTTGGACCCATTTTTGGTGATCGTGCTAATCCAGAGAAGTGTGGTAAGCAAGGGTTAAACAAACTTTTATCTCATAAACTTTGTTAATTGTACTGATAACTTTCTACTTGGCGGAAGTTATTGGACCCACACAATATAATACATATAATCGGTATTGATGTTCACATTATGATTTAAAATGTAATATCAGTCAAGTAAGTTGCTATTGGGGGCCAAATTTGTGGACGCATAATTTACATATTTTCCTGAATAATTTTCCTGAACCTTCATCTATATTCAATTAACACTGGAAGTCTGAGATGAATCGGTTGAATATTGTAAGCTACAAATCGACTAAACTGCTAAAAAATGGAATTTTAGGAATGAAAATGTAAATATTTCTCTAAATAATTAATGACCTAAAAGTTTCTAAAAAAATCCATCCAAAAAGAAATATCTCTAGAAATAAATACATGAACAAAAATATCCTAAAAAGCAACCCTGGAATTTCACGCAGACAAATTGTTACCCTAACATTTCTAGACGAAAAGGCTAAATATTGTAGGCTACGCGTCGATTGAACTAATAAACATTACATATATTTTTCATGTTTTCGGAATCTGCTGTCTAGTTTAAAAAAATAGTAAATCATTATGCGTAGAGGTTAGTTCTTTTTAATTTTTAATGGATTGCAAAGGATTTTATATAATTCGGTGAAGCATTGGCCCAGGGATATGCAATACTTGGCGGCGATACTGCAAATATTGATACCTTTCTGAACATCTTCGTCGCTGGAGCTTGAAGAGATGCATGTGGTTAAAATTTATAAAATGTTTTAAAACAAAAATGTTCATCTGCTAGTCTTAGAACATCAGAAAAAATATTTTCTGTAAATCTCATAAAATAAGTCGAAGAATTGACTTTTTACGGTGAATGGAAATAAAAATAGACAAATAAAGGGCTTCTAAAAAACAAGGTCTTCGGTTAGAAAATTTATATATTATTCTGGGTGGTCCAAAGATAAATTACAAATTTTTTTTCACTTTTGAGGACAAGCCCCCCCCCCCATCAAAGTTTCAATTTCCGAAGAAAGAAAATCCGTAATGTTTTTTTCGAAACACAAATATTAATACGTACCATCGGGCATTTCAAACTCGCATTGAATTAACATGGGAAAATTTTGGATTTTCAAAAAATTGAACTCATACTTCAGGGTTTGATCAAAACGTGCCAAGTTTTTTAGGGATTGAAGAGGAGTGTCCACAAAATAAAACCATACTAAGAACTTTTATTTTTAACTCACCCTTAGGTCCTTACAGCGTCCCAAACATGACCCAACCATTGAAAAACTACATTTTCCAGGTGGTAAAGATGCGTTAGAAATAAAAGTTATTAGCAAGATTTTGTTTCGTAGGAACTTCTATTGAATCCCTAAAAAATTTGGCATTTTTCGATCAAAACTTGAAGTAGGAGTTAAACCCATGTTAATTAAATGGGATTTTGAAATTACGGATTTTCTTTCTATGGAAATAGATACTTCTGAAATAAAAATTAAAAAAATTGTTGAAAAGCGTCCAGGGGCCACCACCGTTCAGCGGGAAAAAGGTAGAGACTGTTATAGAATCCTGCCCTCAATTGTTAATATGTACTTTAAAGACAGATTCACTTATCTTTCCTAATTGAACACTTACTGTGAGTCCCATAAATAAGATTCCATCCAAATTGATAGACACCTAATCCACTGAAAGAAACAAAAAGTCTATACAACAGACTCAGAGCCTGAACTGAAAAAAATAAATGAATGAACTTCCAGTGTTTAGATATAAATGATGTAAAGTTATGCAAACTCGTAAAGCACAATGGGGCTACTGCGGTTTAATTTCATTATCTATTGGATTTGCACCTTATGTTTGGTAATAAAATAGCTTTTAGTGCCTTGTGCTTCAGTACTGTAACATTGTAGTATCCTCTTGATCTAGAATTTAGTACACAATGTCTGATGGATAACCACTACTGTCTATTGCGACTGTTACTAGTAGAGAGCATACAGGAATTTCCCCCTAGGGATAAAGGTAATAATGCTATCTCTTCAGAGTTTCCATGGCCTGCATTCGGCCCCTTTTAACCATCCCCCGTCCCAAGTGGCATGAGCTTGAATACCACCTTTTCTATCCAATAATACCACAAATTCGAGTTACAAGATATTTCTCAAAACAATCTTACAGTCTTTCCTAAAATAAATACACAAAAGAGTTGTTTAGAGTCAGTCAAACTATTAATTTAATTCATTATATAATTTGGATTTAATATATTACAAAATTGTTGCAATTTGTAGTATCTATCTATTATCTAATTGAAATTTTTTGTTTCTTGTCTCGATCTCTCTACTTGCTTAAGTAGTGCTCTAGTAGCACCCAATCGGCAATCGGAAGCTCTGTGGTTCGATTCCCAGTGGAGTGAAAGGAGAAGATCTTTTTTCAGAAAAAATGTAATTTAAACCATTTTTAATTCAAAACACCCTGGATACTCTGAAGACGTTAAGAAATTCTGTTATTCTCTGATGAAATACAGATTCCTTGAAATATTATCTAATACAATAGAAAAGAAAAGCACGAACAATATTTTTCATAATGGATAAAAATTGATACCTCACCTTCGAAATTAATATATAATACTTTGGCACAATATATAGACAATTAAACTGTTGCACTATTGCTAAAAAATACCAATTTCTGGTATCTTTGACGAAAAATACTGCCATAAACTTAAATTGCTAAAAAGTTCTAAATCTTCTTTGAAATCTATATTCAGATATTTTGGTTGTGACTCATCTTAGAAATGCAATTCTATTTATATAAAAAGAAAAGTAATGTTCACGCTTGTCAGTTTAATTATTTTACACGAAAATCATTGGATTTAAATCAAATGACTCATCGTCTGCACAGAATTTGAGTGATCTATAAATATTTTAAAGAATTTAAGGAGATTTTAAAAAATTTCAAAATGTTTAATAATATTTCAATGGGACTCAAGTATTTCAAGTAAGTTCAGCAGGGTTAAGAAATTACAAGACATTTAAAATAATTTCTAGTGAATTGTACTGAATTTCAGAGAAATTCTGCTTTCAGATTCACGGGCTGTCAAAAAATTTCAAGGCATTTTAAGGATTTTTCAAAGATTTAAAAGGTTTAAAAAAGTTTCAAAAGTATTCAAACTGTCCTTTATTTTTATTAAATTAAATTTACTTGTATTGTTTTTGCAGGGTTTGTGAGCTGTGAACCGTTAGTAGCTATTTTTGTATATATTCTCAAATTTGAAGCATTCGAATTTTAAAAGAAAAGTCTAGCCCTTTTCGGGTTAATACAACTTATTAGTACTTAAAATATAGAAATATTCTATTTTTTAAGAATATTACTAAACAGTATCAATTTACCCCTTCATCCACCCCATATGTAACAAATCATATCATTCCTTCGAATCCCCTTTCCAAAAAAAGCTGTTACATAAATTATGGGTGGCCACTAATTTATGATCAAAAGTTAAGCGAAGAATTTCCCGAGTCTTCTAAATCCAAATAGAGTCTCAAGTATAAGATTGCAGGAACCTTTTTCCAAGTCCGTAAGAATAAAAATGATATGCTAGATTGCTAGGGAGATGGATGGGTTGTATAACGGATTTCAGGAATAGTATAATGGAAATCAGCCAGAAGTTGGCTCGAGTGGGCAATCAGAATATAGGGAAAATGCAAGTTTAGAGAAAGTTATGGATTAAGTTGTTAATCTCTGCCAAAGGGAAATGAATCTTTCCAATAAGACTTTCGAAACTCATATTGATGAAAGCTAAATCAATGAAAATTTGAATTGATGAAAATTATACCACTTATGTCTGTTCATTTTCACTGAATGAAAAAGAAGTCTAATTTACTTTATTGCACGGTGGGTGCTTTCTAATTTGTGGCATTATAAAAATTAGCATCTTGCTTTATTCTGGATGGACTTGTTCATTAATTTCTGACCATTCTGCTACTTGCAATATACTACTTGCTTTTGTAATAAAGCAATTATGTTAAAGCCACTCTAGCGATGAACTTTATACGTTTCTCTAGTGAGATTAAGTCGCACAATACCAAATTTATGAGGTAGGTAACGAGACAGAACAACTGCGATGTCAAAGAGCTCGTTTTATCTGCATTTGATTCTCTTCCTTCCTTGTAAATTAGTTTAAAAATGAGAAATATTTTAAATAGAGATGAAAAAGCGCTTTTATATTATTAAGAGAGAATAAAATTTTACAGAGAAATAGTTATTTAATCGCAAAAGTGGGAGAATATCATTTAGCAGTCAAGTATTAATTAATATTTTTCAACAATAAATAACACTGGAATTAAATGACAGAGCCTAAGGCTTTATCTATGCATTAATTTGGGTTGCTCCAGACACTCATATCATAGTTAATCAATATCCACCCTTTGCATGCAAATCGCATGTAGGGTCACCTGTAATATGATGAGTTGTGTTCTGATCTGATGTCTCTGATTACACGTAGCTAAACATAATCTCTGCAGAAATGGCATTGTTCTACCATTGATGATATATTTATCATTCTACATTTGCTTAATATTGACATTAATCCTATAAAAATGATGTAATAAGTATGTAAGGAAAATCTCACAATGATTGTTGTGAAAAACCTTATTGGGTTTTCATTACTTGAAGTTGTTTTATATCTACTAATAATCTCTTGGACATACCTTATGTGAGTGCTTCATTTGCTGGAAATTAATATTTCTTAAAGAGAATGTTAATATAAATTCATGAGGCTTCGAAATAAATTTAAATTTCTAAATTTTTCAGTGTGTTAATTTTTTCATCGAAAATTATCATATTTAAACAAAATTCATTATCGAGATTTCCTATTTTAAACCATTTTAGGCTTTCTTAAAAATAAAAATCGTAAGATTTTAAAGGTTCATAATTTGTTTTAATTTTAGTCTGCTTCCTTGTATTACATCAAAAATTGTTACTTACAAACAAAAATAATTATAAATTGAACACGATTTAAAATAATTTATAACAATTTTAAATCATTTTAGTGTGTTTCGTCGAAAATTAGTATCGTTAATAAACAAATAGATTTCAACGAAAATTCAAAACTTTCAACAATTTCAGGCAATGTAAGCGTTTCAAAACAAAAACTCTTAATTTAAAACAAAAATTATTATCGTTGGAACAAGGTAGAGAATCTTTTAATAATTTTCAATGAAATTTGTGTTTTTCGTCAAAAATTGGTATTTTTAATAAAAATTAGATTTCGAAGAAGATTCACAACTTTTAACAAAAGTAATTATAGCAAAACAGAAACATGTTTCTTTTTTTTATGTTACGATCTTTTATAGAAACTAAAGGTTGATAACCAAAAGTCAGAATTTAATTTAATTCTTTAGTTTATTATTTACAAAAGAACAAAAAACTGAAAAAGAACATATGTTTCTGTTCTGTTATTTGAACGATCAGAGAATGTTTGACTTCATTATTATTCGTTATAAATTCTCCGATGCGTGTTTCCCTAAATCATTAAAGTTCTAATAAGATTTTCAAATTTTTGAGCAGTTTTCAGTGTAACGTTTCAGGTGTAACGCAATGTAACGTAGTCTAACGTTTTTCATAGAAAATCGATCGTCCAATTTAAATAAAAATGATGAGATTTTAAGAGTTCAAAAGTTTTTAAGAATATTCACATATATTATTTTTGCATATCTAAACAATTTTAGGTTATGACAATGTTTTACTACAAAAATTGGTATCATTGAAACATAAGTCATTGCAGTTAGAAAAAATATGCAAATCTTCGAAAGTTTCAGGTTATATTCACGTTTTTTACAGTGTATCAGAGATTTGAAAAAAAATATTCGATTTGGAAGGTTTACAGGTTTGTAACAATATTATTTTACAAATATTTAGAATTTTTTAACAATTTTGGATTGCGGTAGTGTTTTTCGTCAAAAATTGGAAATTTTGAAACAGTTTCACGTCATATGAAGATTTTTCACAAGAAAGTGGTTATTGAAAAAACTAAAATCTCGAAAATTAGTTTAAAATCCCTAGGAATTATTTTAAATGCCTCGTAATCTTCCAATCCTGCTGAGCTTACTTAGAATACTTAAGAGTTCCATTGAAATATTTTAAAATATTTAGAATTTTTTAAAAATCTCCTGAAATTCTTCAGAATATTAAGAAATCATTCAAAATCCTGCAAAACCCCTGGCAGACCGAAGAAACCGAATGGAGCGTCTACAAAGTACCCGTAAAGACCCCATTGGGTCCCCCTTCGGTTCCTTTAAAAAAAACTCAAAAAAATAGCGAGGTCAACTTTTAAACTGTTGAAATTCGTATTCTACGTTAAATTTTCTATTGGAAACTCACGGAGTAATCGAATCCGAATTTCAACATTTTAAAAGTTTATTTAGCTGTTTTTTTTAGTTTTTTTAAAAGGTACCGAATGGAGAGCCAATGGGGTCTTTACGGGTACTTTGTAGAGGCTCCATTCGGTTCCTTCCGTCCACCAGGGACCCCTCGAAATCTTTAGAACTAACTTAAAATCTGTTGAAATCTCTCGAATCATTTTTAAATACTTCAACATTCTTAACAATCTTTTAACATAATTTGGGGTATCAATAAATACCTTGGAATTCCTTGAAACCTTCTTAAATCGGTTAAGATTCATAAATGGTAAATTTCCGAATAATTTTAGCAGGTTTTTCAAATATTTATGTTTGAAAGATATGGCTCATATTGAATTTGTTAAATACATTGGTTAAAATTTTAGAGTTGACTACTTCATAGTATACTAGCAAAGATTGTAGTACACTTAAAAGTAAATTCTCCCATATTTTAAAATATTTGTATCTGTTCTGCATATAGTTTCAAATTGTTTTTGAAATTTGTTTGGATTGGCATACTCGCATATCTTGTCAAGCGACCTTTAGTAACGTGCACAATCATGGCCACCACAAATATATTCCTTGATCTCTTAGTTCAATATTTTTACGCGCTCTTGCGTTATCCTATGTTAGAAAAAAAATATTTTAGGCAGTTTGGAAGTTTTGTTTTAAATCTAATTGTCTAAAATGGCCAATTTTTGGCAACATCAAAGGAGATTTGTTAATATATCTTATAAAATATAATCGATAATTATAAATCAAAATAAATATTTAAAAGTCTACATCGGCTTCCATACAACTTTATATTCAATTTTAAACGACTTTAAGTATTCTGTATACAGATTACTTGTATTTCAATATAATATTTTATTTCAGCAGGAGTTAGTGGTGAAAAAATAATAAATAAAAAATTTGTCTTTAAATTACAATGATTTTCTTAATTTTGAAGTTATTTTAAGTTAAATGAAAAAATATATATAATACAGAAACGGTTTCTTTAATTTAAAACAGTTTTTTCTGAATGCTTTTGGAATTCTGAATTGTTCTGATATTTTCTATTCTCCACACTGATCCATTTTGAAGAATTAAAATTTAAAATTTTTCAATTTTAAAGTGTTTCAATTTAAAATTCTATAATTTCTAAGATTGACAGTTGAAGATTCATTCATTTGAAATTTTCATAGGTTGAAATAATGAAACTTTAAACTTTTTTTTTGCGGAATAGGCATGTAGTTCAATTTTCAATATTTACAAGGGAAAGTTCTTAAATTTCTAAGATTTGCAATTTCAGATTTTAAACCATTGAATATGCACAATAACAAATAATGCTAACGGAAATTTGTGTGGGAGTTTCTAAGACTTCTTTGGTCCAGGTTCCCTTGCGGCTCGTGTCCTTTTTCAGCCCAACTTTCTCATTAGCTTCCTTGAGCTTCTTCCCGACTGTGTGGCTAACACTCTGCGTCATAGAACCGTAGTGCCATTAAGCCACTTGGTATAAAATATGGCTGTGTCCATTTTCTCCACCACTTTGATAACTTCTTTTAGTCCACGCCTAATTATTATGAACACGTTCTTCTTTGAATTGCAGCAGTCCTTCATACTTTTCAAAATGCTCCCTAGATTTTTGATGAGCTCAGCGTGATAACCAATATGCCGCTTCGCGGTTGTCTCAACCCTTCTCACCTCCGTCTTGTGGCTTATTGAGCACAGCGACGGTATTCCACAAAAACCCTCGGTATAGGTCCCCTCTATCCACAACCCGTGGACGCTCTCGGTGGTCTGGTCAAAAGCGTCTGGTTAGATAGAACTTATTATTCTAAACCACTCTAACATAAAAATGTTGTTTAATAAGATCGAACTTTCATTCCAACAATTGAAAAGGGAGGTCCTGAAAAACAAAAAGCAGTAATAAACATTGTACGTTGGAATTAAGTTGGCGCGATGTGCTCGCGAGACAAAATGTACAAGGAATGTTAAAAAAATGAGATGAGATGAGATTGTAAAAAAAGGAAGTAAGCCACTTACTTCGATCTAACTGGATGGAGTAAGAATTTACGGTGGCCGTGTTGGGAATTTCAATCGAAACTAATCGGGTAGCATGTTTCGTTTACGTGCGAGAAACTCATCTCATATGTTTCGACTTTTAGAAGAAATGCTTGTCTCTACCACAAAAACAGTATTTCCTTCTTGAACAGTCATAATCTGTTTACACGAGGCTCAACAGAAAGAGGAAAGAAGACAAACCCCAGAGGAGCAAGACACATGAGGAAATAAGAAAGACTTCAGAACAAAACACATTGAAGTTTCCTTCGAGTTTTCTCGCTTGAACACGTAATGCATAGAGCTAACGAAATTCTGAAATTCTCTTTAAATTGAGACAAGAAGACGGATCATTACATATTATCCTTTGAGTACACCACTCTTTCTGCAATTATAACTCATGCAATTCAAGGTATAAAAAATTGAGAGAGGAATAAATGCCTAAGCTTTCAGAATACATGGTTCCGAGATCAATTTTTTATATTATTGTATTCAAAATAGCTCGTTAATGACAAAATTTTTCCGAAGACATTCATGAATTTTTTTCTCAAAAAGTATGATCTTTCCGAGATTGTGCAAAAGGAGAAAAAGTTCTTAGAATCCCTAAAAAAATATGTAAGAATTTTTTCAGAAAGTTTTACATTATTTTTTTGATTTTGCAATTTGTGGATTTTTGAAAAATTAAAAAATGGCTCTAAACATTCTAAAATAATTCAGGTGAATTTTTTGTTCGATGCTAAGAACTTTTTATTCATGATAACTTTTGCTATAAGCTCATGGTTCTCAAGAAAAAAATTCTCAAAAGTCATCATTGAAAACTTACATGATCAAGAATGATGACTTTTGTGATTTTTTTCCTTGGGAACTATGAGCTTATGGCAAAAATGATCCATAATACAAAGTTGTTCGAATCAAACAGAGAATTTACCTAAATTTCTAAAGAATTTTTTGAGCAATTTTTAAAATTTTCAAAAAATGACAAATTGCAAAATCAAAAAAATAATTTAAAACTTCCTGGAAAAATTCACACGTATTCTTTGAGTGATTCTAAAAACTTTTTTTTCACTTGCACTTTCTCGAAAAGATCATACTTTTTGAGAAAAAAATTCATGAATGTCTTCGCAAAACTTTTGTCATCAACGAGCCATTTTGAACACACTAAGATAAAAAATTGATCTCGGAACCATGTATTCTGAAAACTTAGGCATTCATTCCACCGGTTATTGAGGTTTCAAGTAAATTGCACACTGAGAACCATTTGGAAAACTCGATTTCATAAAAAAAATTAGAAAAAACCGTGTTTTTTTTTGTTTAAACGATATTTTTCCATAATTAACAACATTGTATCACAGTTTCATACCCACCATCGGAAAGAAGAGATCTTAAGCTTCAAAACTATGTATCTCAATTTTTTATATCATTAATTGCATGAGTTATAATTGCAGAAAGAGTGGTGTACTCAAAGGGGCATTCTCGGCGTTAACGGGTTAGAGGCTGAAACAAACCCTTTCAAATAAGCCGTATTCTAAATTAATCACATGGGCCCTTGGAGCGGAAAGTGTGTTTTGTCTAGGGATGGAGAAAGAAAATAAAAACAGAAAGGATTTTAACATAATTACACCTACGCCCAGGCATAATGAAATGTGCAGTGCTTTTAAAGGATTTAAGGGTCGCTGATTACTGAAATTTGTAATCCGCGACCCTTAAAACTCCAGAATAACAAGCTTTAAGCGAATACTATCAAATTTTGAAAAAATGGTCCACCATATTGGATCTGCCATATTGAATTTTCAAAACCTAACTGCATATTCGTAATCAGCGACCTTCAAAACCTTCAAAAACACTACACATTTTATTATGCCTTGGAGTGGGTTTACGTATGTTAAAATCCTTTCTGTTTTCATTTCTTTTCTCCACCCCTAAACAAAAACACACCCCCAGCTTTGAGGGCGCATTAGAATAATTTGGAATATGGCTACAGCCTTTAATTTTGATATTTGCAAAGTTTGTATCACATCATGGTTCAGCTCTACAATTTTTTTTTAAATGGCTAGAAACGCCGTTCTTAGGGGATTGAACCCTTTTTTTCTCAAAAACGTTACGTAATGGGAAGTTTTTGAACCCAGGTTCGTGTTCAACACGACAAATTCATTCGGAGACACTAGGTACCATCTTATTCGCATCAAAAAAATTAAAATTTGCAGAGTAGTGTTATTATATATGGGGCATTATTCCTCAACTGCCCCAACTCAAAAAGTCATGTTTTTCGATTGTCTCTAAACTCTGAGAATATGTTCGCCTACCCAACAGTAGTTAATCCACAAACTTATAGACCAGGATTACCAACCCTCCCCAAGTGAGGGGGGGTTGAATTTTCAACACCAATGCCTGCAGGGGTAGTTTCAAACCC
This sequence comes from Belonocnema kinseyi, assembly GCF_010883055.1. Taxonomy (NCBI): domain Eukaryota; kingdom Metazoa; phylum Arthropoda; class Insecta; order Hymenoptera; family Cynipidae; genus Belonocnema; species Belonocnema kinseyi. Next base: position 64,936,018 of record NC_046658.1, on the reverse strand, counting down.
CTGTAACTTCCTTTCTAATTACGCAATTAAAAATTTTTATAAGGGTTTTGGAAAGTGCTTTTTACACGCTTTCATCCTATTTTATTATTTATAACAAAAAAATTGTTTAAACAATTTTTTAAATAAATCAATTGTTTATTTAAATTTTTTCGCAATTTAGGCATCTACGATTTTTTTTCAAATAGTCTCAAAAGAAAGCTTGACTTTTTTACTATGAAAAATGTCTCATAAGAAAATGGACAAATTGAAATTCATTGAGTTACAGAGCCGGTTGTAGAGGGAGTCCTCGCGCTCGCACTCGGGCGTTATGCGGCAGCATACCGCGGAACAGTTTTCAAGTATGCCATTTTTTTGTATTACTCACGTTGATCCAAACTTGCATGAAGTCATCGGAAAAAACTATTCAGTAATGTTAACCAGTAAGTTTGAAGAAGTAAAAAATTTTTAAAGTTATTATGAAAAAATATTAAGTAAAAAGCTCTTTCTTAAAAATTAACAGTATTTTTCTAAAGATAAATGATTCCTCACTATTATAATTTATTATCCGACAATAATTGGTTATTGCTCTTGCAATTTTTTAAA